>NC_052349.1:2795750-3115796 GCF_009727055.1 Benincasa hispida | reverse complement strand
CATGAATCGCGCTTTAGAGATCAGATACAGGCTCGAGGTACTGCTGAATCCTAAGTCAATCCCCAGTACAAAAGTCCAATTGACAAAGGAAAAGACTGTCTTGCAGGAAAGTCAGCCACCACGATCCACCTTTGTTGCCTCCTGTCAGTTAACAACTCCAAGATATGATCACATAACTCCATAAGAGCTCACGTACAAGAACCGTTGCAAACTCTTTATGTACTTCGGCCATACACCAAGAGAATCGACAACCGAATGCCAGCTGGATATCATCCTTCCAAAGTTCCAGCAGTTTTGATGGAAAGGGTAGATCCAAAACAACATGTTGCATACTCATTGAAACTGTGAAAATGCAGGAATCAGAGGAGACCAGCTAGTCAAGCAGTTCGGTCCGTACCTTGAAGGAAATGCTTTCGATTGGCATACTGATTTGGAGCCAGAAATGATTGATAGTTGGGAACAACTAAAAGGGAGTTCCTGAAACCGCTTCTACAGTACAAGGCGTATTGTTAGCATGATGGAGTTGAAACACCAAAAAGTGTAAGGAAGAGACAGTCATCGATTACATCAATCGATGGAGAGCTTTAAGTCTGGATTGCAAGATAGACTTACTGAATTATCTGCAGTGGAGATGTGCACTCAAGGCATGCACTGGGAGCTTCTTACATCTTATAAGGGATAAAACCTCGTACGTTTGAGGAGCTGACAACACGCGCTCATGATATGGAGCTGAGCATTGCTAATAGGGGAACTAAAGTTTCCTAGTTTCGAAGGGAAAAAATACAAAAATGATACCAGGGCACTGAAAAGATCATGGGTAGTGCCACAAAAAGAATCTATGGTCGTCATGTCCCCGCTGAAATTTTCCTCCAAAGGAAAACAAACAATTTGAAAGAAGGCACAATGAGGGCGAGAAGCGTCGTCCACTCTATTAAAAACGACAAGAGAAGGTTTATCCATTCTCTAACTTGATGTGGCAGATATGTTGAAGAAACGCTAGAGAAGCAACTTATTCAGCTGTCGGAATGAAAGTGGCCGGAACAAGCAGGAAAAATAGATGATCCTAACTACTTGCAAGTATCATCGGGTCGGTAGTCACCCAGTTGAAAGGTGCTTAGTGCTGAAGGAACGAATTCTGAAGTTGGCTCGTAAAGAAGATTGAGTTAGATTTGGATGAAATAGCTCAGACAAATCACGCTACAGTAGCCGGCAACTTGAAGTGTCCCAACACTGTCTGTGTCCCGTGCTCAAGACAAAGCCTGATCTAATTTGGAGTCTTCGAGCCTATAGTCGTTTGGTTCTAGCAAGAGATTCAAACAGCAAATTCCAAAAAGAAAGATTGAGCTCGTTGGAGAGGACAACGAAGGGTGGATAGTTGTGACTCGTTGAAAAAGAAGACAGTCGAACTCTACCAAAAAGAGTCGCGTTCCTATCGAAGCTATAGAAGAGGAACAATACTCATAAAAAGAAAGGTAAAAGATGATACAGAAGCCTAAACCTTCTAAGAAAGAAGACAAGAACTTTCCTCAATTTCGACGGCCCGGAAACTTCGACAAAATTTCTTCCAATAATCTTCTTCAATAATCATCCAGAGAAAGTATCAGAAGTTATTGCATTGTCATACTATCGGATAGTGGAAGTCGACAACAATCATATAACTGTCGAATAAGTCAACGACTCAGAGGAAATTAAACAAAGAACTTCTGTCTTCGATTGTATTAAGCCTTCAAGTGCTCGATCTTTAGTGTTTCAAAGATTGAGTATGGCCACGATAGGAGAAGAAGACCAATGTTCTAATGACTACTTCTGCTCGAACTTCAGCCTTCAAAAGGCTAAGTATTCACACATCAAAGAAAGATCAACCTTCAGCATCTGCTTTTGATCGTCTCAAGACAACAAGCGATCAAACGTAAAGGAAGGAAGGATGAAAATCTTGAAGCCAACGTCATTCCATGAAGAAAACAACGACGAAAAGATTCACAGTCGTGTCCCTTCACGCATGAAGAGGAAATTTTCTGTTGACATAAGTACAGAAGGTTCCTTGATAGTGAAGCCAAAACTCATCATATTGACGAATCCTACAAATGAAGACGATTATCAAAACCATGATGAAATAAGAGCTTTTGAAATTTAAATGAAGAAGCTCCTCATCGCAAAAGCCTAAACTGCATGATGTTCCTAGGCTGCATGAACTTAAAATGCAAACGTCCCCCCCCAAAAAAACAAACTTTGTATGAACTACATTACGACTTAATCCCTTTCATTATAAAGGGTACGTAGGCAACTTAAAGAAATTTAAGCTCAGTCGTGCATAAAAAAAAAAAAAAAATCTTTTCGAACTACATTATGACTTGATCCCTATCATTAAGAAGGGTATGTAGGCAATTTGAAAGAAACTTCAAGTTCAGTCCAGTTTTTTTTTTTTTTTTAAAAAAAAAAAAAAAACCTTAAACTACGTCATGATTTGATCCATTTCTTTAAAGGTACAAAGGAAACTTAAAGAAATTTAAGTTTAGTCCATCAGAAAAGGTACCACAATCACCTAAGTATAATACTACAAGATTGATGTTGATCATCCCCGTTAAAGAATGACACTTCAGATTGAAGATGTTCATCCCTATTAGGGACAACATAATGGATTGAAGATGTTCATCCCTCGTAAGGAGCCAACACAGTAAATAAAAGGAATACACTTGGAATGCGCTTCACTTCCTCTTTAAAATTAAACTTAGATGCTCCTCCATCTTCAAGTTCAGAGGCTTCATCGATGCTTCTCCATCTTCAAGTAAAGAGGCTTCATCGATGCTTCATCTTCGTGCTCAAGTCTGGAGGTTTTGTGATGCCATCTTCATGCTCAAAGTCACAAAGTCAAGACTACTGCCAAAGCTTCATTGATGCTTCATCAACTTAAATGCGGAAGATTCACCGATATTTCAAACTTAAATGCGAAGGATTCGCCGATACTTTAAGCTCAAGTGCAGAGGATTGGCCGATGCTTGTCAAGCTCAGATGTCAATGATTTATTGATGCTTTATTAAACTCAAATGCAAAGCATTGGCTGATGTTTCGTTAAAATCAAATACGAAGAATTTGCCGATGCTTTGTCAAACTCAAGTGCGAAGGTCTCGTCGATGCTTCTCCATCTTTAAGTTCAAAGGCTCTGTTGATGCCTCTCCATCTTTAAGTTCAAGATTGGCATGCATGGCCCTACTTCCATCTTCAAGTTAAAGGCCGACGTGCATGATTCTGCTCCATCTTCAAGTTCAAGGTCGATGTGCATGGCTCGGCTCCATCTTCAATGACTCGGTTTACAAAATCATGACGCAACTTCACTTCATCTCCAAAGTCTGGCGTGGTTCGCTTCATCTCCAAACTGATGATGCGGCTTCACTTCATCTTCAAAGTCGTGGCGTGGCTTCGTTTCATCTCCAAACTGATAGCGTGGCTTCGCTCCATCTCCAAAATGTTGACGCAGTTTCGTTTTATCTCCAAAGTCATGGTGCGGTTTCGTTTCCTCTCTAAAATGTTGGTGTGGCTTCGCTTCATCTCCAAAGTCATGGCGCGACTTCATTTCATCTCTGAACTGATGGCGCGGTTTCAATTCATCTCCAAACCGATGACGCGACTTCACTCCATCTTCAAAGTCGTGGTGCGGTTTCGTTTCCTCTCCAAAATATTGGTACAACTTCACGTCTTCTCCAAAATTGGTGTAGCTTCGATTCTTCTTTAAAAATGTGGGTGTGGTTCCACCTCATATGCGAGATCAAGTTTGGTTTGCCTAGTTCTACCTCATATGTGAGGACGACTCTAGTCCATCCGGCTCCACCTCACATGCGAGGAAGACTCTGGTTCGTCTGGCTCCGCCTTGTACGCGAGATCGACTCTAGCCAACCTGACTCTGTTCAAAATCTTGATGACACATTCTTCTCATCTTCAAGGTTCGATGGCATATCTACCTCATCTTCAATACTCAATGGCATATTTCCCTTATCTTCAAATTTTGATCAAAGAGTAACATAACGAGGTAGACCTTATCGAGATCCTCCCTAGGGCGAAAGCATGGGAGAGTCATAAGCCTTGCAGAGCCCTTCCCATGACGATCAGGATACACGAAGGGCGCTATAAAGCAGACCTTTGAATCCTCCCTAGGGTGATCGAATGGGAGAGTTGTAAGCCTTTGCGAGACCCCTCCCATGACGATCAAGATGCACAAATGATGTTACAAGGTAGACTTTTCCGGGATGGTGATCAAATGGTGATTGAATGGGAGAGTTGTAAGCCTTTGCGGGGCCCCTCCCATGACGATCAGGATACACGAACGACGCTACAAGGTATACCTTTCCGGGATTCTCCCTAAGGTGATCGAATGAGAGAGTTGTAAGCCTTTGCGGAGCCCCTCCCATGACAATCAGAATGTATGAACGGTGTTACAAGGTAGACCTTTTCGGGATCCACCTAGGGTGATCGAATGGGAGAGTTGTAAGTCTTTGTGAGGCCCTCCTATGACGATCAGGATGCACGAATGACGGTGCAAGGTAGTCGATGATCGAATGAGGAGGTTATAAGCCTTTGCAGGTTTTTGCATGACGATCAGGAAGCACGAATAGGGATACAATAGATAGACCATGCCAAGGTCGTCCTTATGTGCACCAAAGACGAGTTGATGAGATTAAAAAAAAATTGTTTTGTTGTGCTCATTTGGTTGCAATGTAACTCCTACAAAAAAAATAGTAGGGGGGCAAAAAAGAAAGCAAAAAAGAAACTTCTAGAAAAAAAAAAGAAGAAATAAAAAAAACAAGTGAAAAAAAGAAAAGTGTGGAAAAAAAAAGCAAACAGAAGAGAAAAAGAAAGCAAAAAAAAAACTTTGAAAAAAAAAGGAAAAGAAAACAAAAAAGAAAGAAAGAAAGAAGAATAGAAAAAATCGAAAAAAAAGAAAGCAAAAAAAAAACTTTGAAAAAAAAAAAGAAAACAAAACAAAAGAAAAAGAAAAAGAAATGAAAAAACAATCGGAAAAAAAAAAAAGGAAAAGAAGAAAAAGGAAAAGAGAAGAAGAAAATGATAGAAAAGAAAAGAGAAAGGGAAAAGGGAAAAGGGAAAAAGGGAAAAAGGGGGGAAAATTTTTAAAAATGGAAAAAACCCCTAAATCTCTCTTGCGCCTTGCCATCTTGCCACCCCTATCTTCATTTTCTTTCTCTGTCCTTCACTGATAGATACTCCTCGACGGGCGACGGTGTGCAACAGTAGGTGGCAAAGTCAACGGTGCACTGAGGCGGTTTCAAAAGTTACAGAAAATGCAAAACTCAAAAAAAAAAAAAAAAAAGAAAGAAAAGAAAAAAAGAAAGATTGACAATTAAAAGTAATTAAAAGCTTCAGGCCAAGTTTCACAAAGTTTGGGTTTTAGACAAATTTAAAACTAAAAAAAAAAAAGTAGGATCATTGCCGGCAAAAGTAAAAGCCAAGTCCAAAATTATTTAGCTTCAAGGCCAATTAGCTAAATAAATTTAAAGTTGAGAATTGTGAAGTATATTCCAACTTTTTTTTTATAGAGATAAGAGTTCATCCAAATCCAAACCAAATTTTTGGATTGAATACAAGTTATATTTGAAATTCAAATATTTTTCAAGTCAAAATTTGGCATACTCCAAATTTTATGCAAAGTCAAAATTGGAACAAAATTAAAATTATATTCCAAATTCAAGTCAAGATTCGGAATTCTATCCAAATTTAGTCTTCTATCATCAAAGCCAAATTAAATTAAAGATAAAACCTCAAATTGATGTAAAATTTGAATTTGGACATCTTCCAATTTTTTTATCTCAACTTCATCCAAATTTAGATTAATCGAAAATTCCTTTTGAATTAAAATTTGGCTATATTCCAAATTTTATATCAAATTTAAATCATGTTCCAAATTTAGCTTTTATACTCATTTCCAAATAAAATTGAGTCATATTCCAAATTTTACTAAAGAAAAAAAGATTGTTCAAACTTTAAGATTAAATTGTGGATAAAATATCAAATTTGGGCATCTTTCAAATTTCATACCTCATCCCTATTTTTAAATCAAATTGCGGGAACGATCTAAAATTTATCCCAAATTAAAATTTGGCCATATCCCAAATTTTATTTCAAATCCAAATTATCCAACCTTGAGTTTTTATCTTCAATCAAAATAAATTGCGGATAAAAAAAAATGTCTCAATTGGTCTCTTATTAAAATTTGAGCATATCCCAAATTTTTATCTCAAACCAAAATTGATAAGATTCAATTTCACCCCAAATTAAGTGTTGTCTCAAATCAAAATATAGGCACACTCCAAGCATCCACCAAATCAAAGTCGAAGGAAAGAGGAAGATAAAATCACAAATTCTACTTCAAATTCACATGAAGAGTTGAGTATATTCTAAATCTAAAAAAAATGACTAATTTTGGATATTAAATTAAATTTGCAATTAGAGTGGAATATAAATTCTACTTTAGTTCAAATTAAAGTTTACTTGGGAGCAAGAAAGTCAAGGACTAAAATTCATCTTTTGTTTACTTGGCGAAAATGTGTTAAAACAAATAAAATTTCAAATCAAAATTTTGAGCTAAATTCTCATATTTTGATCATGATGATGCATCAAATTAAAAGAGTCAAAATCATACTTTGATTTCAAATTACATTTTTTTCGAGATTCATCCACCCATATATGTGCATAAATCTCGAAAAATGGGCATTTGTTGAATGAGAAATTTTGGACCGATTGCAAATTTTCACATCATTTACTAAATTAATGGCGAAATTCCAAATAATTGAATTCGAGACTAATTAGAAGTTGACATTTGTCCCAAAATGAAGTTGAAGACATAAATTGGCGAAGTCCGATGATGCCACATGTTTCATTCGTAACCGTTGGATTGAATAAAATTACTTCGGTCCAATTTGATATTATTTTTTGGGCTAAAAGTCGCTTAATTTGATCAAAATGTCAAATAAGGCCCAAATCCAATTAGTCAGGCCCATGGACCGACCAAGCCCAAGTCCATGAAGTCCAGTAGATAACTCTATAAATAGAGGAGTTCTCTTGTGAGGGTCAGCAATTCTATATCCAGAGAGCTTATAGATAATTCTTTACAATCAAAAGACTCTCAGCATCAGACTGAAGTCCCTGAAGACTGAAGTCCTTTGAAGATACAAGCATTTTCTATGAAGACTGAAGCTGCACTTCTAGAAGACAGAAGATCTTTGAAGACCCAAAAACTCTTCCAAAACTACTTTTCTTCTTCAAGTCAAGCACATTCACCCAACTGAAAGAGAATCAGAGGATCAAGTACTAGAGATCGAACCACATCGCATCAAATCAACCTCAACATCAACACCAACTCAAGTTTAACTCCACGAAACAAGTTTATCCGGAAGTCTCGTGCGAACACTAATCATCCAAGAAAATCAACAAGCCCGAAGGCCGATCATCCAAGAAGATCAACAAGCCCAAAGGCCAATCACCCAAGAAGAAAGATCAACAAACCCAAAGGCCGATCATCCAAGAAGATCAATAAGCCCAAAGGCCGATCGTTCAAGAAGATCAACTAGCTTAAAGATTATAGTTTATTTTGAAAGCATCAATACTGTATATTAGAGATTGTATTCACTTTCCACAAAATTAATACAAATCCAAAGTTCAAGTTCCACAAAATAAATTTTCTCTTGAAATCTCGTGTGAACAAAAGCACCTAACGATGACGACGAACAAATAATATTTGTTCGATTATTTTACATATTATGAGGACTAAAATGATATTTTAACTATAAATAAGGTTACACTATTCATTTTGATCCCTATATTTTGAAATTTATTTAATTTTAGTCCATATACTTTTAATTGTCCAATTTTAATCTCTATACTTACATTAAATTTTGAACTTAGTCCCAAATGCTAGTTTATTATTGATTTTCTAAAAACAAAACTTTTTATTATTGACAACATTTTTACGAAAACATATTCACATATAAAGTAAGATATTACGTAGTAGTTGCAAAGTACAATAAATACTATCATATTAATTTTTTGTTTTTTTTTTCTTCTATTTTTTTAGTACAGTAGAGATGAGAGATTTAAACCACGGATCTCATAGTCATTAACACATCTCATAGAGCTATGTTTTTTTTTTTATTTTTTTTGAACAAATTAATGGATTAAAATTGATATGAAATACGGATATGGAAATATGTATTAGATAAAATGGAGGAAGAAAAATAATACAAAAAATGCGAGGTATGAAAGTATGGGGTTTGTGCTTCTAGAACAATAAAAGTATGGGGTTCATATTTTTGTAGAAAAAAATCGTAAAAGAAATAGTAAAGGAAAAAAATCAATTTTATTTTTCAGTTATTATCAAAAGATAAAATTTAATATAGTATGGGGTCAAAACTTTCCTACGTTGATCAAAATGAACTTAACTCGATGATAATTGATGTGACCTTCTATTCTTAAAGTGGAAGGTTCGATCCTTCATACTCATCATAAATTTAAAAGAAAAAACAATATAATAGTTTTTTTTTTTTTTTTGTCAACTTTCCTTATTATGAAGGGAAAAAATGTTTTGTCAAAAATTAAAAAGAAAAAAAGAAAAAAAAAACCCACAATCTATTTCTGGGATGATTTAATACCCACAATTCGTTAAGGAATTAAAAATTTCATTTTATCAACCATAATATATATGTGTATGAGATTGAATTAATTACATGCAAAAGTAAAATGAAAATTTAAAACAATGCATAAAATCCTACCAACAATAAATATTTTTATTTCGGACAATAATTTTGAAATTATGACATAAAATCATGATATAATTTCTGTTACAAATTTAGATTTTATAGTTCACACGTACACACGCTAACATTACTAATATTAATAATACTATTTGTTAGCTGATTCGATTACAAAAAAATTTATTGGACAATTGTCTACACCCAACACTTAAATATTTATCTACTATTTATTAGATGATTAAATTAGACAAAAAAAAAAAAACTATTAATTTTTTTCTTTCATTTCAAACAACCTAACAATAATGAAAAAAAAAATATATAATAAAACAAACATAGCTTAACTAGGATTTTATATATATGTATATATATTTGTAAAGGTATAGTAATTAAAGTGTGGGGTGAGAGATTCGAACATCTGATTTCGAGATCGATAGTACAAATACTATGTCAATTAAGCTACGTTCATGTTAACAAGATTTGATATATTGACCATTAAAAGGTAGGTAAACATCTATTAAAAAAACAATAAAGAAATAAGAGAAAGAAATGGGTAATGTATGACTAGAATTCCTTACATTTCCCATCCTACTTTTTAGGACAACGAAATTTTCTCTACCAGATTTAAAAGGTTATCTTTGTTATTTATTATACTTCCCCATTTAGTTCATTTTCGTCGTCTTTTAAAATGTTCATTCTGATTTTTTTTCCTACTTCTAGAAGATAGTCATTTTAGTTCATATATTTAAAAGTTAGACCTCGTTTGATGACAATGTCATTTTGAATCTAAAATGGAGATATAAAAAAAAAGGATTTTGATGTACGGAATAAAGATATTTAAGTCAAATTCCATGGCCAAACAAAGGGAATATATCTCTAAATTGAGATAATACTCTCTAAAGAATACAAATTCTATATTCAAATGATAATCAAAAGCTTATTATTACAAACCTAAAGTGGCTATTTATAGCCTTACAAGAAAATAACATAATTAACTAATTGATCTAAAATATCAATTTACAACTAATCAAATATTAAAATAAAATATACCAATTATCCTCATCGAATTTGAAGTCTCTTTTTTTTTTCAAAGTTATTAAAATGAAATAAAACGAAGAGAAACTCACAATCCAATGTCAAGGTACAATCAAAACACAAACATGAGACACGAACAAAAATTCAAAGAGAATAGATACAAAATTTAAAGAAAAAGATGACTATATTTGAGTATGAAATTAACGATACAAACACTTTTACTCTATCAGATATGAAAAATAATTCCACGCTCTTAATAATTGTTAGATGCATGTTCAAAATTCATAGCGTAGAATCATCCCCACGTGGATTAGGGATGACTTTGAAGGATCCGACCGAACACAAAGGCTTATGTAATCTCCAACAAATCATATCCGATTTTCCCCACGTTATGTCTTCCTAATCCCATCTCTTTCCTCATCATTTTATTTTATCATATCAAGTTGTCCACAAGCAACCTCCACCTCTGGTTTTAATTCTACAATTCCAACACTCAAATAAAATTAAATAATTAAAATATCATTTTAGTCCTCGTAATATTAAATTTAGTCGCTATTATTATTAATATTTTTATTATACATTTTGAAAATATTGTATTACATCAAAATTATTAAAGTTGTTGTTGAATTAATTTCGGTAAAAATTAAATTTAAGAAACTAAATTTAAGAATTATTAAAAATATAAGCACTAAAATTAATTATAAAAATTAATCTTTGAAAATAATATCTTAAAATAAATGAATAAAACCCTTCATCTATCTATATATATACCTAAATTAATCCCATTCCAATTCCTCTATTCGAAATTTGAAATTCCCAATTCCGAATATTATTTAAATTAAAAATGAGTTTTACTTATACGCACCGTTTCATCGCGCTCGCATATTCCTTCCTTCTCGCCTTCAGTTTCCAATCCACTGCCTCAAACGACATCGTTTTGCGAACCTGCGAGATCTCCGCCGCGAGCGATCCGAACGTCCGCCTCGACTTCTGTCTCCGATCACTCGCCGCTGATCCCGCGAGCGACACGGCAGACCTTTACGAACTCGGCGCGATCTCGATCGAGTTGATCGGAAGGAACGCAACCAGTACGCGGCGGTACATCGATCGGTTACTAAAGAAGAAGAAGAAACTGTCGCCGGATTCGTACGTGAGGCCGCGGCTGAGCGATTGTAAAGAACTCTATTCTGACGCTGTCGAGACGGTGGGCGATTCGTCGGCGGAGTACGCGCGGAAGCGCTATGAAGAGGTGAATGTGAAGTTGAGTTCGGTTATGGATGCGGTAACGACTTGTGAGGACGGATTCAAGGAAATGGAAGGCGGAATTTCGCCATTGACGAAGAGGAATGGCGATGTGTTCGAGTTAACCGCCATTGCGCTCTGTATTCTCAACATGCATCCTTGAGGAATGAGGAGCAGTGGAGGTTCGTCGTTGTTTGGGAAGTAGTTGTATAGTACAAATGAATTTAAAATTTTGAATGGATTTATTATAAATTTGGTATCTATGATTTTGAAGAAAAAAAAATTAGAATTTAGTCTGGTGAGGCTTTATTGTCCATAAACAAGCTAAATTCTAGATTAAAATATTGTTTTTTAATCAAATTATAAGATCAACAATTTGATCTTATAATTTTATCCATTTGAATGTTTTAGATTAATTATAAAAGCATGTTTGGCTTACTAGGTTTGTGTAATTTGTGTTTTATTGTTTCAAATAAAAATAATATTCAAAAGATATTCCATCTTTTTTAGTGTATGATTTTGTTTGGTTAGATCATAAATAAAAATAAAAAAAATAAAAAAAATAAAAAAAATCCATGAATTTTTAGTGAGGTTCCATTAGAGCTTTTTTATAACAACGATAGTATCTGTAGACATAGATTGACACATAAGTAATCTATCGCGGTCTATCACAAATAGACTATAATATTTTACTATTATTTGTAAATATATTTAATAATTTTATTAGAATAATTTCTATAAATTTTGAGTTAAACTTCAATTATGTATCTAAATATTTAACTATATATATTATTTTCACTCTTTAATTTTAGCAAAATAGGAAAATAAATATTCGTTTTCGTAGGCCCGTTTATAAGACATGAATTGTAATAAAAATGTGAACTAAAATTTTTAAACACCGAACCATTTGTAACATAATAGTATACTAATAAACATAATCATCTAAAATAAAATTTTGAATACTCAGTTTTACTATGATATAATTACTTCACCAATAATAAAAAAATAAAAAAAAAATAATTTTCATTATATTTTGAAAAGCTTTGAGTTTCTTATTAAAGAAAACCTTTTATCATCACTTGACAATTCGATATGTAACCACGTTCACCCAAATAGTTGTATCATATTAGCATGGATTGCACCTACGCTCCTTACAAACAGTTGCATCCTCCCATTATTGAAGGGCAAAATATAAATTTAATAAAAATGTAAGAGGAAAATGGAGATGTTGAGATTTTTCCTCAAAGGCCCTTGTATAAACAGCCAAGTCCCTTTTATGTGAATAATATTGTAAACAACGTCAACGATGTCTTTCAAGTTGAAATGCATGGTAATAACAATTTAAAGCATATTATCAAATTAAAATTGAGCTATAAATTATGTTACTTATAAATACCTTCCAAGTTTTACACATGGATGTCACGCCGATTTCGAGTTTTCATTTTAGCTTACAAACCTCCTATAGATCAAAGATTTAAAGGTTAAAATGAAACCTTTAAATGTAGAAAAATACTTAAATTTTTAGTACTACAAAAGTATGAATCCTACGTCATTTCATTTCATCGTTTGTCGTGGACTACCACCCCTACTTTCTTTTCACTGTTTGTGGCAAGCAAGTCCATGAGAAGTTGATTTTAATCCCTTCCAAGATGAGAAGTGTTTTTTTATCCCTTCTATTGACCATTTTATGAAATTCAACAATTATCTCTCTACTATATTAAAAGGAGTTTTCGGGGAGAATTTTTCACTTCCTTCTTTGTCCTTATCTTTTTTATTAATGTCTATTTTGCCCTCATATTCACACTCTTCTATGTTAAGTACGTGCCTTACACTCACACCCTATGATAAAATCCTAACCATGAGATATTTTTCTTCCTTTAATTTTACGTTCATCTTTAATTAAAAAAATTTGAAACCTTATATCTCTACATATTGCAATCTTTGGAGAAAAAATCATCTCCTTATAAAATGATCAATCACGAATCAAATCATTTTCAACAAAACACACTTTTGTGCAAATTTTACAAAGGGGGTTTTATATCTCTTCTAATAATCAAGGTGACCACCAATTTTTATGTTTGTTTTCTTTTAGGAATTTTGATATTTTTGGTGTAACACCACTTATGTTTGTGATGGCTGCTTCTCTATTTGTAACTCTATAGTAAGGTGGCTTCAATTATGGATGGTATCCAATATATAGATGTTGAGATTGAGATTGTTTACTATATTTGTTCTCCTTTCTTGCTACTTTTGTCGATAAAGAGGTGAGGATTGAGAGATTTGAAGAACTACGGTAAGATATAGGAATGCAACGCAGTTTAGAAAGGGGGAATATTATTTTCTCGTGTAAACTGATTTTCAATGAGTTCTTAGAAAGCCTTCATACACTTTCTATGTATTTTTTTTTTATAAGTTTTCTCTCCCCTATTTCTTATTTTTGGCAACATGAAAATAATTTTTTATATATTTAATTATTCTTTTCCAATCGTAGTGACAAAGTGAGAATCGGGATAAAGAAAAAAATTGAGAAATTAAGACAAAAAGATATGAATAAGATAATTAGAGAAATATGGAGATATGGAGTGAGGAGTTAGAAAATATGTAGGGATAAATTATTAAATTAGTTTCATATTTTGGTTTTTCTTTTTGAAAATCTTATTATATATTCGTTACTATATTCATATAAATTCCCTTCTATTGGTTGTTGATAGAAGACACTTATGGGTGTACGGTCAAATAAATGGTATGTTAATGACCGTTTTCTCCTTTTCTTAAATAAATAAAATATACTAATTTTATAATTTTATTCTCTTTTAGTGTTTACTTGAGATGTATTTTATTTTAATTTTTTGAAGGTGTTCATTGAGATTTAAGATTCCTCTTAAAAATTTATTATTGACTTTTTCAATCAAATACAATCAAAAAAATTTGTGCATGTAAAAAAAGTCTTCAAACTCAATTTAAAAAAAATATAAGAATGGAAATCCACTTTAAAAAATAATATATTTTTTTAATTATTCTTCCCCAAATCAAAGATATTCCAGATGCAAAATAAAATAGAAAAGATAGGAAAGATAAAGATATGGATAAGACCATTAAGGAAAAATTAAAATATAGAGCGATGGGTTAGAAAATATATAGAAACGATCATTAATATTAATTTAGTCTTCTGATTTCTTTGTTTTTTTTCATAATATAATTCTATAATATAAATTTGTTCTCATACGACAGAATAAATTTATGCCGTTCACTAATATAATGTATGTTACTCGACTCTTTTAACATTTTTTTTAATTAATAAAATAAAATAATTTTATGATTATTTTAGATGAGCCCTTCTTTTCCATTAACGATGAGGAGTTGCTAGCTTAACACTCTTTTCTTTATTCAATACTTCATCTTAAAAAAAATTTGCTTAATGCTTTACTTTATTTTCTCTCTTATTACTTTCGGACTTCGTGCCTAACATTTATATTTTAAAATCAATGAGATTTTAAATTTGCTCAACCATTTATATTTCACTCTATAAAATTTTACTTCCATCATATTTTATAATTCAATATAACCAAATAAAAAATATATATTATTTTATCTGATATCTTTTTTATTATTTTTAAAATTCATTTCAGACGTATACCATTTAAATTAAATTAACACTATGTTCATTTTATAATTTATGTTTTTTAATAATGTGCGAGCACATGTCCTCTTACTAGTTTATATAAATAGATAAATATATAAAGCTTCGTAGATAAAAAAAAAGAGTATTAGAAAATTTAAATATTGAAATGATTTTTCGATTTCTTTACACAACTAATATTTAAAAAAAAATTAAAAACACTAAATCCCATCTAGTTACCATTTGATTTTTGAAATATAAAAGGGTAACATGAAAAATAGCATTATTTAACTTTTCATTTGGACAATTAGCAACCCCACTTTCCATTTGTAAAAATAGCAAACCGGAATTTAAAAATAATAAATAAAAAATTTAAAAGTCCAAACTACCCCTACCACATAGATACAATGTTTGACAAGACAAAAATTTAGATACACTCTAATTATACTCATCCAAAAGTACCAATATGCTTTTAAAACCCACTGCACATTTATCTTCCCCAAAAACTAACCTTACACTCAACTTTTCCTCTTGTCATTTTCTCTTCCCACGAAATTTCCCTCTTCCCCATCCTAACTTTTTCTCTTCCCAACCCTTCCATCTTCAAGCTTCTTCTCTTCCATATGAGGTGCTCTGGCCGTCGATAGGATGTGCTTCGGTTTTTTCATCTTTAAGTTTCTTCTCTTGAAGGTCTATAGGTGCTCCGTCTGTCGATACGAGGTGTTTCGACCGTATACAGTGTTCGAACTGAACAAATTAATGGATTAGGATTTCGACGACGACTCTCTATTCTTGAGATCTTCCACGCTAAAAAGAAGGTTCGATATACATATTCTTCACTACACGTGAGATTTTTTATATTCAAAATACCTAATATTTGTTTTGAGTTTTTTTAAAATAAGATCCTGTCCGATTTTTTAGGGACCACCAACCGAATATATGAATCCATTTTAAAAACAATATCTTGTATTTGTTATTAAAAGTGATGGTAAAAGAGAAGGCAAAATAGAACATGAGAAGTAGTGACTGATTGCATGCTGCAGGGATAATTGAAAGAAAGCTCTAGAAAACCGAATCAACCATCGCATCCTATCAGTAGGTAAATTAAAATTTTTTTAATTAATTTTTCATTTAGTAACATGTTTAACTATATAATTTAAACAAAATCTTTTTATACCCTCATAATAGAGTTTCCTTTCTGGTGTTTCGATAACCTTTCAATTACCTCCTCCTCATCTATTGATCTAATGACATTGTTGATTATATCGTCTGGATCTTTAGCAGGCTATTACATGTCATAAATAGTACACAAGATATCGTGTATTGTTAGGATTTAAACTATAAAGTTCAGTTTATTAGCATTTTATTACCTTGTAGCATGTGTTTCCTCTCCCTTCTGCCTTTGACTCTTCTGGTTCGTTCGCTTTAGATTCTTGCGGTTGTTGGGTTACCATATTAGGCAATATGGTTTGTCATTCTTTATTCCTTGTTCCTCCACCTCCTTCATGTTCATCATCTCTCTTTAGCTTTAATTTTTCAACCCCACAAGTTGTGTCAAGATTTGGATTGTCTTGATTATCTCTTTTATCATATTCCATATTATCTAGTTTCTTTGTGAATTCAGATGTTGCCTGTTTGTATGTAAATGTCATTCAACTTTTTGTATGGATTAAATAACTACGTTGTAATTATAGAACGTACCACAAAGACTTCACCAGTATTTTGAGTATATCCATGCTCCTCCATTCTTTTCATTTGTTCCAATATCAGGTTGATTTTATCCATCAATTCAATCATTTGTTGCCTCAGGGAGTCTTGGTTCTTCGTCACAATCTATTGATTTTCATTAATTGTTTGATTCATCATCTCTTGATGTTTCTCCATTCTTTCTAGTTGCTCTGTAATATGTTCGATGTCTATTGATTTATTTAGACCTCTATTAATCGTGAGGTCTATTACATGCATTTTTTGTTTTTGCTTTTGAAGTTCCAGTTCAACTTCTTGGATTACCTTTTTCTCTTCTTCCAGGAATGACTCAAACCATGGAATTTTTATTTCTTTTGGAGTGGCTAAGAGTGGACAAATTTCGAGCTACAAAACATAATGAAGAGACAAAAACTATTAGTGAACATTTTAGTTATGCATTATGTATGTAATTCAATGTTACCTCGGGTGAATCGAAAACCTTCATCTTCAAGTCCTTCCATTTTGGTTGGCTATCAGTAGCCTAATTTATTATTCTTGGCAGATTCATATTAACTCTCCTTGCAAAGCAGTTTTGACCAGTACTAAAGGTAGGTATGTTTGTATGCCTATGCTATGATTGGGAATACAAACCCTCATAATGTCAATCCTGTAACACACTTAGCAGATACGACATTATGCATTACATCAACCAGAAGGTCAAAGGTCAACCTACCCCAAGGATAATTTCTAAAAAGCTCCTCATCATCCACCATCAAGATATGTTTGATGTCTACATATACAATATCCTGTTTTGGCAGAAGGAAACTCTCCAGGATATATAACTGCGCCATTTTTAATTGGTGACTATCGAAACCACCTTTGCTAACCTTAAAGCTTAGATTGACAAACCATCTCATAACTATCTTTTCTCCCTCAAAATACAAGTCTTTAATCTTCTCCCTAACTATGTTAGGCAAAGGTCCACAATTTAAGCCTGTAATTAGAGCAAATTCTCTAAGGCAAAATTTTAACACCCTCCCTCCTATTAAGAAGTTTAATAGTGAGGAAGATCTAGGCTTGCATTGTCTCTGAATCAAGTGCACCAACAGTTGGGAAGATTGATTTTTATGGAGAAGTTAAGGAAGTGACCAAATGGAGTTTTCTTAAATTTTTCTAGAAGGGGTCCTACAAGTCTCTCCTTCAGTACCTCAATTACCTCTGATTTTCCTTGTAGGTTTATCCCGCTTTTATTTTGGCATTAAATACTGATGGATTTTTATGTCCTAAAACTCGTGATTTGTAAACAATAAAACTTATTCTGAAAATTCAATAAGTTGTTATTGAATATATGTATTGCTTATTTCGTTTTAGAAATTCAATAAACTAAAAGACCCATGACTATTACATGAGTACTTGAACTTTATGTAGAGACATAAAAGTGGATCAGGTTCAAGTAAATAGACAAAATGATCTACAGTATATGAATGAGGTTGGGTGCCTTATTCTGGTAACACTATTGGATGTGATCCACTTTTTAGTTGTTACAAAGAGTTGTAAAATACTACAAAGGATGTGATCCTAATTCGTACATGTTATGACATAAGGAATGAGGGTGTCCTGTGCAATGGGTTTGTACAAGATCGGACCACGAAATTAGTCACTCTTACTTTATAATGTTGTTTACTGTTTAAGACTGACTATTTCAAAGCGACGACCTAGGTAACTTAACCTTGATCCTGAGCTAACTATGAACTCCTCTTAATTTGAGATTATCCATAGATTTGCATAGGTGAGGGTTGGCTCAACAGCACCGACTCAATAAACCTCCATTTCAGAGGTAAGACCAGGTAGATAATTGGGGACATAGGGTGCAAGATGGAATTCACTTCTACCCGCTTTCAGGGCCAGTATAGAGGTTGTTTCCTTAAGTGTTGACTCCGCGTTTTGAACAAGGGGCCCTACCCTCTCATTGATCTGAGAGGGACTCGATTTATTAATCGGATCACAAATAAATTGTTCATTAGAGGATCAGTGGGACTTAAGGAACAAAAGATAATCTCGGGGGTAAAACAGACATTCGACCCAACTGTTATTATTAACAAGTATTAACTTACTAATCATGGTTATATCAAGTGGACATAATATATTTATAATGAGGGGAGTGCAACTATGAGCTTTAGTGGAGTGACCCGTTAGTTAACGAATGAGGGTTAATTTGGTGTAAAGAATTTAGCAATTAATCTCGGATCGTTGAAGGTCATGATCTGTAGGTCTGTGAGTTCCCCTAATAGCTCATAAATGTATCAGCTTTAGAGTAGTGTGATAAGTTAATTTGAAATGTTCAAATTAGAATTAAGGGAATTAGTAATTATATGAGATGTAATTACGAGTTTAATTTTGGAATTAAACAGAATTTGAGAATTAATTAATATTTAAATATGATTTAAATATGATTTAAATATTAAATTCATGAAGATGAAATTTGTGTAAAATTAATTTCATATTTGATATTAAATTAATTATAATTAATTAAATCGTTTAATTAATTATTTATTTATTATTAATTTTATTTAGAAAAATTAATTTATAAAATTAATAAATTTTTCAATTCTCAAATTAAAATGGATTTTAGAAATCAATTTGATATTGGAAAATTTGGAAAGAACACAAATTTGAGAAATGATATTTCTCCACTATCATGAACTAGCTCTCTTATAACCCATTTGACTCAAGCTTTAATGATCCAAGCATGAGTTGCATCTCATGTAGTTATCTTCTTTGCATGAGAGTCTTGCAATAAATAGAGAAGATTCTAAATTGAAGGATGCAACAATAGAGTTTGTGCTATAAAAAAATCGTATTAAAGAATGTTCTTCAATTAGGTTGTTGCAGTGAGTTATTCTCCAAGTTCCCTTCATTCAAGCTTATTTTGAGTCCCACAACTCAATCTAAAGCTCCAAAAGGATAGTGGGGAAGATCTTGAGGTGGTTGGAGAAGATTTGCAACTGAAAATCGAGATTATAAAGGTTCTACAAAGGTATTTCTTCAACCCTCTTATTATTGTATGAGCATGCGTTAGTTATAGCCAAAATGAATGAATTAGAATCTTTATTGATCCTTGTTTCTTCCGCTGCATGCTAATATACTCTTACAATTGGTATCAGAGCATCATTTAGGCATTCAATTTGGTTTAATTTTTGGTGTGGTGGGTGTTTTTCATGAGTTATATGAAAATGGTGCACTGATTTTTTATTTTTTATTTATTTTTTTTTAGTTTTGGCATTTATGTTCTCTTTGATTTCTTGCTTAAATTTGTAATTGACTCTTATTTGATGAGCTTATATGTGTGCATAAGAGTCTATAATTTATATGGAGTCATTAGAGTTGAAATTAAGTTGTAATTGAAGAAACAAGTGAAGAAGGTCGAGCTGTAGATTCCAGTTCTTCAGCATTTGCTCAAATCTCGTTGATCAAGTTTCAAGTGAAATTTCCATTTTGAGCGAAAGCAAGATATTTTCAAGCGAGATTCCAATGGAATTTTCGAGCGGGATTTCAAGTTCTAATGAGATTTTGAATTGAGTTTGAGCAAGATTTCTAATTCGAGCGAGATTTTAATGGAATTTCGAGCAAGAGATCGAGTTCGAGCAAGATTTCAAGCATGGAGCGAGAGATCGAGTTTTCAGCGAGAATCTTGAATTGGTTTTCAGCGAGATTTCAACAGAGCTAGCGAGAGATGAACGAGTGACACCAGAACTAGCGAGAGCTAGCAAGAGTAGTCAATTAGACCAATTTTCTTGAGGTCCTATCCGATTTGGCCTCAAATGTTTTTTTTTTGCTGGTCCAGTTCAACAATTCTGGTCCAATTCAAGTATTTTGGGTTCGGTTTGGAGCAGTTCGAGCAGTCCGAAAGTGGTTTTGAAGCTGTTCTTTTGCTGTTTTGTAATAATTAAGCTTTTGTTTGCTTGTTCAGAAATTCTGGTCCGGTTCAAGTCTTTTGTTTGATTGTTTACTTGCAGTCCGGAAGTGGTATATAATCATGTCGAAGGTTGGAGGTACTTAAGTTGATGGTTTATGAAACACCTCCTACGTGGGGATTATGGCCGAATTATTGAGCGTTGTTAACCAATTTTATGAGCAATACGTGAGCGATGTGAGGTTTTAAAACTAGTTTATCACCTAGACATCATAAGTTAAATCCAATGATAAAAGTTATACTTGGATAAACGCCTAGACTTAGGTTATTTAATTAACCAAAACAAGCCTAAGAAACGAATACCCTGTTTAATCGTTAGAACACTTCAATAGGAGTTTAATAACATATATGATATACTATTAGAACACTTCAATGAAAATCAAATAACGTATATGATATGTTAGAACACTTCAGTGGAAAATTAATAAACATATATGATATGATTATTTCTAGTTCTCACATCCCTAAGAGTTTACAATAAAAAATTCATTTGGCACTTCGTGTCATCTTGGGAGTGACCTCCACACGGAAAGTGTTTACATGAATTGAGTTTTTGGTGAATAGGGGTAGTTGTTCACTTTAAAATCAAATATGATGTTTCGATTTTAAAATTTTCATGTTCTCAAGATATTCACATCGAAAGGTTCATTCAGCACTTTGTGTCACCCTGAGAGTGACCTCCATACGGAAAGTGTTTACGTGAATTAATCATGGTGAATGAAAGGAAGTAACCAAGAATATGATATATTGATTTCAATTCTCACGTCCCTACATAATTCCCACCGTGAGATCCATGCAGCACTTCGTGTCACCCTCGGAGTGACCTCCACACGAAAAAGTGTTCGTCATAGATGAAGACCAAAGCGAATGAGGGAAGTAGTTCATAGTAAGTGGGTGAAGGATATGTGTCAACATATTCTACTGTCTCTTATGTTGGTTTAAACCGTGAGATTCCTATATTGTGTCTGCTTGTCGTCTTTAAGTCAGCTTCGTTAGTCATTTAATGATGGCTACAGAATAAATAAGCACTTAAACTACATTTAATTTGAGTTTTAAGCATGTTGTTCATATGATATTCATAAGAGGGTTCGAAACACATATTACCTTTGAAGATTTCTCCACGAATTTAGCTGAAAAACACCAGTAAAGAGCTTGAATCATCAGGAGAACTATCAAGCTGGAACGTGTGGTGGAAACACTTAAATCAAGTTGAATTGATGAAGAACAAGTGAGGGAGGTATGTAGAGTTTTTAGGTTATCACTTCAGCAATAACGAATTACTTAATGTTCTTCATGCATGGAGCTTCTATATATAGAAGAATTCATGCAAATGTATAGGGTTGCATGAAGAACAGCTCCAGGTTGAAGATCATTAAAACTAGAAATGGAATTTGGTGACTCTCCAACAAACATGTTAGTGGATTTTTCCCAAAAATAGGAAAACCCATTAACCTAAAACGATTTTAAAAAAAATCATTTTATTTAAATTAATTTTATAAAATTAATTCAAAATAATTAATTTAAATAAAACTAGTTTTAATTGATTTTTAACAATATTAATTTAATGTCTAAATATTACATTAATAAAATATCAATATCAGTAATAAATCAATTTTATATTTAAATCATAATTTAAATATTAATTGATTTTCCAATTTTGTTTAATTTCAATTAAATTAAACGTTTATAATTGTATCATATACAATCAATCGAAAACCTAAAAATTGAATTTGAACATTTCAAATTCATAACCCTAATTTCATACATCACAACTTAATTTGTTATTCTAATCTAATGAGCTAGTAAAAGAACCTAATGAACCTATAGATCATGAGCTCCAACGATCTGTAATTAATTCGTTAAAACTCTTTAATCAAATTAATTACTATTCGTTAAACTCTTTAATCAAACTCTTTAATCAAATTGATCATGAGCTCAATAGTTGCACTCTCCTCACTGTGGATATTTTTTTGTCCATATAAACCATAATCAGTAAATTGATCATTCACAAGTTGTTCGTAATTACAGCTGGGTCAAAATTACCGTTTTACCCCTGTAAAAACATCTTGTTCCTTAAGTTCCCACTGACACTCTAATGAACAATTTTGTTTCATAATACTACTTATGAATCATGTCCTTCTCTATCACGAGAAGGCGATGCTCCAATTATTAAAGACCTGGAATTAGCCTTTAAGAGAACAACCTATCTGCTAACCCTAAAATGGGTAGGAGTGAATTTCATCTTACAGAGTTATGTCCCCAACTATCCATCCGGTTTTATCCTAAAATGGAAGGCTTATTGAGCAATGCTGTTAGACTACTCTCACCCATGCAGATCAAAGGATAATCTCGAATAAACAGAATTTTATAGCTAGCGCAGGATTAAGATCGAGTTATCAAGTTACTTAAGTATGAAATAATCAGTTTTAACAATAAACGATTATTATAAAGAAAAGTGACTATTTCATGGTCCAGTCTATAGGCAAACTCATTGCATAGGATGCCTCCACTCACATGTCTCTACATGAATGATCTGTAGATCACATCATTTGTATTACCTATACAAAATGGGCTACATCCAATAGTGTTACCAGGATGAGATACCCAATTTCATCCATATACTTATAAACCATTTAGGCTATATACTATTAACTTGATCCTGTTTACATCACTACATAAAGTTAAAGTATTCATACTATGCAATTTGAATGATGATCTCATTCGTCCTCCTCGAGTCAAACGCCCAGCTGGAAGACCTAGGAAAAAGAGAATCCCATCATGCTTAGAGAATAGAAAAATAGTACATTGTACTCGTTGTGGTAGTATAGGTTATAATCATAGGTCATGTAAAAATCGTAGGTCATGGAAGACTTGGTTGAGTTTGGGTTTTTAGTTGGTTTTGCACTTTTACCTCATATTTTTCGTTGGGAACATTTATGAATGGTTTTATTTGCTCCAAGTTCTTATTAAATTTGTTATTTTTTTAATAGACGTTAATTTTCCATCTATTATTACTATCTTTTATATGTTGTTCGTCGTACTTTTGCAATATTTAGTTACACTGTAATTATCACATTTAACGTTTTCACATCGTTTTGTTACAACATAATCATATATAACTATGTATAAAACATTGCTTTTTAAATGTGTATGACACTGTAATTATCACAACTTTAAGATTTTTCACTTCTTTCATGATCTTTGTGTTTCTATCTTAGGAAAGTAAACAATAACATTTTTCTTGTTTTATATTTTCACTCAAGAAATCTAGAATTTTTTTTTTCCCCTTAATGGGTCATGTTCTTGCTCATTCCTTCAATTATGATAATACATTTGTCGATTGTATTTGTACATAATTTTAAACGACGTGAAATTTATAAAATATGGACCATCATTCTAAAACTATTATAATATATAGTTATTTGTCAAATTAGATTGTTTAATTTAATTATCAATTTTGACTAACTGTTATTTAATTCATTGATAGGATAATTAAAACAAAACAAAATAAAAGGACCATAAAATGCATTAACTGTAATTAAAACATAAGCCAAGAGGTTGGTCTAAACAAAAGACATAAATTCAGAAGTTGCATTCTTGGAAAACTTTAATCCAAAATAGTGTATTCATCATTGATCATATTCTTTTATGCTTGACTCATGTGAAGGTCAAAGGATGGGTCATTCTCATCAACATATTCTTAAGACTTTTGTGGCATTTTGCCCTTCACTGCGTCAATCGATATACCAGTAATTGGTGTATTTGTAGCATCCTTCAATGGGGCTGATTTTGCAGCTCTACGTCGATCCATTTTCTTTCTTCCCTTCTCTAATTCTTCTAGGGATAACAAGAAAAAATAGCGTTATTTAACTTTTCATTTGGACAATTAGCAACCCTACTTTCCATTTGTAAAAATAGCAAACCGGAATAAAAAGCATCTTTTAAATAATATTCATAATCGAGAGTCGTATAGGCCCAGCACACATATGGAATGGTTGTTCAATTGGAGCTGACTTGTAAGTTTTTCTAAGATTCCTAAATAGGTGAAAAGCACACAATCCATGCTCGGCTGAATTGTATACAACACTTATACCCTTTGCTATGCTCTTATGACCATCAGACACAATTACAAGATTTCACCAAAAGCATCTTTAAATTTCGAAAAAACCAACACCATGAATCATCATTCTCTGAATCAACAATAGAAAATGCAAGGGGAACAATTTGTGATTTACAATCCAATGTACACGCAAATAGTAAAGTACCAAAAAATTTGTTCTTCAAAGTCGCACCATCAACTGATATGATCGAAAAGTAATACTCCCATGCATGAATTGAAGCAGCAAGTGCCATAAAATAGTACTTGAATATATCATCATCATTTACTTCTTGTGCTTTATAAGTTCCTAGTAATAAAAAATAAAAGACAAGGGTAGCATAGCTCATAACTGCATTTTACATTATATAAGTACAATGTAGCATTAAATTTAATTACACTATAATTGTCATTGAAAACCCACCTGGATTCTTTTTAATCAAAGCATTAAAGAATGCATATAGTAGCACATATGATGACTCTGGAGTACCCCAAATTAGGGGTGTTCAAAAAACCCGGTAACCCGACCAACCCGGACTACCCAACCCAAACTGCAAGGGCTGTCTCTTATACACATCTAGATGTGTATAAGAGACAGGGGTTGACCCTCCAAAAAAGAATTAATAGGGTTCATTATTAGTGAACCCAAAATTTTAGGTTGGTCCACCAAAATCTTCCAACCCGGCCCAACCCGGACTATGTACACCGCTACCCCAAATTGAATTTAACGCAAGCTCACAACCTCTCCATACTTTATCATAACTCACATTAACCCCATGTTACCTTTTCATAAAACTTATGATATCATATGGACAACATGGGGTCATGGAATTCATATTTAAAACAGATTTCATACACTCAGATACTATCCACGAATTCGCCTGACTATGAGTATCCTTAACAATGTCAATAAAACATTTATGAACATCGTTAAACTTACGAACAATCCATAACCCACTTTTTTTTTTTATAAACAAACGACCTAAGATACCAACTACAAGAAGGGTCTTTGCAACAAAGTTCAAGAGATGTTTGATTCGAGCGAACAGTCCTAATTCAAACCTATGTTTAATAGCAAGCAAGTACATAGCTTTCTTTCCTGCATCCTTGCTGTTTTAAAAATAGAACCTTCCTTGTTGTTGTCTGCACACGAATCCAAATCTACTAGGTCAATGATATGAGTCATATTATTGGAGGTTTTGGAGGAATTTATTTCATTGTTGTTGGACCCAGTATACAATGTAATTGCAGGATTTGGTTGACAAGATGGAACATGGTCAACAAAACACACATCATTGTAGGAAGAATCTGAAATAAAAGATAACCATAACACATTTTTTGTCTTCCACTATTCTAATCACATTAGGATTTCTGCAGCCATTCCGATTCATTGTTACCTAAAAATAATATATTCAGAAGTTGGAAAAACCTTATATTGGATTAGATCGACAAGATGTTTAAAAGATATATTTGAAGCAACAGAAACTTCAATAAATCGGAAGTCATGATGGTAATTACTTTCATCCCACTTACAATCGAACAAAACTCTTAATTGTTTAATAGTCAATAAGAAGAAAACGTCCCGATGATGAAGAAAGGTAGGCTACGTGTTGTATTCTAATATTTTATGTTTGAAACAAAAGGATGATAAACATAATGTTCAAAAATATTTTAAAACTGTAAATCTTGAATAAGATTAATAGAAAGTATAATAAAAACAATAAATTTCAGTTAGGATAATTAATATAATATGATAATTTAAATTTCAAATCAAAATTTGAAAATTAGTTGTGGTAGAAAATTTGAAAATTCAAAATAACTGTTAAATTTGATACATAAATTTATAACGGTTAAATCTCAAGATTTAAGGAAAATTGATTTAAGGAAAATTATCCATAAAATAATCAAGTTAGTTGGCGTTGAAAATTTGCTGGACTATATAGTTGAAGAATTAATTACCATCTCATTTATACGGATGTCGAATTAATTATACTATAATTAAAAGAAACGACAAGAGCATTTTAGGCTTTCTAAAAGTTTCTCACGTGATCTACATGCATTTTGCTATAATTCAAAAGTGTTTCGCCTTTTGCTATTTTTCCAAATGATAGTGTAATTACTGCTATTTACCTGGTTATTCTAAAAATTAACTTATAAGTTCCTTTGTTTTGTTATCGATTTTATACCAATACTTTCAAAACTAATCAAGTTTTTAAAATTTAAACAAAAAAAATAAGTTTTAAACGACTTTTTTCTTCTTTCTATAGTAAAAAGTTGGGAAGAAAAAAAATACATATCAAAATTAGAAAATTAAAAGCAAAATCATTATCATAACCAAAATATTATTGGTTAATGAAATATGAGATTTAAGAAATCACACACTGGAAACTAGTTCGTAATTTATAAATATAAGTACAGTTAAATATTTTTAAGGGACAAAATCATATACTAAAGTTAATGATTTATAGCTTCTAATTTCCTATTTATCAATAAAACGTATAAATAAAATATTTCTATAAACTTAAAAAGGAACTCAGCATTAACATGTAACTACGATATACTTCATACAGATTTACATACACACCCAACTGGGGAAGTTTTTCATTATAATTACCAAACAGAATGAACATGACAAGCATTACAAGCAAGCATCATCCAATTAGTTTACATTGCAAGTCAATCAATTCAGACAATGAGGCTTCTAAGCAAAAACTACCGAACATCAATCGTTGAAGGTAAAGTGTCATCATTAAATCACAAATTTAGTCCCTAAACTTTTAGATTTATATTTAATAGATCTTAAATGGTTTAATTTATGTCTAATAAGTCCCTCAACTTTACAAGTATTTAATAGGTCTCAACTTTTAATTATGTGTCTAATAAGTTTCTAACCATTAACAATTCTACATTTTTTTAAAAAAAAAATTAACAAATCCTCTAGATATAAAATTGAAGTTTGTGGACATACCTATTAAACACAAAATTTAAAATCTAAGGATCTATTAGTCACTTTAAAGTTCAAGAATCTAAACATGTAATTGTTTATATTCAAAACAGTGCATCAAGAGAAGATCAGAGTTTGGAGGAAAATGATCTCTGCTTGAACCCAAACTAAGCAAAAGCTAAGGAGTATCGACAGCAAAAGGCAAAACCGGCCACATTTATATTAAAATAGTGCAGAGAAGATGAAGGCAAACCAATTCTTCAAGTGGAGTATCAACAGCAAGGTAATATATGGAAGGGGTATATAAGAAAAGATAAACTTTCAAAGCAATCAATTTGGTTATCCTTAAGATTCAAGTGTTTTGGTTTCTAAGCTCCTCTCAGTCAAAAGGCAAAACATATGGGCAGGATGAAAAGATGTCATAGATGTTAAGATGCAAACCCCTTTCTATCACATGAAATAGCAAGAGTTTAAAGTTATAACCATTGTGTGCCCTGAAAATTTGTCTGGACAGAATGTATTATGTTCCAAGCAGTTACAATTATTTTCCATCACAGTGTAAAGGATCACGACTCTCAACAAACACCCAAGAACGGTCAAAAGAACAATGTTGAGATGAAAATTTTTTCACTGAATAACATACTCCAAAAATACCAAAAAAGAAATAGAGAAAGATGCTAGTACTTTGTCAACTAGCCATTGGATGGTTGTATACGTACTCAATTGCTAGATCACAGGAATCTATTTTATCAGCCTCCTTGTCTGGTATCTCTAACTTGAACTCCTCTTCCAAGGCCATTACAATCTCCACAGTATCCAAACTGTCTAAACCCAAATCTTTTTGGAAATGAACATCAGGGCTCACCTGCAAATAAAGATCACAAAACTCGATAATTGCAGCAACATTTCAGCCAAGCTATAATTTGAAGTTTAGTAGGAAAGAGATGCTGCTTGCAAGTGACCATAAAATAACAATAGAAACTGGAGGACACATATTAGCTGGCCTGGTCCCTAATCTTTAAGATTGGCCCGAAAAATGTATGTAATATACTAATATTAACTATATCATAGCTGAGTTCTTAGGAACATTTCAAAATAGTGTGTAATATTCACTATAGCATAGCCTGATTTTCGAGAATATGTTAGAAATACAGCATGACAAAGTCAAGTCATTCGGAGGTAAATCCCAATACAGTGACCAAAAGACCAAAAACCAAAGTTCTTAGAAGTGCACGAAGCAAAAGTTCAATAGAGTCTGTGACCAAGGCTGGGACAAGTGAGACAAGAAAACACTTTTTTTTTCCCTTTTTGAATAAGTGGCATTACAATATATAAGATTAGTCATAAAGAAGAAGAAGAGATGATATGTTGGGTGAGAAAAAAAAGGAAGCAAAAGAGGCAAGAACAAGATAAGAGAAAGATACTTTATGCTTATGTGCAAAGCCACGCTCTCATGTCTTGTGAGCTCGGTTGGAATACATTACCCAAAATGTACCCTTTAAAATAGAACTAACCACCCTTCCACTTCGACAAATTATGATTTGATATCACCATCAATTTTATCCAAAATGTATAAGACAAGGAACCTTTCACGAACTCATAAAGTGTAGGTACCAATTGTTAAGCACTCGTAAACCAAGCCAAGCAATCCACATAACGAAGGGAGAGATACTGAATGCAATACAGCAACCGACCAAAACTCGAATTAAGCAAAAATTCCAAAAGATGTCGAATCAAATATGCAGGGGAAATGACACTTTTAGCAGAAATTATTAAAACCCACTTTCTAGAGTAACAGTTTATCCTGTAGTAAATCGTCGCGACTTATGGTTTGAGGGGGGGAGATATATTTTGTCTCTCGAATCACTACCAATCAGTAAAGAGAAAATCAAATAAGATCCCAGTTACCAATTCGCATAGATAAAGCACATGAAATGGAAGCACGCAAACCAATTGGAAATCATCGAAAGGTGTTCAAAGCACTAAAAACCGATCGCATGTCAGAAATAGAAATCACTGAATCGGCATATTAAGATTTTCTACACTTACAACCTATTCTGATCGCATTTCCTAAATCGGCAAAATTTGTTTCAACCGTCTTGAAAAACTAACCCAATAAGCTGAAAAAACAATCGAAAAGGAAGGGATTAGATCGAATTACCTTGGAGGGATCGACTTTGGGGTGGCATTTGATAACCGAGAGAACTCTCTCGATGACCTCGTCCTTTGTCAAGTGATCGTCGTGAGATGAAAATTGCCGAAGAGATCCACCGGAACACAGCGGCGCCTGGCATTCCCGGCGAGCTAGGGCAAAGAATTGGACTGGAACTCGAAGATGGCGAAGAACGGCTGCCCTCAGCGCCATTTTTCTCTAACTTTTCTTCTCTTACGGTGACTCCTCAATTACTCGAACTACGAACTTATTAATTATTCAGTGTAGAGTCTGAAGGGAAGGTAAATGGCACGCGCAAAGCACGTGATTTAGGGTTTTTTTTTTTAAAAAAAAAACATTTTTCATCCCTCAAATTTCATGAAATTAACAATTTAGTCCCTCAATTTTAGTTTATAATAATTTAGTCTCAAACTTTTAATTTTATAACAATTTAGTCCCTGAACTTTTAAATTCGTAACAATTTAGTCCTTTATGCAAACAAATTTATCAAAATTATATGTCAATTTTTATTCTTTTATGACGTAGACTTTGTATTTTATAAAAAATATAGAGTCTCTAATTAGTTTAATGATTTATTTAGGCAAGAAATTTCATTAAATCTTAACAATAATTTATACAAGACGAACTAAATTGTTACAAATTTTAAAGTACAATGACTAAATTGTTACATAATAAAGTTCATGGACTAAATTGTTACAAAATTGAAAGATCAGGGGGTAGTCATTACAAACTAAAGTTTATGGACTAAATTGTTAGTTTTATGAAAGTTCAGGGACTAAAAAATATTTTTAACCGTTTTTTTAATATCATTTTTGTCCTTTGTACTTGTATTTATTTATGAAAAACATGGAGAAGTTGCAAAAATCACTCCCTAAAATATGGTAATAGTTGTAATTATACTCTCAAATTTTCAATGGTAAAAGTTGAGTCCTTAAATTTATAAAGTGTTAAATTGGACTCTTAAACTTCCACAATGGTAGCAATTAGGGGTGTTCATGAGTTAGGTTGAGTTGAATGACTTTTTAGACTCAAACCAACCCAATTCAGTTGTTCGAGTTGTAAATTTATTCAATCCAAATAACTCTTATTAAAAAATGAGCCCAACTCAACCCAACCATGAAATACTTGGGATGGGTTAGTCGGGTTACACAGGTCGTTTATTTAAAATTTTGTTCTAAAAAAATAAAAAGTAGATATGTACAAATTTGATTTTATTATTTTTATATATTAAATTAAAATTAACAACTCAATTTCAATTTACAAAAAGAACTTTTCTATTCGCTGAGAAACTATTTTTAAGAGCAGTTGGAGAATAAATATTCAAAAAAATAAAGTAATTAAATAAAACTAAAACCAAAATATGTATAAATAATTGTATTATAAGTAACAAAAAATATATATATTTTAAAGTTAATGATAAATTTAGGTTGGTTTTTGGCTTGGGTTATGTTAGGTGAACTCATGAACCAACCCAACCTATAAAATTTTCATTTATTTGATCTCAGTCCAACCCAAATGAGTTGATAACCCAACCCAAACCGCATGAGTTGGGTTGGGTTGATCGGTTTTTTTGGATTATCGAGAGTAGCAATTGTGTAAGCCCTAAAACTTTTTCCTTACAAGCCTTTCTAAGTTAAGTTACATGGGAGGAGTTTGGCTCAAGATACTTAATAGGAATTAAGGTTGGTTTTAGGTGTTGGACATGGTGGTGTGATGGAGAAAAGAGTTACCCAGCGAGATGAGCTATGCGCTCAAGGTGGGAATTAGTTGGGCCAAAAAGAAGTTGTAGGTGTGGCTTGGTTAGGGAGTCTATGCATTAGTGAGAGGTGAAAGGAAGAGAGCGTTGAGGAAATCTTACTTAGTGAACTGTGCATAGGAAGGCATGGGGCAAAGGCTTGTTGTGAAAGTGTTGGTGAAGTTAAGCTATGATAAATACATGTTTGAAAGGACCATGTGTTAGAGGGGCATGCGTTGAAGTTAGGAAGTGGAAGTTTGGTCTATGCGATGAAGGAGTAAGAGAGATGGCTTTGTCCATGTGTTGGTGAAGTAGGTAATTGAAAGAGGGAAGTCGGATTATGGTTAAGTAGTTACCTTTTAGTTCTTTTTTGCATGAAGGATGAGGTGGCAAGTGGATAAGCTACCAAGTGTAAAAGAGGTGCCAACTAGGGGTAAGAGCTGTCAAGTTTTTAGGCAAAAAGGTCATGCAACTGAGATAGTAAATAGGGGTTGAAAAATGAAATCGGTTTGCACTTTTGGCTTGAGCAAAAGGAGAGATTCTTCAACCAAATTTCAAGTAATTCAGTGAGGAGGATGGCCAAAGGTTGCCATGGAGGAATTCGGCCAAGAAGATGCTGAAATTTAAAGAAAACTCAAGGTTTGTCTGAGTTTTAGAGAAATCGGAACAAGCTGAAAAGTTTAGGAGATTTAAGCTATTAAGAAGGAATTAGAAGTCCAAATTTAAAGGTAAACTTGTTAATATATTGCTTAGAAGGTTTGTGAAAGAAATTTGAATTAACTTGGGCTGAAATTAATTTTTTAAATGCAAGAAAAAGTGATGGAAAACAATAAGGTGTGAATAAGGGCTATCGGCCAAAGGTTGATGAAGCTAGGCATTGAAGGTGAGGCTATCGAGGGCATCAACGCCCTATGCATAAGGCACCTTACGTACGTCAGCTTCACAATCATCGAGCGTCTTGTGTACCTAGCATCGGTCTGTCGTGCAGTCATTGGCACATTCAATGCCCATCAGCGCATTTGACGCCTTGCACTTGATGCCGCACCACACGCTCAATGTCTTGTATGCGAGCCATCGCCTAGCCTCGTGCGTTTAATGTCGACATGTGTCTCAACACCTAGTGCCCAGTGTCCATCATCTGCACACGTTGCTGCATGCATGCCCAACATACTGTATGCAAGGAGTTACCCATCCGTAGGTTGAGTGTGGTTCCAGTGCTCGTGCCCGACGCTTGCGCCTAGTTGAGTAACGCAACCAGCACCAAGCACTCATTAGGTTGGCTTGTGTGCATGCCAACGCTTAGGCAGCATGCTCAAAGCCTTGCCATGCGCCCTACCTCGCCTTGCATTGGGTCGATGTTGTGTTGCTTAAGTGAAGGCTTGTTGGAGCTAGTTAATCGTGGAGTGGGAAGTTGGTGAATTTAGAGGTTCAAAAGGAGTTTGACTTATTATGAGTGGTTTTATTTTCAAATGTTCTAAATTATGAATATATGCTTATGGTATTACAATATTATAATGAATCAAGCACGAGTTACTTGAAAGCATGATTTAGATAAACGTGTTTTATCTAAGAATTACCAAAAGAGTTTGATGTATGATGTTTTACGACTTCATGGTGGAGTTGAGGAAAGCGGATATCAAACCATCGGCTTAGATACCTAAGAATATTAGCATACTTTATGGACGTCTAACAGGAATTGTCAGAATTTCTGATGGGAATGGTCAGTAGAAAAGCGTCAATCTGATGAAAATTATCGACGTGTGCACATGGAACGAGATAAATTGGGTACAGGGTTTAGTGTGATTTCCTGGACTTATTGGAATTTTATATGAGTTTATTCTCATCATATAACGTTGTTCATGATAAAGACTTTTATTTCTCTGGGATGACCATAGGTAATATGACCTTAATCCTAAGTGAGTTGGGAACTCCTGTCTATGAAGGCGGTCCTTTGATTTGTATGGGCGCAAGTGGCTAGATTGCCGACTCAAACCTACCACTTTGGGGATTCATTTGATTGGGGAGCTGGGAACTCAGCTACACAAGACGGAAATCACTCCTTCCCTGAATTAGAGGTAAGTAGATAAATTGTTCCCTTAAGAGCCGATTTTGGGACTTGAATAATGTGGCGCCACACCTTCTCTTGGCCCAATAAGGATTTACTCATAGTATGACTATGATGTATTATTCATTAGAGGAATCAGTGGTACCTAAGGAGTTAGATGTAATTACAAAGGCAAAATGGTAAATTGGCTTAGCTATACTTACGAGTGATTTGTGAAGTGTCATCGTACAGTTGATTGATTATATCCAATAGACATGAAAATATATCTGTAGCGCGAAGATTGCAACTGTCGGTCTTTAGTGGAATGCTCGGCAGTTAATGGATGATGGATATCGTGATTAAATAATTTAATCAGTTATTTACGTACCGTTGTAGCTTCAAGCTATAGGTCCATAAGGTCTCCTTGGTAGCTCAATGGATTCATGTTGAGGATCAGTTTTTTAGTTAGCTTGAAGTGTTCAAATTAACAAGAGGAAATTTGATTATATATGATATAATTAAATTGTATCAATTATATGAGATATAATTGACTTAATGTATTAGATACATTAATTGGAGGAATTATTATTAAATGTTGTAAGGGAGAAAAAGAACTATGGTTTATATATTGCATGAAATGTGATATTAAAACTATAGGTTATGAATATATTATTTATTTGTAATAAAATCAATTATGGGATAATAGGTTACGATTTTTTCTCCCAATAACCAACTTAGTGGGAATTTGTGATCAGTTATGGTATCTGATGGATAAAATGAAATTCGTTTTCATTTTTACAAAATGTGATCATTAAGCGATTGAGAATCGTACGATCAAAAGAATTAGCTATACGATAGCTTGAGACAATAAACGATCGTATAACGAGTTTTCTATATGATAGTTACTTGTTTGCTAAACGATCAAGTACTCAGTTTATGCGATAGACTATAGTCATCTCCCACTTAATCAATTGTCTATACGATTTACCAAATTCCTCCAACCCTTTACCAAATCCATTCATAGCCCACAACTCATGGATTCTCACACCGAGAATACCAAGGTAGCCTTCTAGTGGGGTCTACTTACTGTTCGAAGGTCAAATATTATTTGTTCTTGATCGAGGTGATTGTTGAGGCGTGACGTTCGTGTTGGTGAACGATCGTGCTGTTAGATCGAGGGAACAAGAAGAAAAGTTCTTTAAGGGTGAGTTCTCTTGATCCTTGGTATTTTTCTTTTAAAGCATACTGTAATTTAGAGTTTTTGAATAACTATTACTGTTCGATTATAAATGTGTATGTTCTGTCACAATGGAATTTGGAACGATCTCGTTTCTGCTCACTGGTCTCTTTGATAAGAGTTCCCTCATGGGGTGCCTTGCCTACGATTATCAAGTCTGCCACTCCACCAAAGTATCAATTAGGCCAAGTACTTTAAGTCATGTTCATATTAAGTTTGTCATGTAATCATAAACAACAATAGATGTGGTATCAGGGTCCTGGTTGGTAAACTAAATTTGCACCAAGGGTTATGGTATAAGTTGAGTTGTTCACTTGGTTACTCAATTGTTGGGTTATTTATCGTGTGGTTGAATGTTTTTCTTATGTTGTAGTTGAATCAAAGTAAGTCAGGTTGGATAGTAGATTTCATTAAAGGGTTGGCGTTTGCTATCCTCACATCTCATCTTGGGTTTAGAGGGCAATCCAAGAGGGGGTGTGATAAATTGTAACAATTATATAAATATGATGATTCAATTTCTATCATTGAGGGTCCAATTTTTCAACTAGATGTAAGTTTAGAGTCAAATTTTAATACTCGTAGAAGTTTGAGGGCCCAACATTTACAATTGAAAATTTGAGGGTGTAGTGTAACTACCACAATACTTCAGATGTGATTTTTGCAATTTGTCAAAAAAAAAACTTTTTGGTTCCTAAATTTTGGATATTATTTCTAATTACTCATTAACATCCCATTTGATAACGTTTCCGTTTTTATTTCATTACATTTCCATATAAAAAATATAATGAAATATAATGCCCTTTATATATTTTTAAATTAATTAAAATGTGGTAGCTAGATGATATAAGATATGACTTGAAACACTTTATCGTTTTTATTTACTTAAAACAATTTTAACAAGATAAAATAGTAATTTAAATTTCAGTTTAGAAAAATACACACCTTTTTAAAGGAAAAAAACACATAATCTTTGTATAAATACATTTAATAATAATAATAATTTTCAAATAAAACCTATAGTTATTTTGATTTAGTTAGATGGTATTGTTTAATCTATTAAGATTACATTTTTAGAAATAAAGAAGATTAATTCACACAAATGTGTAAAAAAAAAAGGCAAAAGAAAACACGTATGGAAGCAAAAATACTAATTATGGATATTAATATAAATTATTATTGATATAAATTATTGATACCGATAGATATATGGATACGAACATGGATCTAAAGAGAAATGATAAATGATGAAAAACTAGTAAAACATATGGTGTGGGTCCCACATAACAATCAAGTTTAGTCAGATTGGTCACCCTTTCCTCTGTAATCGGATTATGAATTGAGATTATGGATTTTGTTGTAGGGCATGCTTCATTAAAATTACATAATTTTAGTAAACAGTAAGAAATGTAACGGAAATTAAACTAAACACATAAGAGTTTAAGTTTATAAAACGACCTAGGGACCCAATTGAAACTAAACTCGAAAACTACAGAGATAAAAGGATATTTGTTTTTTTGTTTTCTCATTTAGTTGTTTGTTTCACTCCTATGCCTTGAATTATTTTTTTACAATTAATTTTTTCTTGCATAGTCTTTTTTTTTCAAATATAAATTTATATTTCTAAATTTTAGATTTTGTTCCATTAAAATCTTGAACTAATAATCGTATAAGTATAAATCTTTCAACTTTAATTATAAGTGTATTGGCTTACACTTTACGATAAAATAAAAATATATTAACCATCACACTACATTTAAGTTATATGTCGATTTAAACCATTAAAACAGGCTGTCAGCTTAAAGTTTTAAGTTTGTTTCCTTTTTTTTTTTTTTTTTGGTTATTTATATAGTTTACAATGTTATTCATAGACTTGTTTATGTTTGGTTATTAATGAGATTTTTAATTGAACTTAAATGTTATAGTTGGCGGACTCAACAAAATATAACAATAAACAAATTATAAGTTATAAGTTGTTGAATCCAAGCAATCTTAATTAGTCAATGAACTTAACTTCAGCTTAATTATCAATTTTGTTGTCCTTGATTGATTCGAGCTATTGAATTATTGGCTAGGCTATAAGAGGTGATCAATATAAGGAAAATGAAACAAAGTGTGACTAAATTAAATATAATATAAATAGTAAATATTTGATCTCACGATAGAGTTTAAAATGTTTATCTATTGATTTAATTAAATATATGTTTTTTTTCGACCATTTTTCTAGAAAAATTCATATATTTGGTGTTAGTGGAAATTTGATTTTTAAGTCGTTAAATTTAACAAGTGGAACCTTTTTTATAGCCCCAACCTTGAGTTGTGGGTTTGGACCTCAAGGGGTACCTATATTTTAGAGGGGTGAGAAGATAGGCAAAAGTGGTTATGGTGGATATCCCACACGCAAGTACCGTCATCTGGTAGGGCGAGGCATGTATGTTGAATTTTATTTTGTAGTAATAAATTTTACTTATTTATTTATTTATTATTATTATTATTATTTCTTTATAATAATAATAATAATAATAATAATAATTGTGAGTTCAACCTGTAACGGTTTTCTGTTTTGCAGGTTCAATCCCGACATCCACCAGAGGTTGCCATTCCAAAAAATTTTAAGATGTTTGTCCATCTGCCGCTGTTGTGATGACCCTTTCTCGGAATGACATTATGTCCTCCAATCTCAACCGTCCATTCTGATTCAAATGAGCAAACTTCAAACACTAGAAATAGAAGATGTTGTTCTTCCTCACCATCAAGAATGTTGTTGAGGTCTACATTACGGATAAGCCAAGTGTCCTAATAGAAGATTCGACTGAACAACATATCAGAGATGCAGTTGATTGGATAAAAAAGGATTTTCTATGCAAAAATGTCATTTTAAACAGTTTGACAAATAATTTGTATGATTATTAAAATACAATTAAGACACCGGCGCTACGCGCCATGTCTATCATGATCTTAGTCTCTTTAAATCTTATACTGAAACTGAGGATAAGAACATATTGTTAAGGGATCAGTACTCAACGAAAGTTGCTAGAATCAGCAAAGTTAAGCTGAAGTTTACCTCCAAGAAGACTCTCACTTTGAAGAAAGTCTTGCACACTCCGGAGATAAGAAAGAATATAGTCTTGGGCTATCTCCTTAATAAGTCGGCTTCACTCAGACCATAGAGGCAGATTTATATACCTTCATTAAGAATAATGTATTCGTAAGCACGGGTTATGCAATTGAGGGCATGTTCAAATTAAACCTAGACTTAAATAAAATGAAATCTTTTGTTTATATGCTATGTTCTTTTAATGTTTGACATGCTAGACTTTGTCATGTTAATAAAAGATTAATTAGTAACATGATTAGGTTAGAAATTATTCCTGTCATCTACGAATGAATTTGATAAATGTGAATATTGTAGTCAGGTTAAAATAACTAAAACTTCGCATAAATATGTACTTAGGGAATCTGAGGCTCTAGAGCTAATTCATTTTGACTTATGTGAATTTGATGGTGTCTTGACTAGGAATAGTATAAGATAATTTATCACTTTTATTGATGACTGTTCCGATTTCATGTGTATATATTTGTTGAACAATAAAAAACCAATTTCATGTTTAAACTTTTTGTGACATAAGTAGAAAACCAATTTAACCAAAAGGTTAAGGGGCTTTTGGGGCACTAAGATGATATAGGATGTGGGGAGTTCTGATGTCTGGAGAGTTCTAATGTCTGAAGAGTTCTGATCAAGTATAAACGATCGAGTATGATCGAGCATGTTCAAACATGAGATGATATATGATGCACAGAAGGAAAATGACGGTTAGATACAAAACATATTCCATAAATGGACCCACAAATAATTAAAATCGGTGAGATTGGATAATGGGCCTCTAAACACCAAGATGATATAGGATGTGGGGATATACCATCTCATACTAGGCCCCAAACAACCCCTAGGAGACTTTGTAGTGATAGGGGAACTGAGTATGCCTCAGACAATTTTAACGAATTCTATAACTCGCATGGCATAATACATGAAAAGACTGAACCCTAGAAAATGAATGAAAAAGCAGAAAAGAAAAATATAACTCTATTTGAATTAGTAGTTGCTATTTTACTTAATTCAGGAGTCGCGTCTTATTGATGTGGTGACATTATCCTTACTGTGTGTTATGTCCTAAATAGAATAGCAAAATCTAAAAACATAACTTCACCCTACAAAGTCCTTAAAAATAAAAAAAAAACCTAACTCATTATGCTTTAGAACTTAGGGGTGTCTAGCCTTTGTAAGAATACCATGCCCCAAAAGAAGAAATCTTGATAGTAGAGCCTATGAGTGTGTTTTTATAGGTTATGCCGTAAATAGGAAAACTTATAGGTTCTATGACCTAGTAAACCAGTGATCATTGAGTCAAATGATATTGACTTCTTTGAGGATAAATTTCCTTTTAAATCTAGGAATAGTCAGGGCTCGAGTTCAAGTAGTTTACCACCTATTAGAAGCCTAACTCCTAGTGAAGAAGCTAATCTAAATCTTAGGAGAAGCAGAAGAACTAGAATTATTAAGGACTTTGGGAATGACTTCCAGACTTATAACATAAAAGAAGATTCTAAAGACCTAAAAGAAGTTTTGACCTCTGTAGATGTCAACTTATAGCAAAAAGCTATAATGATGATATGGACTCTCTTGAGTCAAATAAGACTTAGCATTTGGTAGACCCACTCCCTGGCTGCAAAGCAATAGGATGCAAATGGTTCTTGAGGAAGAAACTCAAACCTGATGGAACAGTGGACAAGTTCAAATCCAGATTTGTAACTAAGGGTTTCAAACAAAGAGAAAACATAGACTTATTTGACACCTTCTCCCTTGTGACTAGGATCACCTCAATCTGTGTATTATTTTCTTTAGCTGCCTTAAACAACCTTGTAGTTCATCAGATGGATTTAACGACTGTATTCCTTACCGGTAAACTTAAAGAAGAGATTTACATGGAACAGCTTGAAGGCTTCATAGTCCATGGTCAAGAGAACAATGTTTATAAGTTATATAAATCTCTTTATGGCTTGAAACAAGCTCCTAAGCAATGGCATAAAAAATTTGTTAACCTAATCCTGTTAAAAGGTTTCAAAGTCAATGAAAGTGATAGATGCATCTACTATAAGTTTGAAAAAATCTTTGCACGATCTTATGTTTATATGTAGATAATTTTTTAATCTTTGGATCGAACTTGCACGTTATAAATGATGTGAAATCCATTTTAAGTATAAACTTCGATATGAAAGACTTAGGAGAAGCGAATGTAATTTTAGGCATTAAAGTAACCAGGTCTGAAAAGGGAATTTCTTTAGATCAATCTCACTATAGGAAATACTCTAAACAAATATAATACTTTGAATGTAAACCAACGTGTACTCCTTATGACCCTAGTGTTAAGTTGTTCAAGAACACTGGTGACAGTATTAATCAATGAGTATTCGAGCATCATAGACAGTCTTAGATATGTTGTTAATTACAGTAGACTTGATATAGCTTATGTTAGGATTACTTTGTAGGTTTACAAGCAGACCAGGTATAGAGCATCAAAAAGCTATAGAAAGGGTTATGAGGTACTTGAAGAAAACCCATAACTTAGGATTTCTCGCTATCCTCGAATGATCCAACAATACTGACTAGTACTTCTTCTCAGATGATTCAAAGGCTACTAGTGGCTATATTTTCAATATAGTAGGCGGAGTTGTCTCTTGGAAGTCCAAGAAACAGATTATCTTAGCCCAATCTACGATGGAGACAAAAATGATAACACTAGCAACAGCTAGTGAAGAAGCAGGTTGACTTAGAAGTTTCCTATCAGAGATTCCCCTGTGGAAAAAGTCGGTATCATCCATGTTGATCCATGCGATAGTACTGCAGCAATTGCAAAATTTCATAATCGTTATATAATGGAAAGAAGCGACATATACATCATAAGCACAATACCATTAGAGAATTCCTCACTATTGATGTAGTTAGAGTGGATCACATATGAACTAATGAAAACATGGCAGATCCTTTAACGAAAAGACTGACCAGATAAAAGGTTACAAAACCTTAGAAAGGATGAGACTTGTGCGTATAGAGAAATGAATCATTATAAGGAAAATACTACTAGGTTAAAATCCCAAGCGCGACGAAAAGAAGTTTTAGACCATTTTCAAATTTTAATATTAAATTAACATAAGAAATAAAATCTAGAAACCCTTACGATCGACAACCTTTTTGGATCTACGATATTGATTGAAAAATGTTAGAAGACCAAAAGCCAGAGAGAAAAAAAACTAATTATGTGATGCAGAACTGAGAGTGGAGGAAATTAGAGAGAAGATCTCTCTCCCACTCCCATATAATTCCCTATTTAATTAATTAATATATTTAATTTAAAAATAAATTAAATCAAAATTTAATTTATTAAAATAAATCAAATAATTATTAATTAATAATCATTAAATATCTCATGTTTAATTAAATGTGCATTAGAATCATATTCTAATACATCCTTCTCTCATAACCTATAATTTTAATTCAATTAATTTAATTAAATCAAATTTAATTTAATTAAATAATTATTTAATTCTTCAATTAATTAATCATTAAGTCAAATATCGCATATTTAATTTAACATTATAATTGAATCAGATTTAATTATTTTTTCTCTCATATTACCTATAGTTTTAATATAAAACTAATGCGCATTAATTTTAACCTACAATTTTAATATGAATTCTATTCATATTAAATTTGATATTTGAACTCCTTCAAATATTTAATTCTCCCATTAAATTAATTTTTTAAATCAAGTTCAAAATAAATTTATTTTATAAAGTTTATTTGAAATATAAACTTTATATTTTAATGTATCATCATACATTATATTCTTTCTATTAGTAAATTTGAACATTTATAAATACTATAATTACCTTTGTTGGGATTAGTGTCCTAATTCTCCCGGAGTCTCGTAGTTTGTAATCTATACACATTGTTATGAATAAAATAAGAGTTATTTTATCTGGCATTTACTCATATCCAATAAACAAAGCTCCATGGTTATTGTATGTAGACTTAAACATGTATATGACATATACAAATGGATCATGCCTTAAGTGATAACCTAAATAGGTCTGTAATATAAGGATTAAGGAAGGATACCTGATCCTGGTGACACTATGGATACGGTCCACTTTGTAGAGATTTGCAAGTGTTATGAACTACTATAGATGGTAGATCCTGACCATTCATGTGGAAACATGTGAGTGAGGGTATCCTATACAAAGAGTTTGTATAAGACCGGACCACGAGATGATTCGTCTCTATATATAACGCCGTTGATACTAGAGACTTACATCTTTCCTAAACGACCATATGTGACATGACCTCAATCTTGAGTGTTTTAGGAACTCCTGCCTTTGAGGACGATCCTTTGATTAGTATGAGTGAGAATGGTCAGATTACCAAGTTAACATGCTTACCTTTTTGTGGACTTGTCTGATTTGGGAGCTAGGAACTCAATTACACAAGATGGAATTCACTCCTTCTCCGAAGCAGAGGTAAGTAGATAGATTGCTCCCTTAAGGGCTGATTCTGGAGCTTAAACATATTGGCCACAACTTCTCTTTGGAAGAGAGGACTCGGTCATAGTAGGACTATGACTTATGTTCATTAGAGGGATCAGTGGTATTTAAGGAGTTAAATGTAACTATAAGGGCATAACGGTTATTAGTCTACCTGTACTTATAAGAAATCTGTGAAGGGTTATCGCACTGTTGATTGTGTTGATATGAACACATAATATATTTGTAGTAAGAAAAGTTCAGCTGCCGGTCTTTAGTGGAGTGTTTGGCAGTTAACAGATGGTGGATCCCGTGACTAAAGAGTTTAGTCAGTTATTCATATACCGTTTGAGCTCTGAGCTACAGGTCCATAAGGTCCCCTTGGTAGCTCAATGAATTCAAGTTGAAGATCAGTTATTGGTGTTGATTTGAAAGGTTCAAATTGACAAGAGGTAACTCAATTATATATGATATGATCGGTGTGATGTATGAGATATATTAAGTACCATGAAATAGAAAAAGAACTATGGTTTATATGTTTCGTGAGATGAAATATTAAAACCATAGTTATAAATATAGTATGGTAAGTTGGTTATCATATATATTTATAATAATATTAATTATTGGATAATTATTTCATTTTCTCTAATAATCAATTGAGTGGGAGGTTATTGGTGGTTTCATGGTAGCCGTGAGATAAAAGGAAAAATGTTTTCCTAAATTTAGTATTTAATGATTGAGAGTTTCTATTCTCGGATTTTCTCACGGTGGTTGTCAAGTAAATACGATAACTAAAAGGACAACTGAAAAGAGACTAGACCATCGTGGAGTGTTTTTATACAATAGTCACTCAGCTGGCTGATTTGCTAAACGACCGCGGAGCTTCTTCTAAACGATTGGGCATCGTCTATACGATAGACTTGTCATCTACCACTTGCTCAATCATTTACACGATTGTTCATCCGGTCTCTTCCTCTAACCAAGTCCACACAAAGCCCAACTTCTGGATTCTCACACCGAGAATACCAAGGTAGCCATTGTGGTGGATTCGTACTCAACTCGACATTGTCGAGGTTTATTGGAGGTCATTCGTTGTGTTCATGGTCTTGGAGTTTACTATGTTCATGATCGTGGAGATCGCAGAGTTCATGGTTGCTGTGATCGTGCAGTGTTGAGATTGTAGTGTTCGAGCGTTCGAATTTGCAGTCTTGCTAATTGTTCGAACGTTCGTGATCAAGGGTGTTGAAGATGAGTCTTCAAAGTTATGTGTATTCTTTCCCTTGATCGTTTAGTAAAGTATGCTGTAATTTCGTTTTGTGCATAGCCTATATGTTTCTATTTCTTGATTGTATTTGTTAATGTTCATATATGAATCAAATTTGGAACGATCATTCTGCTGCTCATGGAAATCCTCATATCCGATTTTCTTCAACCTTAATACCCTTTATGAGCTACTAATTGGACCTAATGGACTTACAGATCAAAAGCTCCAACGATATGAAATTAATTGGCTAAACTCATTAACCAAGTTAATCAATATTTGTTAACCGTGGGTATAATTCCACTATAGACCCACAATTGCACTCTTTTCACTGCAGATATATTTTTGTATCCACGAATATTGATCAATAACAGCAAGTTAGTCTTTGACGGGTATTCGTAATACCAGCTAGGTCAAATTACTATTTTACCCATGGGTTATATCTACATCCTTAAGTACCAATGCTCTTCTAATTAACATCCTGTTTGTGGTCCAACCATCAAACAAAAACCCTCTCGAGCTAGTGAGAGGGTAGGGTCATTTGTTCAAGTTTTGGAGTTACCACTTAAGGGGACACTCTGAAGGAACTCTTATCAAAGTATACCTATGAGTGGAAGTAAGATCGTTCCAAATTCATTGTGACAGAAATACCGCATTCACAAACATACAACAACTTATGCATCTACTAACAAATTACGACATACTTTTAATAATAAATAACAAATGAACAAGAGACTCACCTTTGAAGAACTTTTCTTCTCTGTATCTCTCGCTCTCGTCAAGACCAGCAACTCTTATTGTCGCTTCAACGCCAAGCCAATCGTCTACCAAAACTCGTTGTCGCTAAGCAACGAATGGTTTTCTCCACGAACCGGACACCACCACTCAGTAACCTCGATATTCTCGGAGTGAGAGTCCAGGAGGTGTGGGCTCTGTCAGATTTGGTAGAGAAGAGGAAAAGACTACGATCGCATTCAACGACCAAACAAGTGGGAGAAATTTGTGTCTATCGTATAGACGAATGTTTGATCGTAGAAAAAGGTGCATGATCATTTAGGTAAACGGGGCTGATTTTTTAGACAATCGTTTAGGAAATCTCGCTCTTGCGCGCGATCGTTTAGTAAAAGCTATACGATCGTCTAGGTCGATTGTGCGTGTACATGGTCGTTTAAGAAAACTTGAGCCATCGTGTAGGCTCTCGTTTGCTATACGATGGGTAATGTACAAATCGTGAAGCGATTATCCGATCTCTTTGCAAAAAAAAAAAAAAAATTTTTAAAAAACATTATATCCTTCTATTGTGAAAACTGAATACAACCTCCCACTATCACGTACGGTTATGGAGAAAACCTGCCAACAATTATCTCATAATTGTTTAATTATAAATAAGTATAATGATTATATTTTTAACCTATAGTTTCAATATCACATCATATGCAACATAAACCATAGTCATTTTCTCCTTCACTAGATATAAATCATATTTATATCTTTTTCCTCCAATTAATGTATCTCATACATCATGTCAACTATATCATATATAATCGACCAGTTTAATCATATCATATATAATCAAACGCCCTATTGTCAATTTGAACGCTTCAAATTGACCCAAAAACTGATTCTCGACTTGAATCCATTGAGCTAGCAAGGGGACCTTATGGACCTGTGGCATGAAGCTCCAACAATACGTGAATAGCTGACTAAACTCTTTAGCCACGAGATCAACCATTCGTTAACTACCAGGCACTCCACTGAAGACCGACAACTGCACTCTTCCCACCACAAATATATTTCTGTGTCCATCGGATATAACAAGTCAACAATACGATAACCCTTCACAAATGCTTGTAAGTATAGTTGGGCCAATTTACCATTTTGCCCCTATAGTTACATCTAACCCTTTAAGTGTTGGGGTTGATGCCGAAAAAATCTCGTGTCCTATAGTTTGTAAATAGTTTGTACGAACGCTTGTGTTGTATAATATATGATGTTTACTTCACATCTTGATTTTGCTCAGTTGTATGTTTTATTTGCTTTACCACAAATCAATAAACATAAAAGTTCTAGTTATCTGTATGTAACTTAAGCATTTATGTGGCGACATACAAGTGGATCATGTCTTGAGTGATAACCAAAATGGTCTGTAGTATATGGATATAGGAGGGAAACCTTATCCTGGTAATGCTACGGATGCGGCCCGCATTGTGGAATGGTCACAAGTGTTGTGACTTGTCACAGTTGCTCTGATCCTGATCATTCGTGTAAGGGACATGTGAGTGGGGGCGTCCTATGAAAAAAGTTTGCATAAGACCTGACCACGAAGTGTTAACGTTTCGTTATATAACACCGTTCATGACAGAGACTTCACTTCACTAGGATGACCATAGGTAACATGACCTCAACCCTGAGTGAGTTGAAAACTCCTGCCATAGAAGGCGGTCTTTCGATTTGTATGGGTGTGAGTGACCAAGTCGCCGATTCAAACCTACCATTTTGGGGATTCGTCTGATTTGGGAGCTGGGAACTCAACTACACAAGATGGAATTCACTCCTTCCTCGAAGCAGGGGTAAGTAGATAGATAGCTCCCTTAAGGGCTAATTCCAGGGCATGAACGATGTGGCACCACACACCTTCTCTTGGCCCGAGAGGTGTCCACACATAGTTGGACTATGTCGTATTGTTCATTAGAGGAATCATTGGTACTTAAAGAGTGAGTTGTAACTACATAGGTAAAATAGTAAATTGGCCCAGCTGTACTTACGAGCATCTGTGAAGGATCATCGTACTCATGATTGGTTATATCCGATGGACACAGAAATATATATGTGGTAAGAAGAGTTCAGCTGTTGGTTTTTAGTGGAATGCCCGACAGTTAACGGATGGTTGATCTCGTGGCTAAAGAGTTTAGTAAGCTATTCACGTACCATTGGAGCTTCGAGCCACAGGTCCATAAGGTCCACTAGGTAGCTTGGATAAAGTCAAGAATAAATTTTTGGGTCAGTTTGAAATGTTCAAATTGACAAGAGGGAGTTCGATTATATATGATATAATTGAATTGGTTAATTATATATGATATAATTGGCTAAATGTATGAGATACATTATTTTGGAGAAAATTATATATAAATATGATTTATATCAAGTACATGAGAAATTACTATTGTAGATATATAATATCAAACTATAGGATAAGAATATAATATGATTATATTTATTTATTAATTAAATTGGCTAATTATAGGAATAATTGGCCGAAATATTCTCCTCAATCGTGCGTTAGTAGGAGAATCGGTATTCGGTTATTGTAATCATCGAATAAAATGAAAATTTGTTTCATTGCAAGAGTTTGTAAAAAAAAAAATGCAATCGGTGTGAAAACGTCTTGATCGCTTACTCGAGAGCCTATACGATAGAGTCTCATCGTCTAAATGATCGCACACCTGCATCTAAACGATTGCATGCCTTCTTTAAACGATCGTTTAGCTTTTCCTAAACGATCGCACAACGTGCCGAGTTTTCTAAACGATCGTTTACTTATTATTAGACGATCGCTTAGTAAAACCTACACGATCATGTAGCTTTATCTAAACGATAAGTATCCCCGCTATATGATAGCTTTCTCTCCCACTTGCTTATCGCCTACACGATCATCCCGTTCCTCCAACCTCTACCAAAATCACCAAAGTCCACACTTTGGATTCTCACTCCTATAATACTAAGGGCTCCAAGTGGTGGTGTCGTCCCCACTTCTGCTTGCTTGTGCTTGTTCGTGTAGACGATCGTGCTGCCGTAGCCGTCTGATTTGTTGGGCGATAGAGTTCATAGAGGTTCTTTCGCTGCATTGAGTTCGAGACTGAAGAGAGTCTTCAACTGGTATATGAACTCAATCCCTCTTAGTTTATTTATCAAAGCATGTCGTTAATTAATGTAAATTGCATAACTGTCCGTTAGAATGTATGTGTTATATTTGGGTCACAATGAAATCGAAAAGATCCGAACGCGCTCATGGATGCTCTTCATTAAGAGTTCCTTAATTAAGTACCACTGATCCCTCCAATGAACAATACAACATAGTCTTATTATGTATGGACACCTCTCGGGCCATGAAAAGATGTGTGGTTCCACATTGTTCAAGCCCCAGAATTAGCCCTTAAGGGAGCAATCTATCTACCTACTCCTTCTTCGGGGAAGGAGTAAATTCCATCTTGTGTAGCTGAGTTCCCAGCTCCCAAATCAAACGAATCCCCAAAGTGGGGGGTTTGAGTTGGCAATCTGGCCACTCGCCCATGCAAATCAAAGGATTGCACTCAAAGACAGGAGTTCCCAACTCACTCAGAATTAAGATCATGTTACCTATGATCATCCTAGTGAAGTGACGTCTCTATCATGAATGGCGTTATATAACGAGACTATAACACTTCGTGGTTCGGTCTTATACAGACTCCTTTGTATAAGATGCCCCCGCTCGCATGTCTCCACATGAATGATCAGGATCAGACCATCTGTAGTAAGTCACAACAATTGTAACTCTTCTACAAAGCGGGCCACATCCGTAGTATCACAAGGATAAGGTTTCCCTCCTATATCCATATACTATAAACCATTTTGGTTATCACTTAATGCATGATCCACCTGTATGTCTCCATATACATGCTTAAGTTACAATGACAACCAGGGATCTTAGTTTATTGGTTTTTGTAAAGCAAATAAAACATCTCATGTTTCATAGACAATAGTAAAGAAAATATCATATATTATTACATCACAAGCGTTTGTTCAATACGGTGTTTACAAACTACAGGATCCAACGAGAGTTTAGGGCATCATCTCCAACACACTCATCTACTTACCCTAAAGTCAGGAAGGAGTGAATTTCATCTCGTGAAATTGTGTTTTTAGCTCCCTATTTGGTATTGTCCCCAAAATAGTAGGCTTATTGAGTCGTCAAACTGGCCAGTCTCACCTATACAAACCAAAGGACAACCACTCATGAACAGGAATTCATAAATCACTCAGGATTAAGACTAAGTTGCCTAAGTCATCATAGTGAAATAGAAACCTGACTAGTCAACGGAGTTATATCTAGTGGTTACTTTTTTCGTGGTTCGGTCTTATGCAAACTCATTGCATATGATACCTCCATTCGTATGTCCCCTACATAAATGTGTTGGATCGTTTCATTTGTATCAAATACAAAGTGAGTCGTATTTATAGTGTCACTAGGATAAGGTACCCAGCCTTATCCATATACGATAGACCCTTTAGGCTGTATCTTAAACATTGATCCTCGTATGTATCCACATACAGTTAAAGACTCATACAACAGTCTATGATGTTAGTTTATTGGATTTGGCTTATTTAGCCAAGATAAATACAATTAACTATTTGTTCTAATAAACATTGATAACACTTTATTAATGATCGGTTAAATGTTACATTTACTATCTACAAGTTTTAGGGCATAAAACCCAACAACCAAACCTGTAGACTGGGATACCAAGAAACAGATTCAATGGATAATAATTGTTCACAAGTGATATGAAGTGAATCAGGTTAAAACGAACACAGAGTTCCTTTCCTATGACCTAGAGTTTGAACATGATATCTTAAAGCGTAAAAAAGGTTGAACTTAGTTCTTAATGAGATCTATACTTGATGTCAAGTGGGAGCTAGCTACAGAAGTACTCTTAATAGACTTACTCATGTGAATATGGAAATGGGGACCGCTTTCTATGAAGGTTTAGGCAAGCTCTCTAGAGTGTTCACTAAACCGGGATACACGTGCTAGGCCTTAAAGCATGAACTTTCGAACTACGCCCTCATGATGTTGTGTGTGAGATGTTGTTAGAGATAGAGTTCATAACCAAGAGTTACTCAATTATATTATAAATCATCTACACTACGTAAATGTTCAAGTTGTAAGACACCTTTACTTATGCACAATATTGTACAAACTGATACAGCTCGATGAAAAATGACTTTCGTATGGTTTTAAATTTTTAAGTGGGGGATTGTTAGTGAATATTTGACTTTTAAATGAAAAGAAGACCCTTTGAGAATCCAACGTCGTTAAGTTTAACAAGTGGAATCTTCTTTATAAACTTCCACATTGAGTTATGGGTTTGGACCCCAAGAGGTACCCATATTTTAGAGAGGACGAAGAGTTAGGAAAAAATGGGTATGGTGGATATCTCACACGTGCGGGTCGTCGTTCGTCTAGTTGGTTAGGCGTGGTGTGGCATGGCGCACATGTGTGTTTGTGGAAATTTTATTTTATAATAATAAATTTTATTTATTATATATTTATTTATTTTTGGGCTTCTTATGCATGGTCCTCGCGCACGTTTCATGGTTGCATGCACTTCTTTCCCTGTCCGTTTTGCATAACTGTTGTTGTATTGAGTTCCATGTTTTTCAACACATATTTTCCTCCCTCTCTTTTATGCTCTTAGACGAAAACACTTCCCTTTACACTTTCCTTTGATGTACGTTTTCCGAGCAACTTAGTTTTTGAAAGATGTGAGATTTTCGATCGATTCCAATACAGCTTCGGTTGAGACATAATTTCTTTTTCTAGGTTTTTTTTTAAGGATCTCATATCTAAGAGTTCCATGAGCGCATTTGGATCGCTCCGATCTCACCGTGACCGAAATACACATTATACATTTAAAACATACAGTTATGCAAACAAACACTAATTATCAGCATGCTATGAACAAGAAAATAACAAGGGAAAGAGTACCATACTAGTTGAAGACAATCTTCAATCTTTGGTACTCAAAGCAGCGGAACCCTCCAAGCGATCTACCAACGGCTAGCAGCAGCGTCAACACAGTAGCATGAACAACAACACAAACACGAACGTCGCAGGGATGACACCACTAGTAAAGAGCCTCGGGTATTCTCGGAATGAAAACCCAAAGGGTGGTCTTTGGTGAATTTAGTAGAAGAATAAGGAAACACGAATCGTGTAGGCGATAAGCAAGTGAAAGGGAAAAAGGCGCTATCGCATAGCACGCTGCTTATCATTTAGGAGAAGTTACACAATCGTGTAAATTTTACTGAACGATCATTTAGGAAAAGGTATACGACCGTTTAGCAAAATCAGCACACTAACGATCGTTTAGAGAAGCTATGCGATCGTGTAGACGACAGTGTGCGATCATTTAGGTGCGAGGTAGACGATCGTTTAGGCGGAGAGGATCTATAGTATAGTCTCTCGATTTTCTTAAGCGATCGTTTACGAAACACCAGCGCACTCTCTCTTTTTCTCTTTGGGCGATTGATCAAAATGAAAACTATTTTCATTTTAACTCATCAACCGACGTTGTCCCACTAACCCACATTCAAACGTGAATTTTGGATTAATTATCATATAATTAACCAACTAATTAATTAATAAATATAATCATATTATATTTTTATCCTATAGTTTGACATCACATATCTACTATAGTATTTTCTCCTCTACTTGATATAAATCATATTTATATATAATTTCCTCCAAAATAATGTATCTCATACATTTAGTCAATTATATCATATATAATTAACCGGTCCAATTATATCATATATAATCGAATTTCCTCTTGTCAATTTGAACATTTCAAATTAACCTAAACACTGGTTCTCAACTTTATCCAAGCTACCCAGGGGACCTAATGGACCTATGGCTCGAAGCTCCAATGGTCCGTGAATAGCTAACTAAACTCTTTAGCCACGAGATCCACCATCCATTAATTGTCAGGCATTCCACTAAAGACCAACAGCTGAACTCTTCTTATCACAGATATATTTATGTGTCCATCGGATATAACCAATCATGAGTATGATGACCCTTCACAGATTCTCGTAAGTACAGTTCGGCCAAATTACCATTTTGCCCCTGTAGTTACATCTCACTCTTTAAGTACCACTGATTTCTCTAATGAACAATACAACATAGTCCAACTATGTGTGAACATCTCTCGGGCCAAGAGAAGATGTATGGCATCACATCGTTCAAGCCCCAGAATCAGCCCTTAAGGGTATCTATCTATTTACCCCTGCCTCGGGGAAGGAGTGAATCCCATCTTATGTAGTTGAGTTCCAGCTCCCAAATCAGATGAATCCCCAAAATGTAGGTTTGAATCGGCAAACTGGCCACTCGCACCCATACAAATCAAAGGACCACCCTCAATGGCAGGAGTTCCCAACTCACTCAGGATTGAGGTCATGTTACCTATGGTCATCCTAATGTAGTGAAGTCTCTGTCATGAACGGTGTTATATAATGAGACGTTAACACTTCGTGGTCAAGACTTATACAAACTCTTTGTATAGGACGCCCCCGCTCGCATATCCCCAACATGAATGATCAGGATCAAACCATCTGTGACAAGTCACAACACTTGTGACCATTCCACAAAGTGGGCCGCATCCGTAACGTTACCAGGATAATGTTTCCCTCTTATATCCATACACTGCAGACCATTTTGGTTATCACTCAAGACATGATCCACTTGTATGTCACCACATATATGCTTGAGTCATATACATATAACCAGAGATTTTATGTTTATTGGTTTGTGGTAAAGCAAATAAAATAAGTAACTGAGCAAAATACAAGATGTGAAGTAAATGTCATATATTAACAACACAAGTGTTTGTACAAACTGTTTACAAACTACAGAACACGAGACTTTTGGGTATCAACCCCAACAGTTTTATCCTGGACAGCGTGACCATTGTTGAATTGCTTGCATAAGGGGTAAAGCCGCGAAATGTCTTAAAAGTAGTGAGCTCTGCGACTCAGCCTGTAACAATATTCTATTTTGCAAGTTCAATTTTGACGTGCGACGCCGTCCGATCGTACCAGTTTTCCATCCATCGGAGGTTGCTATTCCAACATTTGGTTAAAAGACATTTTTTTTATCCCTATACTTTCATGAAAATAACAATTTAGTCCCTAAATTTTAGTTTGTGACAATTTAGTCCATATACTTTTAATTTTGTAACAATTTAATTTTTTAACTTTAGTACGTAACAACTTACTTGATGTACTTTAAAACTTATAACAATTCATCCCTAATGTAAACACAATCATCAAAATTAAATGCAAATTTTTATTATTTTATGATATAGACTTTGTATTTTATAAGAATGTCGAGTCTCTAATTAGTTTATTAGTTTATTTATGAAAGAAATCTCATTAATTCTTATTACTAATTTCTACAATAGATACTAAATTGTTACTAAATTGAAAGTACAAGGGCTAAATCATCACAAACCAAAGTTTAACAACTAAATTGTTAGTTATATAAACGTTTAGCAACTAAAAGTAATTTTTAACTTATTTTATTGATGTTTTCATCAATATTTGTGTACAATAATTCAGACATCCATAATTTCATCAACGTCGACCATTTTAAATATTGAGTTTGCCACATCTATTTAATTGTTAAAGGCGATTAATCACATCTCGTTCCTTATTCACAAAAAGATTATCGATCACATCCTCTCTCTTTATTTTGGAGGACTCACACCATATTTTTCATTACTTTGCATCACTTTCTCTTTCTCCCTTATCTAACATCACTATCTGGACCAAAATCGACCCAAAAGTTATGTTTTGAAAATTTGTCACCTTTTGATAACTATATAATTTTATTTTATCTTTTATTTTTTAAAATTAAGCTTCTAAACTTTACCTTCACTCGTAAATTTTATGTTATGTAGTCTACTTTCTATCTTTATCTTCCAAATCTAAACAAAGTTTCAAAAATTAAAATAATAATAGTAATAATAATTTTTGAAAACTTTTTTTTTCTTATAGATTTTAACTAAAAATTCAAATATTTATTTTAGGAAAAAAATCTTGTAAGCAAATTGGAAGAAAAACAAGCTTAAAATTTAAAAATAGAAAACTAAAACAAAAATAATTACGAAATAGAATCTTAGAGATCAAATACGTTTATTCGTAAAAATTGTGAGAAAAAAAAGTTACATTTTCAAAATTTAGGAATAAAGCGACACTAAAAATTTGTAATTTAACAAAAATATATATGTATATATAAAAGCTGGCATGGGCAGTTGGCACTATCGAACCCAAGTCAAAGTAATTCTTCCCTGTCGCAAAGGTAATCCTACCTTCTCTGATGCTAATAATTTCCAATAATAATAATTGTCCATAAATGATCCAAAAACCATATGATTTTTGTCATCATCACCATCACTTCTTAATCTTATTCCCCTACTCACAGCTTACATGTCATTTTTTTCAACGAAATAATAATAACAATACTGTTGAAAATTTTGAATATATATTCACAGTTATATGTTTACATTTGAAAATTAAATATAAATCATGTTGATTAGATTAAATATTTTGTTACGAATTTGAACATAATTCAACAGACATATTAATTATATATTATGTCACATCTAATGATTCGATCTGTCACTCTATTTCAAAAAAAGGTGTGAGGGATGAGCTATTCAATCAATTTGTTAATTTTCATCTCCGACTCTAGATTTGATGTCGTAGTATGGTCCTTAGTAGGAATTGAACAAAGTAAATGTTAAGACCAATAAATATGATACAATTCAACAACTACTTTAAATATGTTTAAAATTCACATCTAAAGTAAATGGAAAAAGAAAAAAAAATTACAAAATAAAATTTATTGCAAAAACCTAACAATCAAAATTGTATATGTCACATATTGAGGCACTATTTAACTCTTATTGAAGTGGGAAGTTTATTTATTTATTTATTTATTTATTTTATTCAACTAATTAAAAAACCTGAGAACATAAATTTAAATGTTCGAATATTAAATAAAAAAAAGTATAGGTTACGCTAATTTATAATTTTAATATATTTTTATACTTGTTTGTTGTACTAAAAAAATAAAGTCCAAGTGAATAATATATTTTTAGAAAAAATATGTTTTTGATTCCTAGATTTTGAGTATAGTTTCAATTTAGTTCATAAAGCCAGTCAGTAAGTTTTGAGTTTGGTTTCAATTTAATCTATAAATTTCAAAATATAACAATTTTACTTTTGATATTTGAGTTTTACTTTTAATTTGGTATCGATATTTCAAGATTTATATTTTTAACCTCAATTTTTCACTAAATACTCACTTTCGATCTTTAGTGTTGATGTATGTTAATAAATTTAAAATATTCAAATAACTATTATTAATTAAGTTTAACTGTTTTTCATCACTTTTAAAATTTCACTGTTTTTCATCACTTTTAAAATTTCACTGAATAATTATTTAAAATTAATTAAGAGACATTGACGTCAATTATTAGAAATGAGTATTTAATGAAAATTGATGTTAAGAATGAAAAATCTTGAAACCAATGACTAATTTGAAACAAAACTCAAATCTCAAGAGTAAAATTACAATATTTGAAAACCTAATGACTAAATTTAAACCAAACTCAAAACTCAAGGACTAAGGTTCTTCTTTGGAAACTATTTTGTTTTTTATTTTTTGTTTTTGAAAAGTAAGTCTATAGACACTATTTCCGACTTTCACATTTTTTCATTTATTATTTACTTTTTACCAATAGTTTAAAAAACAAAGTCAAAATTTAAAAACTAAAAAAAAAAGAGTAAAATTTAAAAGCTTGTTTTTATTTGTTGAATATGACTAAGAATTTAATCATTGTACTTAAGAAATATGCAAATTACAATAAATGATATAGAAATAGACTTAATTTTCGAAAATAAAAAACAAAAAACAAATGGTTACCACACATAGCTTAAATATGTAAAATTTAAGGATCCAATAAAACAAAATATAAACTTAAAGAATAAAAATATATTTTTCCATTATTTTTTATTTATGTATTAACTAAGATAAGATTATAATGTCATGTGACGCTACAAAACGCTAAAGTAAAAATTTATTGACTTATCAAGCATAACAGTACAAATTCAATATTTATTGACATTTTTACAAATTCAAAGAAGTAAAAAACTGAGATAAAATAAATAAATAAATCTTGAAGTTTATCGATTAAACGCATTAAAAGACTATAAAGACCCTATCAAACAAATTCTTTGAACTTAATATTTAAAAATCGAAAATCAAACATCAATTAAGCTTAAATAAGGAAGACGTGTATTTTGGATTTTTTAAAATTTAATTTTTAAATAAATAATATAAAGTATTTCGAGTCAAGAGACAATGAATGTAAAAACACAGTCAACTTATTAGATTTCTGTGTGAGCGAGTCACACCGCATTAAATCCTCATAAGCCTTCCCACTACTACTTGCCGTCGACAAACCTCCTTGCCACGTGTCACCCTTCTCTCCAATCAATCGTTATTACCGTACGCCACTTTCTTTTTGCGGGACCCGCCATTTTATAGTTAAATGGACTAAAACGGAAAAATAACAATAATACTTTATATATATATATAATATATATAATAACAGCAACAATAATAAAATTTTGGGATTAATATTTTTATACAATATTTATTATAAAGTCAATATTTTTTAGATTTTTTTATTTATTTATTAGAATTTCTCTTGTGAATGTTCAGTGTTTGTATTTATTTGATTCTTGACTAATAAAATTTTTAGGCGCTACTTGATAATCATTTTATTTTTTAAAATTTAAGTTTTTAGACATTACTTCTACTTCTAAATTTATGTATTTATTATATACCTTTTATTGATGGTTTAAAAAACTAAACCAAAATTTGAAAACTAAAAAAAGTAGCTTTCAAAAATTTGTTTTTGTTTTTTTAATTGATTGAGAATTCAACTATTGCAGTTAAAAAATATGCAAATCATAGTAAGAAATTGAGAGGAAATGATTTTAATTTTCTTTAAAAAAATTACCAAACGGGCTTTAAAATTTCCATCACATGTTTATTGAGTTTAAAAATAGTATAAGATCGTTAAGCTTATAGTTTTATAACAAATGAATCTTTAAGGCCGATAATAATTTTGTTTCTAATTCTTTTAAATTTATGTTTATATTTAAAAGGATCCCAATTTCAAATTATCATTTTCATATATATTAAATAAACACGGCAATTTCCAAATAAGTTATTGAAGATTAATTTTTTTATTTAGAATTTGGCTCGATTGTTTAAAACCATAGTAAAAACTAGAAAATAAGTAACCAAACATAGAAATTTACGATAAAAGTTTCACGTCATCTTATTATTTTGTTTAAATCCCAGACCCACACGAGACTAAAATTTTCGATCATGTATGTAATAGGTCGTTGAGATACTCGACATTTCTTTTTTAACAAATTCGTGTATCCACTAAACATAAAATAGTCATTTTAGGATTATATTTTTCATTTTGTGGTACAAATCATTTATGTATTTAATACATTAATTATCAATTAATTATTTCATTACAAACTGAATACCTAAAAGATGATGACTAGATGGTTATATACCATAAATAATTACATAAATCAAAATTAAAAGTTAGACAAAATAGTTACATGGGACGTAGAAGGTATTTTTCTTTTCAAGATGTCTAATTTTGTTTCCTCAGTTTATTACTCCTTCTGTCTAAAAAAATATGTAGCTATTTTGATATTTAAACATAGTCGATAAATGTATAAAATATATTTATTTTGGTCTTGCTACTAGTTATACTGACAATAACAACATATTTTATAAGCTTATTTGTAGCTATTGTTTTTACGGACTTTAGAAAGGATGTTGTTTAAAATAGGATGACTAATTCCCCTCTAGTATATAGTTTTTTTTTTTTTTTTAAAGAAAAAGAATTAATACGTAATAATATATTTTAGTCAAAGTCATTTTATCTATTTCATTTATTTGCACGCAATATAGAAGTCCAAATATTTATCTTATCTATATTTTAATTTTTTATATATTTTTTTAAATCTATTGATTTAGTCATCGTAATTAATTGTCTAAATAAACAATCGACTTTAAAAAAAAGAAAAAACAATTACATGAACAATAAATTGGAGTGGGAAGATTCCAACCAAACCATTTATTCGTTAACAACATGATTATAGTATAGTTGAACTATCTTTATCCGATAATAATGACAAACGGTCCATTCGTAAATTCATAGTAGCGAATTTTATTTTTATGTATCAGATTTTGTACGCTATGTACTAAAAGAAAAATTATGCATTTTTATAATTACACACATTTGTCAAAATAAACACGACTTGACTATTATAAAAACCTATATTACTAACCTTTATTTAAAAAAAAAAAATAATAAAAAAAATAAAATAAAAGACATTTACTACTAACATTAAGATTAGAAGTTTGGTTTTTTCACTGATATCGTAAAAAATATATATTTGGATTACTGATTTGAAAACTTAATTCGATACATTTTTAGATATTCACAAAGTAAATTAGTTTGTGCTAAAAGTCATCCAATTATTAATGAAAAAAAAACGCTAATCAAGAAATTGATTATAGTAAACATTGGAAGATCACTAAATTGAGAGAGGGGAATCAAGACAAGCACAAAGTCAAATAAGTAATGGAATAAAGATTAGATTATAAATCAGGTAATTTGGCATTTATAACCTCTTTTTTATAAATTTTCATGAATGGTAGTTTTAAATTTACTATTTTTATCTTCAAAATCCGGATAAATTTATATATAAAAATTCAATTTTTTTTAAAAAAAATTAACTGATCAATAAAATTAAAAATAATTTTTATATTCGATAAAATCTTAAACTTTTCACAGTAAAATCTGTGTATTTTAAAATATATTTAAATTAAAATTTTAATTTAAAAAATTTACAAACGTATATTATACAAATCGTAATTTAACTTAAATTATTTATAAAACAAAAAGATAAGAAAGATTTCAAAAACTATTACAACGAATTTAGCTTAAGAATAATTGATTTGACCTTCTTGAGATTGAAAATTTGTTCCCACCGTGACCGTTGTTATAAAAATAAAGTGATAAAAACAATTTTTTTAAAAAATCCTAAAGTCTAATATAGTGGTTTCTGTTGTTATTATTATTTTTGTATTGATAATAAATTAATGCACATGACATTGTATGCCTCTTTTTCCTTTTTTTCTCACTCTTTTTTTTTTTTTTTTTTTTTCTATAATAAATTAATGCACATGACATTGTATGCCTCTTTTTCCTTTTTTTCTCACTCTTTTTTTTTTTTTTTTTTCTCTCTCACTCGGTAAAAAGAGGGGAAAATAAAAATAAAACTTGTAGGAGGGGTAGAATCGTACTTTCGAGAAGTATATCACCATTAACAATCAATACTGTGGTCAAACGTCAACGGTAATCGATATCAACGGTTGTGATTGACTCTTCCAAAGTCCGCTATCTTCCTCGACCGGTTCGCACAGAGATGAGGCTTCGCCGGAACCCTGACGTTACCGGAGAAAGAAGTTTCCGGCGGAACTACCTTCTGGTTCCAATTCCGGTTCGGACTTGCTCGTACAAGAGGACTCAAACAAAATGCGAATCCCGAAACGTTTTGATTGTGGCCTAATCTCCCGCGTTTCGCCGATCCAGGAGCCGCCATTGGAGACGATTGAAACTTTTGAGAAATCGGAGAACGATTGGAACCTTCACATTCTTCATCGGAGTCAGATACTCTCACTGGCGACATTCCGCGTTCAATCCCCTGGCAATGCCTCCGTTCGGCAACGGCGATCGATTCCTCGACTGGCGTAAGGCTTGACTGCTGCTTAATCCGACGGCCGTTAAAGATCGTTGAGAACCACGACGGCGATGAAGAAGACGAATCTGGACCGTGCGATTCTCGAGAAGTATTTTTGTGATTCTTCTCGAAATTCTCGGATCTAGACCTAAAAAGCTTGGACCAGAGCGAAAATTTCTTACTCCTCTGCTTCCGATCGAAAGAACCCGTACTGACGAACGTAGTGTTCGCACTGTTGTTTGTTCTATAATTAGGTCCAATTTGTGGAGTACTGTAGAACCGCTGATGGCGAGGGCGGCGATTACCTTCGGGATCGAGATTACTCCACAAATCTTCATCCGATTTTCCAGCATAAGGAGAGACGGAACGAAGGAACACAAGCGGTGAAGGAAGAGGATCATCCGCCGCACGAATACCGCCGGAACTGAGTTCCGATTGGTTCTTATCTGTCTGTGCCTGAGCGGCGATGATAGTTAAAAGACGCTCCCGTAAACAGGAAGCACAGACGCCGACGGTGCTGCTGAAGTCGGAATGGTGCTTCTTGCACCTCATTTACTGATGAAACAGCAAAATCGAAGTCGGATGAAGGTGTTTCAATGGCGGATCGTGAAGATTGCCGGAGACTTTAATCGGAGGATTTTGGATTATGAGAACGAATAAGAGGAAGCAGAAGAGAAGAAACTTCGTTGAAGAATGAATCAAAATTTTAGACGACAGAGACGCCGGTTGGGATATAGTAATTATTGACAGACGGGACTGCTGACATTTTTTAATAACTATTTTAAAAAAATAATAAAGGACACATATTAATTTATAACCATAAATTTTAGATTTTATCGATTAAAATCCTTAACTAATAACTTATTAGTTTAATCAATAAATTTCACCCATGTATCCATTTACATTTTATTTAATATTTAATTAGACTAATATCATATGAAATTTATAATTTAAGTCAATTAAACTCTTAAATTTTTATCAATTAATTAATTCATGCCATTTATTACGATTAGTTTGAAAAATCATAAATGTATTAATATTTTTAAATGTGTGCAGACATCTTTCAAATTTGGTTTTATAAAATGGACAATAAGAGTAAATGCGTGAATTTTCAAATGAAATTTTGTATGGATGTCTTAAATTGATCCATTTTATAAAAATGTAGATGTTTTATTGATACAATTATAAGTTTCGCATGATGTTTTTTCAAATATAATATAATTGATAGTGTAAATTGATACAATTACAGAAATACAATTATTAGTTTATGATTTAAATTGATACAACTTCTTAAAGTGTAAATTGATATTTTTCTACAAATAAAATCAAGGATAAAATATTATCTTGGTCTTTTATATTTCGAAGTCGGCTCAATTTATGTATTCTCGTTAGATCTTAATTAATCTCCTAAAAAATAATATATTATCGAAATTGGTTAAATGATAATAATAATTTTTAGATTATAAAATTAATTTATAGTAAAATTGCTATTCCATTAAAAAAAACAATAAATTAAAATTCTATTTAATACTTGTGGGAAATAGAGTGACTAAAACCAAACATACGTGAAAATATAAAGATAAATTTAAGGGAATAATACATTTTTAATCCTTAGGTTTTGGTTTTAGTTTCTATTTGATCCCTAGGTTTTGGCTCTAATTTCTATTTGGTCCATATGTTTTAAAATGTTACACATTTAGCTCATAAGTTTTGAGTTTTGTTTTAATTTAGTCCATAAGTGTCAAAACACGATTTCATCCTAAAATTTTGAGTTTTGTTTCAACTTTGGTCACTGAGTTTCAAGATTTTACATTTTTAACCTCAATCTTTCATTAATTACTTACATTTAATCATTGACTTTAATTTCTATTAATTAATTTAAAATAACTATGAAGTGAACATCTTAAATTTAATTTTAAAAATGATGAAAATAATGAAACTTAATTAACTATAATTCTTTCAGCGATTTTTAATTTATTAACTTAAATTAATTATAAAGACGAAAAGTGGGTATTTATCGAAAAACCGAGTTTCAAAATGTAAATTTTGAAACATATGAACTAAATTGAAGTAAAATTCAAAAGTCAAGGATAAGATTGTAGCATTTTGAAAAATATAGATTAAATTAAACTTAAATTCAAAACTTAAAATACTAAATATGTAATATCTTGAAATGATTAAATAAAAAGGAGACACAAGATCTAAGAAACAAAAAAAAATGCCTTTTTTCCTCAATTTAATCATTGAAATTAAAATTCGGATAAAGATGGAATAGTCGTTTCCGCCGGTCGCAGACTTGCACTTATGTTTCTCCGTTTCTGTTTGTTTGCATAACTTTGATTGTATTTTTTTTTTATTTGACAACGATTATTTATTTATTTATTTTAATAATGCGACTACCTAGTTGGTTTCTATTTTTATCAGATTGTTTTTTTTTAAAAAAAAAAAAATCGATTTTGACCTATCGCTTTTAGTTAAAATATAATTTTAGTCCATTAAATTGTCCTATCTGCCCTCCGTTTTTTAAAATACAAATTTAATCTCTATTTTTTTGTTTCCAGATTTACAGGATTTTAATGACATAAAATTCATTTCAATACCTAATAAATCAATGATTGTTTTTAATATAGAAAATAAATCAATTTATTTATAAATATAACAAATGAGAGACATTGATAGACACTCATAGATAGATAGAAATGTTCATGGAACGGGGATAGAAAAACCTTTCCTGCCCCCTATTTCATTCCTCATCCCCACGAAATGTCCCGTGAAGATTGGGGCAAGGATTCTCTGCAGGAAAAAACTTTTTTGTTTTTTTTTTTTCTTTCGAATAGTTTATTTATTTTTAACAAAATTTTAAACTTATTTTCAATCAAATAAGATTTTATATATTATATGAGTTATTTCCAATAATTTTTTATTTAAAGAAAACATTATAAAATGTTCTTATAATAATAATAATATTTTATAAGGTTGTTTTCATATATAGCAAGATGATCAATTTATTTACGTATATAATAAAAGGGCAAAAAAAAATCATTTCTAATAATAGTTTTCTTTTTTTCTTTATTGTATTTGAAAATAAGTTCATCCATTTTCCATTTCACACAATTTCTCTATTTTATGTGTAAAGTTATAATTATAATATTTAATCCCATAATTATAAAAGTTAAAATTTCAAATATCACAATATTATAGTCTAGTCTTCAATTTATATATTACAAGTTTAATAATCTTGAAAATAAAAAAGTCTTATCTATTAAAATATTTTAGAAATATATTAAAGTACGAAAATGTTCAAGTTGTTATTATTGTTATTATTATTATTATTATACCGTTTAAAACTCATATTCTGTACGGAATATGAGTTGTTGTTATTATTATTATTATTATTATTATTATTATACGTAAATATGTATATGTTATACTCGTCGGGGTCGGGTTGGGAATTGGGCCGAGGTTGGGGATGGGGAATGTAATTCCCATCTCCGTCCCCATTTAGCCAACGTGGAGAAAATTCTCTCCGTTCCCTCCCTCATTCTCCGTCCAATCTAGGATTTCTCACACCGTTCATGATGGATCTTCATGAGGCTCCAATCCCACGGGGAGATTGGACATTTCTACTGATAAACATCGACACTGATAGAAAAATGTAACAGTTTCATAATTTAGATAGAGATATTTTTTTATATTTGAAAATAATCACAACAGTTTCGTCATTTAAAACAATTACTCACAGATTAGTCAATTTTTCCTTATTTTGAATTTGTTGAAACCAGAAGCTCGATTACCTAATTAGACACACAACTAAAAGTTTGGACTCTATTCGATAATCATTTGATTTTTTGTCTTTAGTCTTTGAAAATCAAGCCTATAAACATCATTCCACGTCTAAATTTATTGATTTGCTGTCAAATTCTTATAAATGATTTCAAAAATCAAGTCACACTTTATTTATTTATTTATTTTTGAATTTTGTTAATAATTCAAAATGTTTACTTGAGGAATATGCAATATTCAACATAAAAAAAGAAGAAGCCAAAGATCAAATAATAACTGAGTCTTATGAATTTACTATATACATTTGAAAATTCAAACCAATTAAACACAAATGTTAAAGTGCATAAACTAAATTTATAATTTAACTTTTTTTTAGTCATCTCGTAATATTTTAAATATCTAAAATAAAAATATATTTTAATAGAGTAAATTTATATATCAAAGTCCCTGCTTGTTAACCATCCGATCTTTTTATCTTAAACATTAATTTTATAAACATTATGTCGTCCATAATTATTATATCTTCTATCTACATTTTACCGATATTTTAAAGAACTAAGTCAGGTCTTTTTTGTATATAGATCATTTTTTCTTGAATTTCAAGTGTTTTTTTCTTACCACATACAAAACGATGATAAAAGCATCTAAGAGATAACAAGCATTCATAAAATTATTATCAAATATACTTATAATTTAACATCGTATGAAATTATCAAACTGAACATAATTCAATTGGCATCTTCATGTGTTAAAAATCACGAAGTCCAAGTTATATTTCAATTCGTTGGTTAATTTATTATTCTACCATATTGTTTTTTTTTTTTTTTTTCTTTTTTCGAAGTTATGGTATATACAGAATTGATAGATTTAAAAACAGTTTTTTTTTTTAATTTCTATTTATTTACTTTTTTCTTGCAGTGGTCTTATTAAATTGACATTGTAGCTTGTTAATGACTTTAAAGGAAATCCGATATCGTCTTGAAAATTTGACATTTAACCTTATGGGGTATATATATATATATATATATTACAAAAAAAAAACTCCCATCCACCAAATAAATGAACAATTTATATGTCACATCCAATTAGTTAAATGATGAAAATTAGTCTGCTTTTAAAAAACATAACATTTTTTCTAGTATCTATAATAAAATATTTTAAAATTCAGTAACCAAAATATAATAAATATAAAACTAATTTGATTTCGAACTTAAAAGATTTTTTTTTTTTTTTTTTTTGTCTCTCGACTAGAAATAATAATAATTTGGGCTATGGTTGTTTTTATATTACTTAATAACACATATGACACCTTCACCAACCGGTTCATGTGATTCTAATAGATGTTTACACGAGTTTAAATTACTGTCTATCTATTTGTAAAATTATTAACCTGAAATTAACAACAATATCTAATATACTAAAGTTATAAAATAATTGTTTATATATTTTAAAATTAAAATTAAATAATTAAAAAAATTTAGAGACTAAAGTAGATATTTTAAATATGTTTGAATTAAAATAGAACAATTATAAATTTAAGAATCAAAATAGAAAATAAACATAAATATATTGATATTTTATACAATTGTATGGCATACTTCCCCAAAAAAAAAGTGCATTACATAATTTAATGGCATGGCTTAATTTTTATAGTGATTTATTATACATGCTGTCATATTTTTGTTAAAAATGTCCCTATAGTTAACGCTTTCCAAGGATGGCAATTTGGAATTGTATTGATGGTTTATATAATAATAATTATTTTTTTACAAGATTTGAATCGACAATTGAACATCCAACTTCAAAGTAAAGCTATATTATTGTTAGTTAATACCAAGGCGTTAATAATGCATTGTTTTTAATGTCGTGGCCTTAAATTTTGTCATCATTTTATGAAAATAAAAGAAGAGGGAAAAAATTCAACGTGAAAAATATAAAGTTGGTTGTCAAGAGACTTAGACGAGGTTCGAGATTGCATTTTTAGGAATAAAAGCTACTATGAACAAATCTTAATCGTTTAAGTTGTTTACTGAATGTGATTATTTGTTAATTTACGTAAAAACACTCCTCAAATTACTCTTATCCTCATAATCACATTTATAATCAACTTTTGTTATCAATTTTTTTTCTTTTTGTTTTTGTGTAAAAAAAAGTTCGAGAGCAATATTTTAGACTAAACAAAACTTATTTCATGAAAGTAATAAAAACAAGAAATAAATTAAAAATTAAAAAATAGTTACTAAACAAACATTCTAAAATTTTCAAAATATGTTAAAATATTTATTATTTATATTATATTATTAGTGACATTTTGTTGTTTACTTTTTTTTTTTATCATTTTTTTTTTTTTACAATAAAACGGGAGTGACAATTTTCTTTGTTATTATGTTGATGTCAAACTCCATAAATATCTCCACGAATCGATGAAAATTTAATATAATAAAACTATCATAAAATTTAAAAACCTATTAACCGCGGTTTAAAATTTGTGGTGTGGTATGGTATAATTTTAAATTTATTAATCTTTTATATTTATTTTATAAAAGGATAATTATTATGTGTAAGTCACATTCTGGAAGAGTAGCCAGATATGAACATGAAGACCATTTAGAGCAGCAATCATAATTGCAAAGTGCTTTTTCAAGTGCGCCATTAGTGTGTACATGAATTTAGAACCAAACTCAACTACTTATATTTAGATATTAAAAAAATAAAAAAGAGACACGACTCTTTTCAAATATAAAAAATAATTAAAATATTTATAAATATAAAAAAATATCATTATTTATCCGTGGTAGACATTGATAGACTACTATCATATTTACTAGTAGATGTTGACGCTAATATATGTCTAACTATATATATCTTTAATAGACTATGATATTTTGTTATATTTGAAAATATTTTCAGTAATTTTAAAATTTAAAATAATTTTTTAAATAACAATAAAATAATAAAATTTATTGTTGAAAACGAAAACGAAAACAAAAATGAAAATGAAAATAAAAATAAAATAAAATTTCGCATTCACCGAATTAATTTATCAGAAAATTCATCTTTGGACATGGCAAGGGGCTGGGGAATGTTAGCCTCTCTCTATATATTTTTAATGCCATTACTTTATTTAAATGAAAAAAAAAAAAAAAACTTAAAAGTTGATTTACTAGTGAGTGATTTTAAAATTATCAAATTATTTTTAAACATATTTTAAATAGTTCAGAATCGATTTCGATGATTTAAAGATTATATTTATAAGAGTAAATTAAATATTAAAATAATTTTAAGTGATTAAATTCGTGTTTTTAGTGATTAGTATGGAAAAATGCGATTTAACAGTTTGAAAATCACTTCCAAGTTCCAAACAGGCACGTTATCAAAATATATGTGTCGGACGTATAAAACGATATTAAATATTCAAATTTCCTTTCAGATAGTCCTGGTACTAAAAATTTGGAGTGATAAAAAATTAAAAATATGCATTCAGATTTTACAATTTTTGCTCATATGTCTGGATGTTTCAATTTTCAATCCCTTCAAGTCAATATGCAAAATATGCATTTAAATTTAAATTTGGTGAAAACGTCTAGACTTATTGTCTTTTTCTTTTTGTTCTTTCGAAATATTTATTTTAATTTTTATACTTTAATAAATTGGTCGGGTTGATTTTGTATTTATCATTTAGATCATCAATAAAATTTCAAAAAAAATATTTTTATTGAACTCTCAAACTTTAATCGCAACGAATAGTGATGTTCTGTTCGGTTTAAAATCTAATCCAATTCCAAATTGTCTTCTCCTTTAGAATTTAAACTTGTCAAACATATTATTATTTGTAAATATCACATCTACGCTTTGCTTTGGAATAACAAATACTCCTACTTTGGAAATTTGCATGTTCGTCGTTATTAAAGTTGATTTTTCTACGTATACTATATTAATCGAAGCACGTGTAGCCAAAGCTATACCATTATAAGTCAAATCGTAGACTAATAGTATCTATAAATTTCAATATATCATGTTAACTTCTTTATTATTTGATATATATACGTTTCCGTACGGTATTTTACTTATTGTTTAATGTTAACATGATAACTGCCGAAATAACTTTAATTTAACGATAATTAACGTAATTTCCAACTTAGAGTTTAGATTGATAAATGAGTGTCACGTCTGTTGAAGAATTTAACAAATTTTCCATTCGTTTTCTGCCTATTTTTTTCCGTTTTCAGGTTCCACTATTTGGTTGTTAATTTTATGTTTTCTCTTTCATAGTTGTTATGTTGAACCATTGATGTTATGCCATGTAGCATTTTATATGTTAATAAATAGCGCTACACGACGAGCTATACCAATTGTGGAAGGTCGATCGTCTTATTACATTTCTTCTATCGTTTATTCTTTCTATCTGTCGTATAGCTAATTGTCTCTATCGTCTAGATCCTATCATGTACTCTTCGTCCATCGTGTATACTCTCGATCCAATCGTCTACATCCTATCGTGTACTCTCCATCGCCTACATGCTCAACCCAATCGTGCAGTCTCCTACCCTATCATCTGCACTCTCACCTCTATTATGTAGACACTTGCCTTGTCATTTAAACATTTGTCAACGACAGTTTAGTCCCTTGACAACGATCGTTTAGCCTTCACTTCTCAACGATCGTTTAGCCCTCGCTTTTCTCTATCATTTAGTCTTTGTCTCCATCGCACAACAAGTCGCATCTATGTCTCTCGGCTTGTCATTTCCAATAAAACTACCTTCCCTTTCCTTGCTAATTCTCCATCAATCTCTTCTCCTTCACACTCTTCCTTTCCAGTCCTTTCCATTCCCATTCCAATCAGTCTTTCCCCTTTACATCAGGTCACTGCCAATTCCCAAGGCAACTATGTTCAACACCATCATCCCCCTCACCCACCTTCTTCCATACCATCCTCATCCCCTCAACCCACACCTGACACTACACCACTCAACCAACCCACTCCCCATCTTCCCCAATCACCTGCGCCATCAACCGATTAACCAGTTCCCATTGTTTCCTCTCCCCCACCACCACCTACCTCTGCTCTCCAACTCCCCATGCTTCCCCACACCCCAACTTCCCTATCACATTAGAACCACCACCATCCCTACTCCTCACAACCAATAACCACCCCATGATTACACGGTCAAAGATGGCATTTTTAAACCAAAGGCTTGGTTGTCCGAGGTTACTGACTTGGATATAACGGAACCACGTTCCTACAAGGAAGTCCTCCTTCATCCGAGCTGGAAGCAATCAATGCTTGAGGAGTATGAAGCCTTTATAAGAAATAATACATGGTCTTTCACACCTCTGCCCCAGGATCGCAAGGTAATTGGCAGCAAATGGGTGTTCAGACTCAAATAAACTCCATCCGGTGAGATTGCTCGTTACAAGGCTCATTTGGTTGCTCAAGGTTTCAACCAAGACCATGGCATCGATTACTTTGAGACCTTCAGTCCAGTTGTCAAGCCTACTACCATTCAACTTGTTCTGTCCATTGCTCTGTCTCATAACTGGATTATTCGGCAACTTAACGTACACAATGCCTTCCTCAATGGCGACCTATCTGAGAAAGTATACATAAAGCAACCACCTGGTTTCATAAGTGATCAACACCCTGATCACGTGTTACTTCTGCACAAGGCACTGTATGGCCTCAAGCAAAGTCCTCGCTCATGGTTCTCCAAGCTTAGTATCTGTATGATACAATGGGGCTTCTCAAATGAAAAATCTGATACATCTATGTTTATTTTCCGCAACTCACATACTTTAATTATCTTTCTTATTAATGTTGATGACATTATTGTAACTGGAAATAGCCCTGCAACCATTCAACACTTCATCACTTGTCTAAACACTCAGTTTTCACTTAAAGATCTCGGTGATCTATCATTTTTTCTTGGCATTCAGGTGGCTCGCTCATAAGATCACTTACATTTGTCTCAGTCCAAGTACCTTCATAGTCTACTTGAACATGCAAAACTCACTAACTGCAAGCTGATTCACTCTCCAATTGCTGTCGGCCCTCGCTGTCCCTCACCGATGGACAATCCCAGGACAACCCCTCTGAATACAGAAGCCTAGTTGGTGCCCTCCAATATTGTACGCTGACCAGACCAGACATCAGCTTCAGTGTCAATAAGCTCTGTTAGTTCATGCATGCCCCAACAACTTCACACCTTCAAGCAGCCAAACGCCTCCTCCGGTACCTCAAAGGCATGGCCAATCATGGTATTCTTCTAACCAAGTCCCCTGTTTTGGCCTTAACTTGCTACACAGATGCCGATTGGGCTAGTTGCTTGGATGACAGACGAAGCACGAGTGGATTATATGTCTTTCTTGGTTCCTGCCTTGTTTCATGGAGCTCATCTAAGCAAAAGGTCGTCTCTCAATCCAGTGCCGAATCAGAATATCGTGGTCTGTCCAATGTTGTCACTGAGGTACTATGGATCCAATCGGTTCTCACTAAAATTGGTGTCAGTCGCATCTCCATCTCTCTACTGCTCTATGACAACCTCGGTGGCACATACATGGTCACTAATCCTATGCTTCACAACCAGACAAAACACCTTGAGATTGATTTTCACTTCCTCAGATAAACGGTTGCTTTCAAACAGCTTTCAGTTATATTCCTCCCCACTGAGAATCAGCTAGCCGACATCATGACAAAAGCCTTACCAAGTACTCGTTTTCTCAGTTTGAAGACCAAGCTTACAGTAGCGACAACTCCTCGTTCGCTTGCAGGGGGATGATAAATGAGTGTCACGTCTGTTGAAAAATTTAACAAATTTTCCATTCATTTTCTGCCTATTTTCTTCCGTTTCCAGGTTCCACTATTTGGTTGTTAATTTTGTGTTTTCTCTTTCATGGTTGTTATGTTGGACCATTGATATTACGCCATGTGGCATTTTATATGTTAATAAATAGCATTACACGACGAGCTATACCAGTCGTGGAAGGCCGATCGTCTTATTACATTTCTTCTATCGTTTATTCTCTCTATCTATCGTATAGCTAATTGTCTCTATCGTCTAGATCCTATCGTGTACTCTCCATTGTGTATACTCTCAATCCAATCATCTACAGCCTATCGTGTACTCTCCATCGCCTACACGCTCAACCTAATCGTGCAGTCTTCTACCCTATCGTCTACACTCTCACCTCTATCGTATAGACACTTGCCTTGTCGTTTAAATATTTGACTACGATCGTTTAGATATTTGACAACGATCGTCTAGCCTTCACTTTTCAACGATCGTTTAGCCCTCGCTTTTCTCTGTCCCTTACATAGATGGTCAATCCCTTGAACTCTCAATTTATAAGAGAGGTTATTCTTTTGTGACCAATCAAAGTTTTTTATTTTATCAGATATTATAATTAAATTTATATCTATCTATCAACTTGAGTTTTTTTATTAATCGATGATTTAAGATGGTATCAGAGTAGGTGATCCAGAAAAGATCTTGATATTGATTTCCATTTGTTGAATCAGAGATGTTTTTATTTTGATTTTATTGGAGTTCACATCATACAAACTCAAATATCCAACCTTCAAACAAAAAAAAAGACGATCAATATTTTAGTTTATTAAATTATAGCCCAAGTCGGGCTTACAATAAGACAAAATAAATTAGGTTCGGTAGGTGTTTAGATAAAATAACTGTTGTTATTAATCTAAGCTCATCCTATCACATTTAAAATGATTTTATAAAGAAAGTTGGAAAAAAAATAATAATATAACAAATAACAAAAAAGTGCTCGGCGTGGAGGCACTTCTACATTGCTTTTAACATAAGCAATTTTAGGAATACAGAACTCTGTCAGGTGATTTCACTATAAGATACTACCACTACCTTATGAAGGATTTTTTTTTTAAAATATTAAAAATAATAAAATAATACAGGAAAAAGATTAAACTCGTCGTTGGTCCTATATTTAAAGATATTGTATTTTAAATTCATAAATTTAGAGTTTGATTTTATTGTATCATTGCATTTCAATATTACAATTTTACTGTTAAAGTTTCGTTGCGATAAATAAATTTTAAGATTTATAATTTTAATCTCGATTTTTTATTAAATATCTACTTTCTGTCTTTGATGTTGATGTCTATTAATTAATTTGAAATAATTTTAAAGTAAAATTTTAACTAATTTTAATAATATTAGGAAAACAATGAAACTTAACTAACTATCATTATTTTAAATTATCTAATAGATATTAACACAAGAAATTAAAAATGATTATTTAGTGAAACATTAAGGTTAAAAATATAGAATTTTGAAATTTATATGTCGAATTTGAATAAAACCCAACTATCTAAAGATAGAAATGTAATATTCTGAAAGAAGAAGTTAAAATGAAGTCAAATTAAAAACATAAGCCTCGTTTGGTAACCGTTTTGTTTTTTGTTTTTAGTGTTTGAAAATCAAGTTTATTTTCTCCTAATTTCTTGCAACGATTTGCATCTTTTTATAATAGTTGTATTTTTAGCCAAATTCTAACAACAAAAATTACTTTTTCTAGTTTACAAAATTTAACTTGAATTTTTAAATCATTGGTAGAAAGTAGATAACAAAAAAAATAAATTTAAAAGTTGAAGTAAGGTTTATAAGTTTAATTTTAAAAAACAAAAACTCAAAAATCAAATAATTAAGAAACGGAATCATACGGATCAAATTTTATTTATTTATTTATTTTTTTCAAAGAGAGAGTGCAATAATGAGATCATAAAGGCGTTAGTTAAGTGGTATAATATGAGCATTTGCAATATATGGTCCCCAACTATGGGCGAATTAAAATCCATACCACAAAAGTTGGGTTTATTTATTTATTTATTTTGGGTCATCACGCTTTTGGCACGTGCTATTCTGCCGTTGCCTTGTTTGGTGGTTGTGGTGGGCCTCCCCCCTTAAGGCAGCCCACTAGATATTCGCGGATTTAAATCCCAATCTGACTGCTATGAATAGTATAGCCCGCCATACTATTGGCATTTAAAATTTATAAATTAAATAAAAAAAGTCTTTTTCTTTTTCTTTTTAGGAGAAATAGGAGATGGATATGCTTCTAAATTTATTATTAGTTTAAAAAAGACCAAGAATATGGTACTTTTAGTCCCACATTCATTATAGTAATAATTTATATATATATATATATATATATACACACACAATATATGGGATGGAGAATTTAACTTTAGATATTGAGATTGGTAGTATAAGTTCATGTCAGTTAAATAGAATTTTTTTTAATTATATTGTATGTTGAAAAGAGTTCATCTAGATGTTCTAACCCCTGTTATTGTAATAGTTTTTCTCAATTTAGATCTTCACTCTTTTAGTAGATGATAAAATTGGCTGATGATAAATGTAAATTTCGTGAATTAACATAACATTATAAGAATGAAAGTTGTGTTTGAACTAATTTCGTAATGTCATATGGCTTAAGTAATATAAATAACAATACCATATCAACTGTGATATAATTATATGATGATATTTAAATTTTGAGGTTAGTATTTATTTAGTATTTGAACTCTTCAAAGTATTTAATATTGATAGATGTAACTATTAATTTTATGCCTAATAGACATTTGAACTTTAAAAAAAGTGTATTAGATTTATGGACTTTTAGTTTTGTTTTTAATGGGAATCTGACATATTTAACATTTTTATAAAAAAAATTAATTGATAGATTATATATAAATTTGATCTTTTGTCTAAAAAAACTCTCGGTTCTAAATTTTGTGTTTAGTTAATAAGTGATAATTTAAAATTTATCGAATAAATTGCTGACACAAAATTGAAGCACATTAACATATCGAACATGAAATTGAAAGTTCATAAACATGCTAGGGACTTTACACACACACAACATATAAACCCTTATTGATGCTTGTTGATTGGTAGAGGTATTTGTTGATGCGGCGAAAAAGATATTTAAGCGAAATCCATAACCAAACAAGGGAAATCCATCCCTTAAAATGAAAGAACACTTTCAAAAGTACCAAATCTTCTGTATTAAAATGGATATTGAAAAGCTCAATTACAACCCAAAATTAACTATTTATAGTTTTACAATAAAACAATATAATTAACTAATGATTCTAATTAGACATTAATTAATCTAAATTGTCGATTAAACTAGATATTAACTAAAATATATTAAATATCTTCTAGTTCTCCTTAGCAAATCATCAATTAAACTAAATATGAACTAAAATATACCAATTATATTCTAATTATCCTCATCACTCATCTCGACTTAAATAATAAGAGGTATTTAATAATTAATTTGAATATAGAACATTTGGTTCCTTGAGAGAGTTCTCTTGTTAGGGATGAATTTTCCTTATTTGGCCATAGATTTGGTTTTATTACCTAAATCTAATGCATCACTTGCGATGTGGGAAAATTTCCATGAGTATAGAGAAATTTTGGGATTGTTTGGAGTTCATATGTTTGTGTTTAGGGTTCAGAGTTATTTGACCTGAGTTCATATGTTTGTGTTTGGGGTGCAAAGTTGAGTTCATATGTTTGAGATATCTGATGCAGTTTTTTGAACTCTAAATAATATACTTTACTATTTTTGTTTTGTAAATTTTTAATTTAGTAATTATACCCATATTTGTTTGAATAAAATGTGGATTGCAAATTTTTCTTTTAATTGTTAAAACTTTTTCTTTATTTTTTGGGCAATGAATAACAATTAACCCATTAAATTTCTTGTAGAAGTATGGTTAAATAAAATGAGAAACCAAGGATAAATCAAAACTTTTGATTCCTAATTTTTCTTCATGAATTTCATTATCATCTTCTTATTTTTCTTCTTCTTCCTTTGCTCTATATTTTTACTATGTAATGATTTTTTTTAATTAAATCTCTCTCATCATCTTAACAACCAATGAAACATCACCACATTTCTTCAACCAATGAGATAGTTTAAAATCTATAATCAAGAGTTGCATGCAAACATAAGTTTACATTAATTTTTAAATTGTTTAAAACTGATCAACTTAGATTTATGTTGGATTTATTTCTAATGGGAATAAAAACAGATTAATCTTTTTAATTATTTTTAATAATATTAAAATCAATTTAATCAAATTATTAAATTTATAAAATAATTGTCCATAAGGGACCTTTGTCTAAGGAACGTTCTGTTTGGGCAAGGGTATTTAAGCTTGCAAAAATGAAACATTTCTATTTGAGAATCGACCTGGAATATGAATTAGACAAATATTTTATAAGCATACAATAAATGATTATTTTTATTAAAAAGTTTAATAAATGAGATAAAGTATTGGTCCAAGCTGTGACAAACCAACAACAAACAAACTCAAATGTTGCTCTAAAACTCTTTTAGCTTGAGCTAAATCATTAAATATAAATGTTTTATTGAGCAAATTAAAATGACTTACATAAATTCATTAGCTGGTTTTTAAACTAAGTATAATAAATCCCTAAAAATATTAGAAACTTTAGTGGGAGAAAATTGGTATATGTGATATATCAAGCTTTAACTCTCACATCTCTAAGAGTTCACACCGTGAGATTCATGCTTGGTTTCATGTCGCCCTGGGCGCAGTCTCCCTTCAGAAAGTGTTTTCATTGGTTAATAACAAGGTGAATAGGAAAAGTGTTCATAGTCAGTGTGAAAGGGACAAGCATCAATGTATCATACGGTTTCCTTCATTAGTGCACCGTGAGATCCCTATGGTCCATCTGCGTGCCATTCTGGAGCGACCATCCCTTCAGAAGGGCTGATCAAAGGAGTCGAAACAACGCAAACTCCAGCAATTGATAGGGTTTCTTAGGTTAATCTTCAAGTATTCCTATGGTCGTTTAGGTGAGAGTAAGTCTCAAGTATCAACGACGTTATATAAAGAGATGAATCATCTCGCGATCAGGTCTTATACAAACTCTTTGTATAGGACACCCCCACTCACATGTCTCCACATGATTGGTCGAGATCTACCATATGTAGTAGTTCACAACACTTGTAAATCTCTACAAAGTGGGTCGTATCGGTAGTGTCACTAGGATTATGTATCCCTACATAATCCTTATACTACAACCCTTTTTAGGTTATCACTTAAGGCATGATCCACTTGTATATCTCATATACATGCTTGAGTTTACATACAATAACCACGGAGCTTTGTTTATTGGATATGAGTAAATGCAAAATAAAATAACTCTTATTTTATTAATAACAATGTGTACAATTTACAAACTATGAGACTCCGAAAGAATTAGGACACCAATCCCAACATACACAAGGTCGTCAACATTTTGTTCAAAGCCATAAGATTTTATCGCAATATCAAATCTTATATTCTAGGATCTTGAAGCTTGCTTTAACCCATAAATGCATCGTTTAAGCTTATAGATTTTCTGTTCCTGTCCTTGTTTGATGAACCCTTCTGGTTGAGACATAAAAATACTTTTATCAAGATGGCCGTTCAGAAAAGTTGTCTTGATATCCATTCGCTATATTTCATAGTCATAATATGTGGTAATGGATAAAAGTATTCTTATAGATTTTATCATTGCAACAGAAGAAAAGGTTTCTTTATAATCAACCCCTTCTCTTTTGGTAAAATCTTTTGTCACGAGTCTGGCCTCGTAGGTTTGCACCTTGCCAGTTGTTTCGTTTTATTTTGTAGATCCATTTGTAACCTATAGGGTTAACCCTATATGGTTGATCTAAAGTTCCCAGACAGGATTGAAGTACATTGACTCCATTTCAATGTCCATGGCTTTTATCCACTGTTCCCTATCAACACTTTCCATTGCCTTTTTAAATGTCAATGGATCCTCTAAACCATCATCATGTATGATCTTTTGAGTTTCTGTTAAACCTATATAGTGTTCAGGTTGCTGAATAACCCTTCCACTATGTCGAGGCATACTCAACTTTTGAGAAGGACGTAACGGGGCAACAATAGTTGTTGATGGACCAGCTTGATCAACAAATTTGTTGATGTTTTTGTAGTATCTTTGATAATTTTATGTAATATTAATTTACTGCGTAGTTGATGATTTTTAACATGGTCTTCTTCCAAAAATATGGTGTTTTTCGATATAAACACTCTATCTTCTTGGGGATCATAGGGCAATCCTCCTTCTGTTTCTTTCGGGTATCCACAAAGAGGCATAACTTCGAACGTGTTTTCAGTTTCTTGGGATTTTGTACCAACATGTGTGTTGGACAACCTCAGATACGAAAATGACGTAAACTACTTTTCAATCCTTTCTATAACTCATGTGGTGTTTCTGAAACACTTTTTGAAGGAACAACATTCAGAATATGTACTACAGTCTGTACTACATACCCCCAAAAGAATTGAGGTAACTGAGCATAACTTATCATTAATCTCCCACTGAAGTGTTTTAAATATTTGGGTATTTATTTACTTAGGTTTAAGAATGACTTTTAAACAACCTAAGTCTATATGACTTTTATCTAAGTATAACATTTATATTTGAATATAACCCTACGATGTCTAAGTGTTTTAAATCAGTTTTAAACCTCACACCGCTCATACAAGCTCATAAAATCAGTTAACAACGCTCAATATTTCAGTCATAATCCCCAGGTAGGAGGTGTTATGTAAACCGTCAACTTAAGTACCTCTAGCCTTAGACAGGTTGATGGACCGATTTGAGTTTGTAACCTAATTTTATAAGGTAACAATCTATTTTAACAGTTAAAACTAGTTGTTAACCTAAGTGAGCATGTTGTTTATCTTTATTATGGATTTTAAAATCTAATTTCATTTTATAAATAACTTATAAAATGAACATGCTTTAATATAGCATAACATGCTTCAAAGGTATTTAAAATCAATATAAAAATTACATAACATGTTGTTTATGGTGTTTTATCACCAAAATCCACCATGAGTTCTTCAATTGATACAAAGTAGGAGCTGCCCTACATGCAGTCATCTTTTATTGCATGATTTAAGGCTATATAATGAAGCTTTATGCATGGAAATGTGAGAAGGACTGAGTTCTTTATCCTTACTACTGTAAAACCAAAACCCTACTCCACCCTCACTAGTTCATGTTCAATTCAGCTTGATTACGAGTATTTCCACCACACATTCCTTCTTAAGCACAGTTCAGAAGATCTTGTTGGTGGTCTATCTGAAGAATCCAACTCAAAATTGTGGAGATTCTACTGAAATCATGAAGAGAACTACAAAGGTATTGTCATGTTCAAACCCTCTTTTGAAAACTTCATGAGTAACATGTTTAAAACTAAAATTAAATGTAGTTTAAATACTTATTGATTCTGAATTCTTCCATTTCATGTTATATTAGTCCTTCAATTGGTATCAGAGCTAATAGGGTTGGCAACGGGGCCGAGGCGAGGGGCGTCCTCCGTCCCCGCCATTTGAAGGCTCCTAACGGGGTCCCCGCAGGGATTCCCCATTTTTTTAAGTTAAAATTTTATTAGTTCACGAAAAATTCATTAAAAAAGTTTATCGAATTCCTCTTTTTTTTGGCATGATAACTTTAAAAAATTCATTAAAACAATAGACTATTCTATGAAATAAAAATAACTAACAATTAATTGACAAACAATTGACAAGTTAAAAGCTAACAAATCCATTAAATAACTTTACAACTTAAAATTCAATAAAGTTTGAATAAGGAAGTCAATTAAAGGCAATATATTCAAATAAGCATTTCACCATCAAATCTTTAACTCATTCTTCTCTTTTCAACGACTTCACAATCAAATCTTTCACCATCACTTTTCTTGGTATCATCTCATCCTTAGTTGTATTCATTCCTACATTTAAAACTTAAAATGTAATAAACAAATAATGTCACAAAAAAATAAAAAATAAAAACTAAACCACGAAATAATGTTAATCCTTGAACATATACCTTAGTCACTACTTCATCTTCATCAAAATCGTCTGCATCTTCTAGAACAGTTGCTAAATGTGTAACCATTTCTTTTCCCGTGCTTGTACCTTACATTGTCAAATATTTGTAATTAAAGAAAATATTTATTAATATATTAAATGATAGAAAGATGTAAAACAAAATAAACAAACTAACCTGTTAAAACTTCAGTTGCAATCCAATTTTGAGCGCATATCAAAGCCTCTATCGTCTTTGGATGAAGTTTGTTACGATGTGGGCTTACAATCCTACCACAGGTACTAAAAGCAAACTCTGATGCAACACTAGATAATGGGATGACTAATATGTCTCTTGCAATTTCTTGTAAAATTGGATACTTAACACCATTCAATTTTCATCAACTCAAAATGTCAAAATTGGATGTTCGAGGTAAGACGGGTTCATCCAAATATGCATCAAACTGTTGCTTTTGATTCATATTATTGGAATTTGATACAAACAAGTCATGATCATTAAAATCATCAAATTTGATATTCTGTGAGGTTACATCTAGATTTCTAGCATAATCATCACTTTCACCTTTATGCTTCAGTTGATATTCTGTTTCCAAATTTGAACACTTTTTTTTTTAATCCTTTCCACTTCAAGAAAAAACCATCTCCATAAATTTTAGGGAAGTAAAACTCAATCAACTTTAATTTATAACGTGGATCTAAAACTGCAGCTATGGCCATTACTCTATGAATTATCTTCCAATACTTATCAAACTTTGACATCATATTTGAAGCCATGTCTCTGATCTCTTGAATACCAGAATTAGTCCACTCAGAAATAGCCAATTTCAATTTACAAATTTTTGGAAAAAAAAGATTAGCGGTAGGATATTTGGATCCAGAAAATATTTCAGTCACGTGATGAAATATTTTCAATTTCTCACATATCTCTTTTGCTAATACCCAATCTTGATCCAAAGGCAAACACTTGTACTTTGGTTCTCGTTGTTTTAATCGATAAAAAATCGCTTTGTACTTTAATGCAGTGGCTAACATAAAATAGGTAAAATTCCACCTAGTACAACAATCAAGACTCAACACCTTACCATCATAAACATTCAACTGTCGAGCAGTTTCCTCAAATTTCTCTTTCTTTTTTTGTGTATGCACCCAAAAAGACACACTACTACGTACTCTTTCGATCCCATCTCCTATCACTGACAACCCATCTTTCACAATCAAGTTCAGAATATGAGCACAACACCGCATATGAAATAAACTCCCATCCAACATTAAGTTTCCACCCAAACTATCAACAAGCATATTAACCATAGAGTCATTGGTACTACAATTATCTACAGTTATTGATGACAATTTTCGATCAATATTCTAATCTAACAGAAATTTCATTATTTCTTCATGAAGCATCTCAAAAGTGTGTGGAGAAGGAACATATATAATCCTGATTATTTTGTTTTGCAAAACCCAACTATCATAAACAAAATGAGTAGTGATGGCCAATAACCTTTTGTTTGGTAGTTGGAAGTCCACATGTCCGTTGTCAAGACAATCTTTCCTTTCATCTCATTCAACAATGCCATGGTTTTCAAATTTTCAGTCTCACAAATTTTCAAAATCTTCTTCTTTATTGTGTTTCTTGACACCATCTTAAATAATGGTTGGATGACATTACAAAATTCCCTAAAACCTTCATACTCAATTATTGAGAGAGGATATTCATGTCTTATTATCATCCTAGCTAATGCTTTTTTTGCAGCTTCCTGATCGAAGTTATATAAGCTCAATGTATTGTTCTTCTCTCTATTAGGATTCAATAGGGATTGTCGTATGTCCATTTGTCCTTTATATGGGCATATCTTAATATGATCATGCAAATGTTTGGTTTTGTTTTTACTTTCACCCCATAATTTTCGTTTGCAGTAATTACAAATCGCCTTGTCTACTCCATCAATTTTTTTGTTTCTTAAAATGGTTCCAAACAACCGATGTCAATCTCCTCTTTAAAGATCATTTCTCAATATCTTCATCAAGAACAACACAATTATCAACATTCAAATTATCTCATTTGATGAGCATGGAGTTAAATTTGGGGTTGAATCTGGGATTGGACTTGGAATTGGATTTGAAGAATCTTTATTTGTAGAAGGTGATGACGACATTGTTTTCAACCTACCAAAAATTTAATTTAAATTTTCAACCTACCATAAAATAGCATTCAAATTTCAAACATACACAAACATATTTTCCAAACATATTCAAGCCTAAAATTCAAAACATTCAAATATCAAACATACACAAACATATTTATCAGAACAATCAAATAGATATAAAAAAACAAAGACTCGTTATCAAAGGGCAAACACAGAAGTTAGATCTTCACCTGAAACGTCGCTGGACAGACTTTTCAACTGAGGCAGACTTCAATGAAGGATGGAGTGAAGAGGGCCTGTTTTATGGAGTGGACTGTGGAGTGGGATGAGCGAGAGGGGAGGGACGAGTGAGAGCGAGAGCGAGAGTGGATGGACGAAACTATGAGCAAAAGCGAGAGGGGAGGGATTTGGGCGAGACTGTGAGAGGCCGGGAGGGATTTTATTTTGGGCGAGAGGGGACTCGAAAGCCAGCACCGGCAGGCAGAGAGCGAGACTCGAGAGGGTCGACACGGAAGAAAGGGATACTAAAGTTCTGAACGTAAATGCTGTGAGGCTGAGGCAAGGCAGTAGAGTAGGTGGTGTCGTGGTGTGGTGTAGAGCCGAGACACTTCAAGTTCACCTTCACAGTTCACACATGACACAGAGACTGAGAGACAGTCGAATCGACAGAGAGGGGAGGGGAGGGAATTAATTTTAGGGATTTAGATTTTAGGGAAAGGCTTTTGAGTTTTGGGCTTTTAAATTTTTGGGTCTTAAGTTTATAAGATATATATATATAAATTCAGGGTCGGAGTCGGGGCGGGGATATTGTCCCCATCCCTTGACGGGGCCCCGAATGGAGCGGGTCCCCATGGGGACCCGCCCCGTCGGGTATTTTTGCCAACCTTAAGAGCTAGTAGAGGGGCCTATTGGACTTACAGATCATGAGCTCTAACAATCTATAATTAATTGGTTAAACTCTTTAAATTGAATTGATTACTTTTCGTTAACCATCAAGACATACCACTATAGCTCGTTAGTTGAACTCTTTTCATTGTAGATGTATTTCTGTCCATGTTAACCATAATCAATAAGTCGATCATTCACAGCTCGTTCGTATTTACAGCTGGGTCAAAATTATTATCTTACCCCTATAAATACATCTTGTTCATTAAGTTCTCATTGACCCTCTAATGAACAACAGATTCATAATACCACTTATGAATCATGTCCCTCTCTGGAAGGCGGGGCCCCGATTGTTCAAGACTTGTAATCAATACTTAAGAGAACAACCTATCTGTTGACCCTAAAACGGGTAGGAGTGAATTCCATCTCGCAGGACTATGTCCCCAGCTATCTATCCGGTCTTATCTCCAAAATGGAAGGCTTATTGAGCAGTGCTGTTGGACTATTTTGACCTATGTAGATCAAAGGACAATCCCAAATAAACAGGAGTTTATAGCTGGCACAGGATTAAGATCGAGTTATCCTAGGTTACTTTAGTATCAAATCATCAATTTTAACAGTAAACGATCATTATAAAGAAAAGTGACTATTTCGTGGTCCAGTCTTTATGCAAATTTATTGCATAGGATGTCTCCATTCACTACATGAATGATCTGAGGATCACGTCATTTGTGTTACCTATACAAAATGGGCCGCATATAATAGTGTTACCAGGATGAGATACCCAATTTCATCTATAGACCATTTAGGCTATATACTATTAACTTGATCTAATTTATGTCACTACATAAAGTTAAAGTATTTATACTATAGCCATGGATATGTTTATTGAATTTTTATAATAAAATGCAATATCAACAACTTTATTGAATAATGTACTCAATAATATTTTATTGATAAATAGAATGTTTAACACAAAATTTACGAACTGCGAGCTTTAAGACATTCCCAACATAGACAAGCGTCCATTCAGATCCGACAGAAGCCCTAAAGTACATTTACAATGCAAAAATGGATGACGGCCAATGAGAGAACATGTTCTCAACCTGATGGTCCAGTTCAATGTTACCGTAATGAATGGAGCAATCATCGACGAGTAGAGTCAGGTGTTCTTTATTTTAGAATATCCTTCAAAGGGTTTTCTTCTATTCTGTAGCAATGTGATTATGAACAAAACATAATACACTCTGGCTACCATTCTTAATGAGTTACAGACTTATGAGTCTTTAAGAAAGGTAAGGGACCAGTAGAAGGAGAGGAAAATGTTGCCCATTTTAGAAAGTTCCACAAAGGTTCATCGTTAGGAACTAAGTTTGTTCCCCTATCCTTTGGTTCTAAGAAGATCCAGAAAAAGAAAGGAGGGAAGAGGAAGGCTCCCGTTGTTGGGAAGCGCAAGGGAAAATGCTTCCACAACAATGTGGATGGTTACTGAAAATGCAATTGTCCCAAGTACCTTGTTGAGAAGAAGAAAATGAAGGAAGGTAAATATGATTTACTAGTTTTGAAAGCTTGTTTAGTTAAAAATGGCCATGATGCCTAAATACTTGATTCAGGAGCCACTAATCACGTTTGTTCTTCTTTATAGAGAATTAGTTTCTTCTAGCAGCTCGAGGAAGGTTTAATAACGCTTAAAATTGGTACGAGAGATACCATTTCAGCTTGTGCAGTAGGAGTTACTAAGTTGTTTTTTGGAAGTAGATTTATGTTTTTAGAAACTTATACATTGATTGAGGAGGAATCTTGTTTCTATTTCTTGTTTAATTGAACAATCGTACTCTATTTCTTTTTTTTTTCCCTAATGAAGCGTTCATTATGAAAAATGGTGTGACTATCTGTTCAACTAAACTAGAAAACAACTTATATGTGTTAAGATCAACTGAATCAAAATCACTTTTAAATCACGAGACATTTAAAACTGTAAATACTCAAACAAAAAGGCGAATAATTTCTCTAAGTAAGCATGATGTTCTTTGACATTTGAGATTAGGTCATATAAATCTCAATAGGATCGAGAGTTTAGTAAAGAATAAACTTCTAAGTAAGTTAGAAGATGATTCATTACTTCCATGTGAATCCTGTCTTGAAGGAAAAATGACTAAAATACTTTTTAATGGAAAAGGTTATAGAGCAAAATAGCCCTTAAAGATTATACATTTCGATATTTTTGGTCCAATGAATGTAAAGGCTAGAAGGGGGTACGAATACTTTATTTCTTTCATAGATGATTATTCAAGGTATGGTTGCTTATACCTAATGGAACATAATTTTGAAGCATTTGAAAAGTTCAAAGAGTATAAGGTCGAAATTGAAAACCCATTAGGTAGAACAATTAAAACATTTCAATATGATCAGGATGGAGAGTACATGGATTCAGAATTCCAGGGCTATATGATAGAACATAGAATTCAATCCCAACTTCTAACATCTAGTACACCTTAGCATAACGGTGTATTAGAGAGAAGAAATAGAACCTTATTAGATATGATTCGTTCTATAATGAGTTATGCTCAATTGCCTAACTCGTTTTGGGGATATGTAGTAGAGACTGCAGTTCACATCTTGAACAACGTTCCCTCGAGTAGTGTTTCTGAAACATTTTTCGAGTTATGGAGGGGGCGTAAATCGAGTTTTACTTCAAAATCTGAAGTTGTCCTACACATGTATTTGTGAAAAATTTTAAGAAGTTTGAACCTCATGCAATATTATGCCAATTTGTTGGTTACTCTAAGGAAACGAAAGATGGACCATTCTATGACCCTCAAGAAAATAAGATGTTTGTATCCACAAGCACTACATTTTTAGAGGAATACCACATGAGATATCATAAACAACATATCAAAATAGTATTGAGTGAAGCTACGGAAGCACCAACAAGGGTTGCTGATAGTCCTTCATCAAGGGTTAATGAAAAAGTCAACACTTCAGGTCAGTCTCGTCATTCTCAATTGTTGAGAGTGCTTCGAGAAGATTGTTATACATCTTGACCGTTACTTGGGTTTAACTGAAACTCAGGTTGTCATACCAGATGATAGTGTTGAGGATCTATTGTCTTATATAGGAAATTAATGACGTAGACTAAGACCAATGAGTCAAAACCATGGACCTTGAAATGGAGTCTATGTGCTCTAATCCAGTATGGGAGCTTATAGATCCACCTGAAGAGGTCAAATCCACTGGGTGTAAATGGATATATAAAAGAAAGAAAGATGTAGCTTGAAAGGTACAAACTTTCAAAGTTAGACTTAGGTATAGGGATTGACTATGAGGAAACTTTTTCTACCTGTTGCTATGTTTAAATCTATAAAAATTCTCTTATCCATAGCTATATATTATGACTATGAGATATGACAAATGGATGTCAATACTGTTTTTCTGAATGGTAATCTTAAAGAGAATATCTTTATGTCTCAGCCCAAGGGGTTCATTGCCCAAGGTTAGGAACAAAAGTTTGCAAGCTGAATCGATCAATTTATGGGTTGAAACAAACATCCAGATCTTGGAATATTATATTTGATACGGTGATCAGATCTTTTAGTTTTGATCAAAACGTTGATGAACCTTGCATCTACAAGAAAATCATCAACAATAAAGTAGCTTTCTTAGTACTTTATGTGGACGATATCCTAATATAAGGTACCTTACTAACATTAAGGAATGACTTACCACCCAATTCCAAATAAAAGATTTGAGAGATGCACAATATGTATTTGGGATCCAAATCATCAAGGATCGCAAGAACAAATATTCGATGCAACTTATATCGACAAAATTGCGCCTCTCCCAAATGATTTGTGATCCTTAATGATTTGGATTACATCTCAAGCAAGTACACATTTAGTTTCAAGCACGAAGTTCACTGATTTAGTACAAAACAAAATTTGGGCAAATTCTGTTTCAAGTACATATTTAGTTTCAAGCAAGTACGCTACAAGAAAATTCTGTTTTAATACACTGGTTTTATTGATGTAAAAATCGATTTGTGGGATGCAAGTGTTCACACGCTTTTGCTCGGGATTCGAATCCCATCAATTACATGTTGGGCTATTTGGTCTACAAGAACTGCTTTGTTCACGGAAAGGCAATAGCAAATATTAATAATAGTGGTCAGTGGATTAAAAAATATTTTTACGAAATAAACAGAGGAAGAAAATCTCCTAACATCAAGCAGTTTTTATTAAATCAATATCAAGAGAAAGCTGACCTAAAATGGATGAAGCCCTATCCTGGTTTCATCAAAATAAATGCAGCCACTGCTTGGAATTAAAATCAACCAGCGATAGGCATTGGTAGAATTTGTAGAGATCATCATGGAGTTCTGATAACTGCTGCCTAAATTAGCTTGGATTACATCTTCGATCCTCCACCATTTGAATTAAAAACCATTTTAAAAGGAGTTATCTTAGTAGAAAAGCTAAATTTCCAGAAAAATCATGGTTGAGTCAGATTGCATACCTGTCATCAATCTTAAAAACCATTAGATTTTTTCATTACTTTCTATTTTTTATTAGCATTTTCGTTATAAACTTTGAAAATATATTCAAATATTATTTTTTTTTCATGAAATTATTATAATAATTTAATTAATTTCAATAAAAAAAACTTCGAAAGTTTAAATTTAAGATATATTGAAAATACAATAACAAATTTTAAAATATAAGAATGATATTTTAAGAATAACAATAATAATAGACTACAGATGTATTAAAATAACTACTTAAAAAAAATCATCGTGTTTTATGGACTTTTTGTTGGTTCATAATTGGAAATGGGACATTAGAGAGTAACGGATAAGGATTGCGAATAAACCAGTGTTTTTTATTTTTATTTCTGTCACGACGCACAATTATCAGAAGGAAATAAAAAATGAGAGAGAATATGACGGGTCAAAAACCGAATGAATATTTCGATTTTCTTAGTTTTAACATATTATATAAAGTAGTTAGTTGCCTAAGTTCTCCTTTTGCCTACAATTTATTTCAATGAACGTTGAAAAAACAAAATCAAATAGAAGAGACCACGTGCTTCACATTTCAATATGAATGGGAGGTTCAAGTGTTCATACATTTTTCTTTCGTTTTTAAAATCTTAGTATAATAAACATGAAGATTTCAACTTTCAGTTTTTGAAAAAAAAAAAAAGAAAGAAAAAAACACTACATACATATACATATAGTTTATTTTCGAAATATACTCGTGTTGGCATGTCCATACCATATTCATTTCTTCCATGTCGTAACCATATTTGCATTTATTTCGTCAGAAACATAAGGTTAAATTATTGGTTTGACCAACATGGTTTTCAAATTGATTACAGCTTAGTATACACCATTTTAGAAGTTTTATTGTAGTTGTTTATGGCTATCTTCAACAATTCAAAAGGTATAATCACGTTCACAAATGTATTCAATGATGCATTTTTTAATGTTAATGGCTCGACAAAAAGAGAAGACGTTCGAACTCTAGTATTTTACGTGTACATTTAAGTGTTGATATGTGAAAATGATAGGGGATTTTTATTTTTTTAGTACAATATTGATCGAGGGGATTTTAACTGGAAACCTCTTGATTGCTAACACATACAATATGTTGGTTGTGTTATGCTTATGTTGAATGAGAAATTTGGGATCAATCACAAATTGTCACGTCATTTACCAAATTAATGACGAAATTACAAATCATTTAATTTGAGAATAATTAAAAATTGACATGTGTCCTAAATTGAAATTGAAGACATAAATGGTCAAGTCCTGATGATGTCACTTGTTTTCATCATGACCATTGGATTAGATAAAATCATTTCGATCCAATTTGATATTATAATTTGGCTAAGATCCAATTGAGCTTGAAAATAGACTTAATTTGACATAAATGCCAAAATTAGGCTCATATCCAACTAGACGAACTAAAGAACCAAGTCCACAGACCAACCAAGCCAAAAGCCCACCTAAGAATTTTATAAATAGACGAGCTCTCTTCATTCGTGGGGGTAAAAAATTTTAGGCTCCAGATAGCTTAAAGAGAATTCTCTACAATTAGAAGATTCCTCGACTTCTAAAGCTGACCACACTAGACTGAAGCCCTTTGGAGATACAAACATTATTTCAAGACTCCAATTTCAAGAACATCCACACACATCACTTCCATACATCAAGCGTACAAACACTGATCCATCCAAGAAGATCAAGCCCAAAGGTCGATCACCAAAGAAACTTAACAAACCTAAAAGCATATCATCCAAGAAGATCAACAAGTCCAAAGGTCAATCATCCCAAAAGATCATCAAGCATAAAGGCCGATCGTCTAAGAAGATCAACAAACCCAAAGGCCGATAATCCAAGAATATCATCAAACCCAAAGGCCGACATCCAAGAAGATTAACAAGCCCAAAGGCCAATCATCTAAGAAAATCATCAAGCCCAAAAGTCGGTCATCTAAGAAATCAACAAGCTCAAAAGTCGATCATCCAAGAAGATCAACCAACTTAAAAATTAAAGTTTATTTTAAAAGCATCAAAGGATTATGTATTAGAAATTGTACTCGCTATACTGAAATTAATACAAATACAAAAGTTCAACTTCCACGAAACAAGTTTCTCCATAAACCTCGTGTAAACAAATTGGCACGCCCAATGGGACCTCTCTACCCATCATCTCTTTCTCGTCATCCAAATCAACAAATCAATAAATGGCACCAAAGAAAGTTGCATCCAAAGTAATCGCTACAAGCGGCTCCTATACGAGACCTGTCACCAATAATCACTCAAAAGGGATCTTGCATGAATAGGAACAAGACTCTGTCATCATAAAGAAAATTTGAGAATAGCTAATGGAATTTCCTAAAGACGGGATCATCATCAGAGAAAATTCCTGGTTCGGTAACTCTACTTCTACTTCTGATCGATCGGAGAGAGAATCATACCTTGATGTAGTGTTTGTCATGATGGTTGATGTAACGGTTGGGTCGGCCATGACAGAGATGAAAAGAAAGATAAATCTAGTAATGAAAGTTGTTGAGGAGCAAGGTCATGAAATCGCCGCCTTAAGAGATCAAATGCTGACTCGAGAAACTGTTGAGACAAGTCAAGCTCCAGCTTCTATAACCAATGACAAAGGAAATACCGTATTGTAAGAAAACCAGCAACAATAATCTACCTCTGTCGCCTCATTGTCAGTTCAACAACTATAGGATATGATTACGAATTCCATAAGGACTCGGTATGGAGGACCATCGCAATCCTCTTTTATGTACTCTAAGTCGTATACCAAGAGGATCGACAACCTGAGAATTCCAGTTGGGTATCAACCTTCAAAATTCCAATAGCTTGATGGAAAGGGCAATCTGAAACAACATGTTGCTCACTTCATTGAAACCTACAAAAGTGCAGAAACCAGAGGAGACCAGCTAGTCAAGTAGTTTGTCCGTACCTTGAAAGGAAATTCTTTCAATTGGTCTACTAATCTACAACCATAAGTGATTGACAATTGGGAATAGTTGGAAAGAGATTTTCACAACCACTTTTATAGCACTAAGCGTATCATCAGCATGATGGAGCCGAAAAGTACCAAAAAGTGAAAGGGAGAGTTAGTCATCGACTACATCAATCGATGGAGAGCTCTAAATCTAGTTTGTAAAGATAGACTCACTGAATTATTTGCAGTGTAGATGTGCACCCAAGGTATGCATTGGAAACTCCTCTACATTCTGCAAGGGATAAAACCTCGTACATTTGAAGAGCTGGCGACTCGTGCCCATAACATGGAGTTGAGCATCGCCAATAGAGGAACTAAGGACTTTTTAGTTCTTGAGGTGAGAAAAAACGAAAATGAAACTAAGGGCACTGAAAAGATCTTGAATAGTGCCACCAAAGAATCTATGGTCGTTCATGCAACTCTAATGAAATTTTTCTCTAAAAGGAAAGAAACAAAATTTGAAAGAAAAGATAATGAGAGCGAAAAACGTTGTCCAACTCTTAGATAAAAGGTAGGAAAAAGTTTATCCATTCCCTGATTCTGATGTTGTAGACATGTTAGAGTAACTATTAGAGAAATAACTCTTTCAACTGCCAGAATGCAAGCGGTCAGAGTAGTTAGGAAAAGTAGACGATCCTAACTACTATAAGTATCATTGAGTCATTAACCACCTAGTGAAAAAGTGCCTTGTGCTAAAATAGCTAATTCTTAAATTGACTCGTGAAAAGAAGATTGAGCTGGATCTTAATGAAATAGCTCAAACAAGTCACGTTGCAGTAGCGACGACTTCAAGTGTTCCAACACCTTTTGTGTCTTATGATCAAAGAGAAAGCTTCATCCAGTTTGGGATCTGTGAGTCTATAGTTGTTCGGTTCCAACAAGAGATTCTAACAACAGATTTCCGAAGCAAAGATGATCTTGTTGAAGATGACAATGAATGGTGGATCCTTGTGACTCAGCGAAATAAAGGAAAGTCAGGTTCCACCCAAAGGAAGTTGGGCTTCCATTAACATTACAAAAGAGAAAGCAAGACTCATAAAAATAAAGAAAAAAATATTGCATGGAAGCCTAGGCCTACTAAGGACCAAGACGAACACTTTCCTCAACTTCGACAGTCGGTAATTTTGGCAGAATTTTTCCCAAGAAGCTTCCTCGATAATCATCCAGAGGAAGTATCAGAAGTTATTGCATGTCACGCTGTCAGCATAGCAGAAGTCGATAACAATCATATAACTTCTAAAGAAGTCGACAACTCAAAAGAAATGGAGCAAAGAGTTTTTGTCTTTGATTGTATCAAGCCTTCAACTACTCAATCTTCATGTTGGAGTTAATACCTGAATCTCGTAGGTCATGTAGTTTGTAACTGTAATGTACAAATAATTTATTTATTTAATAAAACATGAGGTATTTTATTTGACATTTAGCATTAACTCACAAAACCAATAAACTAACATCCAAAGTTATCTTAGGTAGCTTAAATGTTTAAGTGATAACCTAAATGGTCTATAGTAGATGGATAAGGTTGGATACCTTATCCTGGTGACACTACGAATACGACCCACTTTGTAAATGTTACAATTGTTGTAAAGTTCTACAAATGATACGATCTTGATCATTCATGTAGAGACATGTGAGTAGGGGTGTTCCATACAAAACGGTTTATATAAGACTGGACCACGAAATGAATAGTCTCATTATATGTAAACGAAAGAGGTGCACGCTCAGTGGATTACATGTAAACAAAAGAGGTGTATACATAACCATGTGTACGAAAGAGGTATGCATCCCTACATTCATAGAGAGAATCTGGGGTTACGAAAGAGGTACACACTCAGTGGGTTATGTGTATACGAAAGAGGTGTATACATAACTAGGTGTACGAAAGAGGTACACACTTAGTGGGTTATGTGTATACGAAAGAGGTATATACATAACCAGGTATACGAAAGAGGTACACACTCAGTGGGTTATGTGTATACAAAAGAGGTGTATACTTAACCAGGTGTACGAAAGAGGTACACATTCAGTGGGTTATCTGTATACGAAAAAGGTGTATACATAACCATGTATACGAAAGAGGCATACATTAAGTGGGTTATGTGTATAGAAAGAGGTGTATGCATAACCATGTGTACGTAAGAGATCGTGTTTCCTTCGGGATTCACCATAGATTTTGTTTCCTTCGGGATTCACCAGATATTGTGTTTCCTTCAGGATTCACCAGCGGTTATAGGTCCTACGGGACTTACTAGAGGTAGTGAGCATACTTACTATAGTAGGATAGAAATAAGTTTTTCATGTATGTATGTGTCTGAGGAGGACTAGAGCAGTTTATATGTTTTACTAGAGGTAGGTATCTAAAGGATATAGATGTCTAGCCTGAACCCAGTAGTGAGGTTACTTACTTAGTATTTAGACTCATTCTTTCTCATGTTGTTGTTTAAGGTAAAGGTAAAGATGCACCGGTGATGGACAAGCGAAATTCGTGATCGAGCCACTGGGACTAGTTCCATGCTTCCGCTCGTGAAATTTAAACTTCTTTTCATGTTTTTCTTAGCTTTCAGTGTTGATGTTTAAAACTTACTATTAAGAATCGCTTTCAGATTTATTTATTATCATTTATGATTTATGGGTACCCTACCATTGTTTTTAATATTTGAAATTAAATTCAAAATCTTTTAAATTCACCTTATTTTATTAGCATTTATTTCACCATACAGAGTGTCGTTTTAAGTTCCATGCATGCATGTATTAGTAACGGTCTAACTTAAGTCCTAGGGGATCGGGTCGTTACACTTATTTTACTTCCAAATCTTTTTTATTCTCACCATTTTAAGGGACTATTTTCGTTCTTGAATCTCTCTGTTTTTCCCTCGTTCTCACTTTACTTTCAGATCTTTCCCTTCATTTCTCAATTAAACAGACATAAAGACCATGTTCATGGACTAACTAAGCCCACTTGAGAACTCTAGAGGAGCTCCCTTCATTTGTGGGATAAAAAATTTTAGGCTCCAGAAGCTGACTACACTTGAAGACTTGTCCTTTGGAGATACAAGCATTCTTCCAAGACTCCAACATCAATAACATCCACACGCTCCACTTTCATACATCAAGCATATGCATTCAATCAAGAGAGAATCAAAGGATAAAGTATGAGATCTAACCACATTCACATAAAATCTACATTAGCACAAGCTCAACTCTACGAAATACATTTCTCTAGAAGCCTCGTGCGAACACTGATCCATCCAAGAAGATCATCAAGTTCAAGGGCTGATCATTCAATAAGATCAACTAGCTTAAACTTAAAGTTTATTTTGAAACCATCAAAGGGTTATGTATTAGAAATTGTATTTGTTATACTGAAATTAATACAAATGCAAAAGTTTAAATTTCACGAAACAAGTTTATATGGAATCTTTGTGTGAACAACTTGTTTTAGCAAAATGGTAAGTGATTTTTACGCCGTTTACAATTGAGTTTTGGGTTTAGTACAAAAATTGCAAATACATGGATCAAAATTGTATGACAATTATTACTATTATCTAAAATAACTTTAATCCTGAGTTCGGTGTTTGGTTCTTAAGTTTCAAAATATTACATTTTTACCTTTAAGTTTTGAGTTGATCTTTCGTCTAGTCTTAGGTTTCGTACCATTACCTTTTGCCAATGAATTCTTATTAACGTTCACTTTTGGTCATTTTTGTTTGTTTTCTATCAATTCATTTAAAACATTTAACATGGTCTTCACCAACATTTGTTAGTGTAAAATTATTACAGAATTTCGTTATCTTTAATTAAATAACTGAATTTTTAATACTAGTTAACCACAAAAAATGAGCATTAGGAAAAAATTATGAGTAAAATTGTAAAATCTCACGACTTAAGAACCAATTGAAAACTAGACCCAAAATTTATAGTTAACATTTTTTTAAATATGTCAATACATAATTATATAAATTTGGCCAACACGGACATAACTCACTGACATTGTGTATGTATGTTCGGTCAAAAGATTAATTAGATCTTCGATTCTCCCACTCACATGTTGTTTTTGAACTAGAAAAAATATAAAATATAAAATATAAATGTACATATGTATATTTATGAGTCTACTTATAATTATATTGGGAAAGGTGTAATGGATGGAGAGAAAGGTATGGACAAAAGCAACACTAAATATATATTTACCAAAAGTGCCAAAAATCTAGGACTATAATGAATATTATAATAATAAATAGATGCACATTACTTAATGTCCCAAAGCCATGTGTCACCTTTGATGTTGTCCATATGCCTTGTAATTATTCATATTTGGTGTCCATGTGAGTCCACATCCTACTTGCCACTTTTCTTATAAACAGTGACATTTGGTGGATCTTAAAATTACACCTACATTAGTGAGAATTCCATTTCAAAATTTCACTGATTTACATATTATCTAATTTTATAATTTTAGTTATTTAATGTTTTTAATTATTTTATTTTATATATTTAATATTATTATATAATATTTTCTCCATATCAGTGTTCCTGTTGTGCTCCTTAATTTTACAACACATTATCAGCAAGAGCTTCTATCGTTTTCCCCGCTAAAGGTAGGTTCTAGAGAAACATGGATCATTTTCGTATGTTGAATGATTAAAAAATGAGCAAAGAAGATCTATGTCTGGCAGACAGTGCAACTACGTACATTACTTACAAATAGAAATTTTTTTTCCAAATTGACAATGTTGAAAGTAAAAGTAAATGTAATATCAGGTTCTGCAAACTTGATCAAATGTTTTGGAAAAACAAAAATTATTTTGCCTAGAAGAACAAAATTTATAATTGATAATGCATTGTTATCTAGTCAATCAAAGAGAAATCTTCTAAGTTTTAAATATATACGTTGCAATGGTTATCAGACTGGTAGTAAGAATAATGTGGAATATTTATATATCATATCCACTGTCTCGAATGAAAAACGTATATCAGAAGAGTTGCCTGTTTATCTTCTGGATTATATTATATTCATTTATAGATGCAAATAAAGTAACTAGGTCACATATACTAGCTGCAAATGTTCCATCGAAAATTGATATCTCAACACGAAAAGTTATCACTAATGAGTCTGAAACATGCCAGAAGCATGGTAGACTAGTGGGTTCCAAAGATAAAAATCCTCGAAAATGAAAAAGTAATTAATAGTAAAAAAGACTTGGTTGAGGATGTAAATACCCATGAAGAAATCCTCGACATGACTAGTGAGGAAGGTGAAATATCTAATGATAATAATGAGATTTAAATAAACTATGTCATGTCAATAAAAAGATGGAATCGTACTAATGTAATTATTGACAACATTTTTTTCATATAATATTGCTCTTGATATTATATCTGAAAATGAGGATCCTAAACCAAAATATGTTGAAGAATGTCGACATAAAAAAGATTGGCTTAAGTGGAAAGAAGCAATCGAGGCAAAGTTAAACTCCCTTTCAAAATGTCAGGTTTTTGGACTAGTAGTTCGAACACCAAAAGGTGTTAAACCCGTGGGATACAAATGAGTATTTGTGAGAAAAATAAATGAAAATATTGAAGTCACAAGATATAAAGCAAGACTAGTTGCACAAGATTTTTCACAAATACCTGGTATTGATTATAAGGAGACATATTTTCTAGTGGTGGATGCAATTACATTAAGATATTAAATTGGCTTGACTATGTATAAAAGTTTGGATATGTATCTTATGAATGTAGTCACAGTATATTTATATGGATCTCTTGATAATGATATTTATATGAGAATTCCATGAGGATTTAAGGTACCTAAAATATATACATCAACTTCCTGAGAATGATATTCAATAAAATTACAAAGATCACTATATGGATTAAAACAATCAGAACGAATGTGGTACAATCGCCTGAGTTGATATTTATTGAAAGAACGATATAAAAATAATCAACCATGTCCATATGTTTTATAAAAAAATCACAATCGGAATTTTCAATTATGACTGTATGTGTTGATGACTTGAATATAATTGGAACTCCTGAAAAGCTTTAAGAGGCAATAAAATATCTTTAAAAAGAATTTGAGATGAAATATCTCGAAAAAACAAAATTTTGCCTTGGTTTACAAATTGAGCATTCAGCAGATGAAATATTTATTCATTTGTCAACTTATACAGGAAAAATTTTGAAAATATTTTATATGGACAAAGCATATCCATTAAACATTCCAATTGAAGTTTGTTAATTGGATATAAAGAAAGATATATTTAAACCTCGAGAAGATAATGAAATTATTGGTCCTAAAGTACCATATCTTAGTGCAATTGATGTACTTATGTAACTTGCTAATAATACAATATCAGATATTGCATTTTCAGTAAATTTATTAGCTAGATATAGTTATTCTCGTACAAAAAGATATTGGAATGGAATTAAGCGTATACTCCATTATCTCTGAGGAACAATCGAGATGAATTTGTTTTATTCAAATAAATCAAATTTTGATCTAGTTGATTATACAGATTATGAATATTTATCAGATCCACACAAAGCTAGATCTTAAACAGGTTATTTGTTCACATGTGGAGGAACTACTATATCATGGCTATCTATGGAATGGACTATAACGGCCACTTCCTCAATACATGCTAAAATTCTAACAATTCACGGGGCTAGTCGATAATATATGTGGCTAAAGTCAATGATGAAGGAACTCTTATTTAAGAGTACCTATGAGCGGAAGCGGATCTTTCCAATTCATTGTGATAGAATTACCACATATGCATTCAAACATACTAAAATGCATTCATAATGCTAAAGAGATCATACCAGATTAAAATTTCTTCTTCATAGCAAGTCTAAAACTCAACCATCTACCTCGAACAATCACCACTCGAACAGAAAGAAACGGAGATGACACCACCACTCAGAGCCCTCAGTATTCTTGGACTGAGAATCCAAAATGTGGGCTCTGTTCGGATTTAGTAGAGGAAAGGAGGAAGAGAGACCGTACACAATGATCAAGCAAGAGATGAGGTCGTCTATCGTATAGACAAGATGTTTGATCGTTTAGGTGAAGTATATGATCGTGTAGGAAAAAGTAAGCGATCCTGTAGGAAAAACTAAGTGATAGTCTATATGATCGTTTAGTAAATATCGGGAGCTAAATGGTCGCTTAGGAAAGGTACACAATCATTTAGTTAATAGTGCACGAAGGTGTAATCGGTAAGCGATTGCTTAGCAATATCATATATGTGAACGATCGTGCAGGTACTATCGTATATGCACTGATTGTCTAAGCGATGACACTCTCTTTAACACAATGTCTGTGCATCTCATGCTTAAATCACCGTAAGCTATTTTTGCATATCAAAGCGATCTTTCAATACACTCATCCTTTATTATAACAAAAGAGACGCCGTCCCATTTCCTTTATAACCGTCCAATGAATGTGATCTCATCATATTAATAACATATAAATTAATATCATATATTAATTATAATATTTTTCTCTACTAGATATAAATCATATTTATATCCAATTTTCTCCAAAATAATATATCTCAAACATAAAGTTAATTATATCATATTTAATTAACTCGTTCAATTATATCATGTATAATTGAACTCTCTATTGTAAATTTTGATTATTTCAAATTGACCCAAAAACCGACTCTCAACTTGTATCCAAGTTACTAAGGAGACCTTATGGACTTATGGCTCGAAGCTCTAATGGTACATGAATAGCTAACTAAACTCTTTAGTTACGATATCCACCATCCGTTGACTGCTAGACATTTCTCTAAAGACCGACAGTTGAACTTTTCTTGCCATAGATATATTTCTATGTCCATTGGATATAACCAATCATCAGTACGATGACCCTTCACAGATGCTCATAATTACAGCAGGCCAATTTACCATTTTGCTTCTGTAATTACATCTTCCTCCTTAAGTACCACCGATCCCTCTAATGAACAATACAACATAGTCCTACTATGTGTGAACACTCTCGGGCCATGAGAAGGTGCGTGGCGCCACATCGTTCAAGCCTTGGGATCAGCCCTTAAGAGAACAATCTATCTACTTACCCCAACTTTGGGGAAGGAGTGAACTCCATCTTGTGAATTTGAGTTTCTAGCTCCCAAATCAGACGAATCCCCAAAATGGTAGGTTTGAGTTGGCGCTCTGGCTACTCGAACCCATGAAAATCAAATGACTGCCCTTTGGTGGCAAGAGTTCCAACTCACTCAGGATTAAGGTCATGTTACCTATGGTCATCCTAGTGAAGTGAAGTCTCAATCATGAATGGAGTTATATGACAAGACATTAACACTTCAAGGTCAAGTCTTATACAAACTCTTTTATAGGACGCTCCCAGTCGCTTGTTCACTAACACGAATGATCAGGATAAGACAATCTGTGACAAGTCACAACATTTGTAAAAATTTCACAAAGCGGCCACGTCCGTAGTGTTACCAGGATAAGGTTTCCCTCATATATCCATATACTACAGACTATTTTGGTTGTCACTTAAGACATGATCCACTTGTATGTCACTACATACATGCTTAAGTTACATAACGACAACCATGGATATTAAGTTTATTGGTTTGCGGTAAATAAAAAAACATCTAAATGTGTAAAGTCAAGAGGTGAAATAAATATCATATATATTATACATCACAAGTGTTCGTACAAAGTTGTTTACAAACTACAGGACACGAGACTTTAGAGCATAAACCCCAAAAATCCCCACTTGTCCTAAAGTGAAGTGGGGAGTACAAGTAAACAGGAACAAAACAATAAACCAGGGCATAAAAACCCAGTGCAACAAAATCTCCCACTTGCCCTAGTATAGCCGCGGCGGTCCGTAGACCCATGCTCTGAAGGTGACCCTTAAACACTATAGCTTGAAGAGCCTTCGTAAAGGATCAAACAACATTTTGCTCCGAGGCGATCTTCGTAACGATCACGTCTCTTTGATGCACTATCTCGCGGATCAGATGATACTTCCGTTCTATGTGTTTGTCGCGCCTATGACTTCTAGGCTTCTTGGAGTTCGTCACAGCACCACTATTGTCATAATAGAGGGTGTTGGGCCTAGACATATATAGAACAACTTTCAGCTCTGTCAAGAACTTTCTGAATCAGACGACCTCTTTAGCAGCTTCACAAGCCGCTATGTACTCGACCTCCATCGTGGATTGGCGATACACCCCTACTTAGTGTTCCGCCACACTACAACTCTTTTATTAAGAGTAAATACTGAACCTGAAGTGGACTTTCGAGAGTCCTAATCATTCTGAAAGTCAGAATCTGTGTATCTAATAGAGATCAAATCCCTAGACCCATACACGAGCATGTAGTCTCTCGTTCTCCGAAGATACTTAAGGATGTTCTTAACTGCAGTCTAGTGACCTTGGCCTAAGTTAGACTGATACCTACTGACTATTCCTACAACATAGCAGATGTCTGGCCTAGTGCAGAGCATCTCATGTCTTCAACCTCTTAAGGCATCTTAGGCACATGTCCTTAAACAAAGTAATTCCATACCTGAATGGTAGTGGGCCCTTTTTGAAGTTATGCATCAAGTACTTGAGCAAGATTTTGTCAATATACGATGCTTGAGACAGCGCTAGCACTTTGTTCTTACGATCCCGAAACATCTATATACCTAGAACAAACTGAGTCTCTCCCAAATCTTTCATTTGGAATTGGGTTGCTAGCCAGTTCTTAACTGCAGTCAGTAGACCTACATCATTTCCAATGAGTAGTATATCGCCTACATACAATACTAAGAAAGCTACTGAACTGTTGACTGTTTTCTTGTAAACACAAGGTTCATCAACGTTTTGGTTACAGCCATACGATTTGATCGCAACATCAAACCGAATATTTCAAGATTGAGACACCTGTTTCAGCCTATAAATGAATCGATTTAATTTGCAAACTGTTTGCTCTTGATCTTGGGCAATGAATCCTTCGGGTTGCACCATGAAAATGGTCTCCTTAAGATTTCCATTCAGAAAAGTCATCTTGACGTCTATTTTCCAAATCTCATAATTATAATAAGTTGGAATGGACAAGAGTGTTGGGATTGGTATCCTAATTCTCCCGGAGTCTCGTTGTTTTGTAAATATGCACATTGTTAAATGAATAAAATAAGTGTTATTTAATTCTGGCATTTACTCATATCCAATAAACAAAGCTCTTTGGTTATCTTATATGAACTTAAACATGTATATGTGATATACAAGTGGATCATGCCTTTAAGTGATAACCTAAATCGGTCTATAGTATAAGGACTAAGGTGAAATACCTGATCCTGGTGATACTATGGATACGACCCGTTTTGTAGAGGTTTGCAAGTGTTATAAACTACTACAGATGGTTGATCCTGACAATTCATGTGGAGACGTAGAGTGGGGGTGTCCTATACAAAGAGTTTGTATAAGAACTGGACCACGAGATGACTAGACTCTATATATAATTCCGTTGATACTAGAGACTTTCATCTCAACTAAATGACCATAGGTGACACGACCTCAATCCTGAGTGTTTTGGGAACTCTTGCATTTGAGGGCGGTCCTTTGATTAGTATGGGTGAGAGTGGCCAGATTGCCAACTCAACATGCCTACCTTTTTGGGGACTTGTCTGATATGGGAGTTGGGAACTCAATCCACAATATGGAATTCACTCCTTTCCCGAAGCAGGGATAAGTAGAGAGATTGCTCCCTTAAGAGCTGATTTCGGGGCTTGAACATAGTGGCCACAGCTTCTCTTTGGAAGAGAAGACTCAGTCATAGTAGGACTATGGTTTATGTTCATTAGAGGGATTAGTGGTACTTAAGGAGACAGATGTAACTACAGGGTTATAATTGTTATTGACCCAACTGTACTTACGAGAGATCTGTGAAGGATTGTCGCACTGCTGATTGGTTAAGATGGACACATAATATATCTGTAGTGAGGAGAGTTCAACTGTCAGTCTTTAGTGGAATACCTGGTGATTAACGGATGGTGGATCTCGTGACTAAAGAGTTTAGTCAGTTATTCACGTATCGTTAGAGCTCCGGATCTACAGGTCCATGACGTCCCTTTGGTAGCTTGGATTCATGTTGAAGGATCAGTTCGTGGTGTTGATTTGAAATGTTCAAATTGACAAGAGGTATTTTGATTATATATGATATAATCGGTATGATGTATGAGATACATCTAGTGGAGGGTTGATGTAAATGTGATTTACATTAACTACCATGGAATAGAAAAAGAACTATGGTTTATATGTTTCATAAGATGAAATATTAAAACTATAGGTTATAAATATAATATGATAAGTTGGTTATCATTTATATTTATAATAATATTGATTATTAGATAATTAATATTTTTTTCTTTTAAATAACCAAATGTAGTGGGTGGTTATTGGTCATGGTAATCGTGAGGTTTTAAAAGGAAATCGGTTTCCTATTTTGAAAAAAATGAGGTTTTTGCAAAGTTTGAAAAGTTTTGAGTTTTCTCTCCAATGAAAAGAAACTCATGGAAGTCGTCAAGTAAATATAGATTTACTAAACGACGGCTGGGCTAGGTAAACGATCGTGCAGGTGTTAGCTAAACGATCGTGTAGTGTTTATTAAACGATCGAATAGCTTTATTAGACGATCATTAGCTCAAGGTAAACGATCGTGTAGAGTCTGTCGAGCTAGACGATAGAGCAAAACGATCGCATAGCTTTTGCTAGATGATCGCATAGTTTTATCTAAACGATTGGGCATCGACCTATACGATAGGTCTCGTACTTCTTCCACTTGCCCAGTCGTGTACATGATCCGTCTTTCCTCCGTTCGTCTGCCTCACACCAAGTTCGAATAGAGCCCACACACTTGATTCTCACACCGAGAATACCAAGGTCGGCTTGTTGGTGGTGTCAGACTCAACTCGACACCATCGAGGTTTTTCGGAGGTCGTTCGTGGTGCTGCGAGGCTATTCGTTGTTGCATAGAAGTTCGTGACCGAGGAAATCATTGAGGACGAGCATGAAGAGTTTGTGCTGTGTTCGTGCGGTGTTGCAGTCGTGTAGATAGAGTGTTTGTGGTTGCAGTTGTTCGATCAAAGTCGCATATCGGAGCGTCGAGACGTTTCTGCATATATGTGTAAAGTGCCCTCTGTACATTTGATGTTCATGCATTAATTTTTCTGTATATTTGCATAACCGCTTGTATTGTAGTAGACTGTAAACGTATTATTGATTCATGATTGTAATTTGGAATAATCTTGCTTCCGCTGCTCACAGAGATTGCGTTTCCAATTTCCTTCAATGAGGATGCGAATCGACTTTAACATGGCAACATGTGAGAAAGTCTCCTCATAATCGACTCCCTCCACCTGGGTATAACCTTTTGCCACAAGTCAAGCCTTGAAGGTTTGCACATTCCCATCAGCACCCTGTTTGCGCTTATATATCCATTTACAACCTATAGATCTTATCCCATCAAACTGATCTACAAAATCCCATATCGAGTTGAAGTACATCGACTCCATCTCGAGATTCATGGCTTTGACCCATTCATCCCAGTCAAAATCCTCCATTGCCTTTTTATAGGACAATGGATCCTCAACGTCGCCATCTGTCACCATAGCTAGAATTTTCGTGAAACCTAGACAGCGATCAGGCAGGTTTGTAACCCTCCCACTAAATCGAGGTTCCTCAACTCTTGAGGTGGAACCGACCTACCAGACGAACTATCATCAACAATTTTGGTAGATGAAGCAGGTCCTTCAACAACTCTTGTTGAAGTTTCAATAGTTCCTTTGGAAAGCGCACTTAAACACAACTTTACTACGTAGACTGTGCTCTCTGATATGATTCTCATCCAGGAAAGTAACGTTCGTGGAAACAAACACCTTGTTTTCGCACGGATCATAAAAGTAACCTCCTCGCGTACCTTTGGGGTAGCCTACAAATAGGCACAACCTCGATCATGATTCTAACTTCTTGGGATTTGCCTCGAGCACATGTGTTCGGCAACCCTATATGCGGAAGTGACGTAAACTAGCTTTACGCCTGTTTCACAACTTCAGAGGTGTTCTTGCAAAAATCTTAGAAGGAACACAGTTGAGAATGTATATCGCAGTCTCTACTGCGAAACCCCAAAACGAGTCCGGTAAGGAAGCATAACTCATCGTCGAACGAACCATGTTCAACAAGGTTCTGTTTCTCCTCTCTACTACACCATTTTTCTAAGGTGTACCCGGTGCTGAAAGTTGGGAAACGATTCTATGTTCTAATAAATAGTCCTATAACTCAGAATTCAAAAACTCTCCATCTCGATCTGATCAAAGTGTTTTTAATCGTCTATCCAAAGCATTCTCAACTTCAGCCTTAAATAATTTAAATTTTTCAAAAGATTCATACTTTCGTTGCATCAAATAGACATACCCATATCTCGAGTAATCATCAGTAAAACTGATAAAGTACTCATGGTCTCCTCGAGCTCGCACATTCATAGGACCACAAAGGTCGGAATGTACTAATTCAAGAGGCTCTTTGGCTCGATAACCTTTTTCAGTAAAAGGTCTTTTAGTCATCTTACCTTCAAGGCAAGATTCGCACACTGATAAAGAATTTTCCTTTAACTCTCTTAGAAGGTCATTCTTCACCAATCTCTCAATCTTATTGAGATTGATGTGCCATTCGAATGTGCCAAAGTTGGACATTTTCTTTTGGAGAAACTCATTGTTGTTTAGATTGAGTTTCGACAGATTTAAACATCTCTATGTTATGTAGGGAACTTAAGGCTAAAGGTCTTAGCACATATAAGTTATTTTCCAGTTTAGGTGTACACATTTCAACACCATTCTTATGAATAAATGCTTTATTCAATTTAAAAGATATGTAATCAATGTAACAGACACTTTACAGAAATAAGGTTCCTTTTTAGTTTAGGAACTACAAAGACATCGTTTAATATGAGAAACTTATTATGTAAAGTTAACTGGATGTTTCCCACTACCACAGCTGAGACGACGTGCTCGGTGCCTACTCGCAACTTCATCTCACAAGCCTCTAGCTGTCGCCAGAATCTAATCCCTTGAAATGAAGAACATACATGATTAGTGGCGCTCGAATCTACTATCCAAGCAGAATCATCATTCTCTACTAAACAAGTTTTAAATACAAGTAAATCATATTTACCTTTGTCTGCCTTGGCCTTACCCTTAGCAGCTTTCTTTTCCTTCAGATAATGAGGACAATTCCACTTTCAGTGTCCGTCTTGGTTACAGTAGAAACATTTTCCTTTTTCAATCGACGGTGGATGCTTCTTCTGAGCGACAGGTGGCGGGTTAGTAGGTACATTCCCTTTCCCTTTACCACTCTTCTTCTTCTTCCCCTTTCCAAAGTTAGAAGTTGAAGGTGCAGACTTTGTTTCCAAGGTCGAACCTTGATAGATCCTTTTAAAGGACGAGACAACATTTGCCTCACCTATTTTTTTCTCCTTACTTTTCAGCAAGGATTGGTAAGTTTGCAACTCGTTGAGGAAAGTGGTAAGGGAGTAGTCCACTTTGTTAAGAATCGTATTGCTAACAAAGTGGAGGAAGCTCTTCGGTACTGAATGCAAGATAATGCTAACCTGACTACCCTCATCAATTTTAGACCCATTCATCTCCACCACATTAAAGTGGACCATCATATTCAGCATGTGTTCACGAACAGAGGTGTCTTTTTCCATTTTGGAGTTGAAGATGTGTTTTCAGAGCCTCATGCTTGAGCTGCCCAGACGGCTGTCTGAACATTCCCCGCAGAAACTCCATGATCTCACAAGCTGAGACCATGGACTCGTGTTTCTTGGCCAACACGTCACTAAAACTGGCCAAGGCTCGGGCCTTTTCATTTTCCCGTGTTGAACGCTCGTATTTCGCTCGAACATTTTGAGTAGCATCCTGAGGTGGAATAGAAGGACATTCCTCCGTAAGAACAAACTTCAGATCCTCGATGATGAGTATCGTCGTGAGCATATGTTTCCAACTTGAATAGTTTTGGCCATTCAACTTTTCGGCGCTAAGTAAATTGATAGTGGTTGAAGCCATTAAAAACCGTTGCTGAAAAAAAAAAACGAATAACATTTTATAAGACTTTGTAAAAATCCACATTTTTTAACCAATTAGTTTTAGCAAAACAAATTCTAAGTACCCTAAGTGAAAATACTTCTATTTTGTAATGATGCCCTAGCGAGGCAGGACAAACGTCACCGGTGGGGTGATCAGATTTTCTTTCACTAGGATGAGACATTTTCAACCATTAGGTAGAACCAACTCTTGGAACTACACCTAATAGCCACCATTTGTTCGGTCCAGAATAGTTAACCGTTGACAATCCTGCGTAAGTGTAACCCCTTGTTTTCGGCCCTAGAGTCCCACCCTAATGTGCCCACCGTAGGGAAGCAGATTAGGATAAGAGACTAAGTAACCTTATCCTCTTACAGGAGATCAAATAAAGAAACACGCAAAATAGTCATCCTATAGGGGGACACACCCAGGGTGCCACGAGGTGATGTGCATAAATTTTATTCAATCCAACGAGAGAGACCGAGGGATATGTTGTCGCACTTCCCGCTCCCACTTGCTATGAATACTTTTTCCATCCACCTTGCTATTGACCTACCCAAACACCATCCATTAGGCGGACACGCCAAAGGTACCTCGAGGCCGAGGGTAGATCTCATGGTGTGGACTATGAGGGAGAAATGCGAGAGGTGAAAATGAAGCATCAAATGCCCCAAGTATCTCCCACTAAATGTTCTACCTAAAGGTTTATTAACCTAGACTATCTGGCTATTGATAATGATCTAAGTCATTTATTAAGTTTGCTAAAAAAAAACTTTTGTCTTTGAATTTTTTATTTTTTTTAAAACAAACAAATCCAAGTAGTCACATTAAACTCTTTAATGGACGGCCTTAATTTGCATGCATGCATCAAATCTATCTAAATTACCTTTTCAGGTAGGGGTGTTACGTTGTTGTCATCTTAAATACCCCAGCCTAGACAGAATTCACCTTAGACAAAGGTCTATTATAGATAGATTTGCTACATATTGATCTTTTACTACTTATTTTAGTTCTAATTTCATGTTATAACCATTTATAAAATAAACAACTAAAACACTCACGCCATATAACGAAGTATTTATAACGCTTATAAATATTACATTAAATAAATAAAGCATACATAAATTTAACCCTTATATTATATGATGCATAAGCATGCCTTTATGTAAATTAAATCATGTTTCACTAAATCATAACACTTATAATAAAGAGAATATACATGACCTAAGATGGGATTTATCTATATGTGTATACCATATGAAGAAAAAATATATATATACTTATACATCACATGTATAAAACCATGGATTAATGGACCGGGATGAACCAAAACAAAACCGGAATGAGAAAACAATTTATTTACATAATTTAGCTGAGCAAACCGGTTCACAAGCGAATCGGGTCTTGAACCACCGGGCGAAGCTCCCATCTTTTATTAAACGCCTCCAGGTAAACGATCGTGTAGTATATTAGAAGATAATGTCAAAGCTAAACGATCGCATAGACAACAATGAGGCCGTGAAGCCTGATCGTCTAGACGATTGCTTAGCATGCGAAAGGTAAACGATTTACCATGCAATTACTCCGTGATCGTATAGTCAGTAACCAAGCGATGAGGCTTTCTGAGTTATATGATCGTCTAGTGTGAGCACACGTTAAACTACAGTCGAGCATTCGATACTCAACGATTGTCTACCTCATCGTCTACACGACTTAACCAACACTTGATCGTCTTCTTTCATGAAGAACGGCAACCCTTACTCCAAACTTCATCACGAACGACTCAAGACTCAAACTAACTTTGAATTTACAGACTCAAAAGCAATTAATTTTGCCTAAAAACGTAGGGGCCTTAACAATTAACTAGAGAATTCGAAAAACCGAGATTACATCCTAGAAATTTCTATTAATCCACACATCCACAAACGAATTAAAATTAAAACAGAGAGTAAACATGTTGCACCCACCGTAAAGTAAACACAATTCTTTTGCAGCAATGAATTGGAATATCAGAAATGGAGTGCTCTGATACCAATTGAAGGAACTCTTATTCAAAAGTACCTACGAGCGGAAGCGAATCTTTCCAATTCATTGTGTCATAATTACTATATATACATTCAAACATACCAATATGCATTCATAATGCTAAAGAGATCAAGATATCATACCAGATGAAGATTTCTTCTTCATAGCGAGTCTAAAACCCAACCGTCTATCTCAAACAATCACCACTCAAACAGAAGGAAACAGAGATGACACCACCACTTAGAGCCCTCAGTATTCCTGGAGTGAGAATCCAAAGTGAGGGCTTTGTTCGGATTTGGTAGAGGGAAGAAGGAAGAGAGACCATGCACAACGATAAAGCAAGTGGGAGATGAGGTCGTCTATCGTATAGACAAGATGCTTGATCGTTTAGGTGAAGTATACGATCATGTAGGAAAAAGTAAACGATCGTCTAAATGATCGTGTAGGAAAGGGTAAGCGATCATTTAAACGATCGTGTAGGAAAAGGGTGAGCGATCGTCTAAACGATCGTGTAGGAAAAACTAAGCGATCGTCTATACGATCATTTAGTAAATATTGGGAGCTAAACGATCGCTTAAGAAAAGGTAAACGATCGTTTAGTTAATAGCGCACGAAGGTGTAATCGGTAAGCGATCGCTTAGCAATATCGTATATGTAAGTGATCGTGTAGATACTATCGTATATGCATTGATTTTCTAAGCGATGACACTTTCTTTAATACAATGTCTGCACATCTCATACTTAGCACACCGTCAGTTATTTATGCATCTCAAAGTGATCTTTCAATACATTCATCCGTTATTAGAACAAAAGAGACGCCATCCCATTTTCTTTATAATCGTCCAATGAATGTGATCTCATCATATTCATAACATATAAATTAATATCATATATTAATTATAATATTTTCCTCTACTAGATATAAATCATATTTATATCCAATTTCCTCCATATTAATGTATCTCATGCATAAATTTAATTATATCATATTTAATTAACTCGTTCAATTATATCATGTATAATTGAACTCCCTCTTGTCAATTTTGAACACTTCAAACTGACCCAAAAATCGACTATCAACTTGTATCCAAGCTACCAAGAAGATCTTATGAACCTATAGCTCGAAACTCCAACAGTACGTGAATAATTGACTAAACTCTTTAGTCACGATATCCACCATCCGTTGGCTGCTAGACATTCCACTAAAGACCGACAGTTGAACTTTTCTTGCCATAGATATATTTCTATGTCCATTGGATATAACCAATCATCAGTACGATGACCCTTCACAGATGCTCATAATTACAACAGGCCAATTTACCGTTTTGCCCCAGTAATTACATCCTCCTCCTTAAGTACCACTAATCCCTCTAATGAATAATACAACATAGTCCTACTATGTGTGAACACCTCTCGGGCCATTAGAAGGTGCGTGGCGCCACATCGTTCAAGTCCCAAGATCAGCCCTTAAAAGAGCAATCTATTTACTTACCCCTACTATGGGGAAGAAGTAAACTCCATCTTGTGAAACTGAGTTCTCAACTCTCAAATAAGACGAATCCCAAAAATGGTAGGTTTGAATCGGCGCTCTGGCCATTCGTACCCATGCAAATCAAAGGACCGCCTTCAATGGCAGGAATTCACAATTCACTCATGATTGAGGTCATGTTACCTATGGTCATCCTAGTGAAGTGAAGTCTCAGTCATGAAAGAGGTATATGACAAGACATTAACATTTCGAGGTCAGGTCTTATACAAACTCTTTGTATAGGATGCCCTCGCTCGCATGTCTGCTACACGAATGAGCAGAATCAGACCATCTGTAATAAGTCACAACATTTGTAACAATTCCACAAAGCGGCCGCGTCCGTAGTGTTACCAGGATAATATATTACAGACTATTTTGGTTGTCACTTAAGACATGATCCACTTGTATGTCACTACATACATGCTTAAGTTACATAAAGACAACAAAGGATATTAAGTTTATTGGTTTGTGGTAAAATAAAAAACATATAAATGTGCAAAGTCAAGAGGTGAAGTAAATATCATATATATTATATATCACAAGTGTTCGTACAAAGTTGTTTACAAACTACAGAACACGAGACTTTGGGGCACAAACCTCAACAAATGACCCAGCACATTCGTGAAATGTATGGCTTATCTTTTAATAAAAATGTTTGAACAATATTATATGAAGAAAACACAGCTTGTATAGCTCAACTCAAAGGAGGATATATTAAATGAGATAGAACAAAACATATTTTACCGAAGTTTTTCTATACTCGTGATCTTGAAGAAAATGGTGATATTACTGTACAAAAAATTTGTTCGAAGGATAATCTGATAGACTTATTTAAAAAGGCATTACTAACTGCGACTTATGAAAAATTGGTGCACAACATTGGAATGCGGTGACACAGAGATCTTAAGTGATGTTTTCGTGAGGGGGAGTAAATATATTGTAATCTTTTAGGAGTATGTATTATATGAAATATGTACTATTTTTCCTTCACTATGGTTTTTTTCCATTGGTTTTTCCCTAGTAAGGTTTTAACGAGCTGTATTCTATATATATATATGGGCTTCTAAGGGGGAGTATTATGAATATTATAATAATAAATAGATGCCCATTGCTTAGTGTCCCAAAGCTACATATCATCCTTTATGTTGTCCACGTGCCTCGTAATTATTCATGCATGGTGTCCATTTAAGTTACATCCTAATTGCTACTTGTCTATAAATAGTGGCATTTAGTGAATCTTAAAATTAAACCTACATTGGTGAGAATTTCACTTCGAAATTCCACTAATTTACATATTATCTAATTTTATAATTTTAGTTATTTTATTTTATATTATAATTTATATATTTAATATTATCATATTTTATTTTCTCCATAACCGTGTTTCTATTGTACTCCTTAATTTCACAACAGTTTTTAGTTTTTTGAACCATTAATTTTTAACATGCAGGGACTTTTTTCCTTCTTGGGCCAACTCCAAGGACTAAATACAAAACTACAATTTTGAAAACCAAAATAATACATATAATTTGTCTCAATGAGACTATGAGATACTTGGTACAAAATTACCAATCACCCTATTGAATAATCATTCAAGTCTCATTTGACAACGATTTCATTGTTAGTTTACTATATTTAAAATTTATACTTGATTTCTTCCATTTTCTTTTTATTATTATGGTTGTCACATTCCTAATAAATATACAAACCCTCATTCAATTTCAAAAAATAAAACTAAAATTTAAAAACTACAAGGTTAACCATTTGATTTTTAAAAATTAAATTTATAGACGTTACTTCTACCTCCAAATTTCTTAATTTGTTATTTTTTATAATATATTTATATATTTTTACTAGTGATTTAAAAATCAAGCCAAATTTTGAAAATTAAAAAAAATAGATTTTAAAAACTTGTTTTTGTTTTTAAAAATTGGCTAAGAATTCAACCACCGTACTTAAGAAATATGGAAATCATTATAAGAAATGAGGAGGAAATAGACTTAATTTTACAAAACCAAAAAATAAAAAGAGGGGATGGTTACCAAAAGTCAAAGGAGGCCTATATATTTGTAAGTTTTCAAAACTTGCATTGTTTTTGAACATTAACACTAATGACCAAAAGTGAGCATTTTTTACTTTAAGATCAAAAGTGTACACTCTATAAACATGTGAATCAAATAAAAACTCAATGGTAAAAATGTAACAATATAAAACACATGGACCAAATAAAAAATAAAATTTGCATACACAAATTCAGTTTTTTTTTTTTTTTATTTTTAAATCCATTCACTTGAGAAAGTTTAGTGTTTAAATAAATATATTTATGAAAGTTCAGAGTTTGAATTGATACAACTATTAGTTTAATGTTTAAATTAATGGAACCTTAAAGTTCAATGTTTAAACTATACAATTATTAGTTTAGATTTTAATCCGATACATCCCAAATTCAAGGTATAATTTGATATTTTTCCTAAAAGTTACTTTACCCACCTTTTAAACATATTTTAAAAATTACATGAACTAAAATGGTACAAAAAAGAATGTTTTCAAATATAAAAAATAAAAAAAAATATTTATAAATACAATAAATTTTTCTTATCTATATGTGATAGACTATCACGGTCTATCGTAGATAGACGATAATATTTTATTATTATTTATAAATATTTTAAATAATTTTGTGATTTAAAATAATATATTTTTTAAAAACTTAGTACCATACACACGGAATCTTCAGATATCGAGGCTAGAAAGGTAATTTTACATGATTTTTCGTTTCTTCCAAAATTGACTATTCCATTTTCCATTATTTCTACGTCAAATTTATTAAATGTCCATATTACAACTTTCCCCTCCATCTCATTCGCTCTCAGTCTCGCCCAATCTCACTCCGAGAAGCTGCTCTGCGTCTGAAAAACTTTCCAGTTTTCGTGGAGAAGCCATTGAAATCAGCTAAATGACGAAGTGGAATTCTCTCTCTGCTTCGCTCATGAAGCGCCTCAAGCTTCACTATCAGATGACCAACAGTATTCCAGCCTTAGCTCAGGCGAGATCCTTCACCACAAGCGAGGGACATCGTCCCACCATTGTTCATAAACGTAGCCTCGATATTCTTCACGATCCATGGTTTAACAAAGTAAGCCTTTCGCTACTCGTTCGATTTCGCTCTCATTTCTTATCTGATTTGCTACTATTGTTCTGTATTTTCGTTCTAATCCACTCTTTGTGAGATGCGGTACTTGGCATGACCGGAGTTATTAGTTATTTGATGGAGCCTGTGCGTACTTCGGTGATCTGCAAAGATGATAATCTGTATTCGAAATTAAGATTAGAGGGATGATCAATTATTTGTTGTAATTGAGTAGTGAAAACACTTGCTCTGATAATAAACTACTCAAATTCATTGATAATTCTCTAACTCACTACATGATTATTGATAACGATTCTGGTTCTTGAGCACCCAAATGATACCGTCGGATACTGGATCGAGTTGGGGTAATTTTGTGAAGAATTAATTATACAGAGCAGAGCTTCCTTTCGTAAGTTGTACTGACTACTATACTGGTTTGCGCGATCCAAGGTTATTAGATCAGTGTTTATAAAATCCTAGCTAATTATATGGTGTGTGAAAGCATGAATTGGTTATCAAGTTTAGCTCAATTATTAGCTGAAATTAAATGGTACTGCATGTTCGGCACTGATTTTGTTTATTAGTTTTAAATTATCGGTTAATGCTCTGCATTTTTTTTTTTTGCTTTAATTGACACTATTTTCGAGCTTTTATGAGGAAAAAAGAGAGAGATGCCACAAGGGAATGTCTTCGATACCATTTTTTCTAATGTTAAACTGTGTACTTACATTTGAAAATAATATCATAAGAAACTTCCCCTCTGTTTTTCCCCAACAACTTATCATATGGAAAGAATCCAATTCATTATTTTGTACGTATTGATATGACACAATTTTTGTTCACTTTCATGGTTATGAAATTGGGAAGAATGCCATTGCCAAATACTAGATCAATTCTTGTCAAAAGCCAACTTTTATTTCTTTCATGAGAAACTATCCCTCTTTTTTCCCCAACAACTTTCTCATCTGGAAAGAATCCAACTTGTCATTTTATATGCATTGATATGATATGACAGTTTTTGTTCACAAATGCTATCGCCAAATTCTAGATCAATTCTTGTCAAAAGCCAACTTCTATTACTATTATGTTTCACGACTTCTTCATTGCATCGAAAGAAGGGAAATAATTTACTTTGAAGAATACTTTTTCCTTTTCAAAACTATTATTATGGGAATTGGAAAATTGCATGTAATATAATTTGGAGCTAGTTTTATCGGTGTTTAGATTCTTATTTAGCTTTGGTATAAGTGCCATTTATGGACCCATTCTTTGTTATCATCATAGTAGGGGACTGCCTTTTCGATGACAGAACGTGACCGGCTTGATCTTCGAGGACTTCTTCCACCAAATGTAATGTCTTCGGAGCAGCAAATTGAACGATTTAGTAAGTTCTTAAGATTTTTTATTTTCCATGGAGCCACTGAGAATTAAAGACCATCTACTTAGCATTACCTTTGAAATCTTCTTCTTCTTATTATTTTTATCTTGGAGTTTTGGAAACAACTTTGTGTACATCAGTGCCTGTTAGTTTATACATGGTTTAAACATCGTGTACATGTCTTAAGAGAGTGCTGGCATGACAACAATGAAAACGGTGCTCTTTGTCCAGTGTTGTCTATTTTGATTTTGGTTAATTTTATGCTTTTACTTGTTAAATACTTCATAAATTTGAAATGATTGTTAGCAAAATCTTTCTTCATCATCGAAAAAGATTATCCTTGGCATCATTGGTGCACATTCAATATAGCAGCTCTGAATTCCTTCCATTTATATTGGAGCAACATTCCTTCAGTTGTTTACTGTAGTTCTTCTCGAGTATATAGGCTGTATCTCAATTTACGTTTCATTAAATTCCTTGATGTTTAAACTTGTAAATTTATATTCTAGATAATATGCAACTTCAACTTTCCATCTTGTTATTTTATTTTGATCTTGTATTTGAACTTGTAAGATCGACAACAGTTTTCTTGTAGTTCTGGTTGTTACTTCTTTTAAAATTCAGAAACAAAATGTATGTAGGTTCAATCTACATGTCATAACTTTAGATAATTTACAGTGGTTGACCTGAAGAGGCTTGAAGTGCAAGCAAGAGATGGGCCTTCAGATCCAAATGCTTTGGCCAAATGGCGAATTCTGAATAGATTGCACGATAGAAATGAAACAATGTACTATAAAGTGAGTTAAGGTCACTCATCTATAAGTGAAGACAGTTTTATTGACTTGTTCTCAATGAATTCATGATCTAAACTAGCTAGTCTTTGCTTTATAAATCTATACAATCTTATTATCCAGTTTTGTTTTTGCTTACAAATTACTGTTAACATCGATCAAGTTAGGCTAAGTAGTCTGCGATCACTAAAGGGGAAGGACATTTCTTCTAATGGAATAAATAAATTTCATTAGGTTAAAAAAAATTGTTCTCTAATGTTTGATTTAGTAAGAGATCTCTTCTAAGGTGTGTTTTTTAAGTAATAATTAAATATGCCACAAAATTTTAAAACATTGTTAACATTGTCTACCAAATGTGTTCAATGATATCTCCCATTCTTCTACTGGTGACAAAATGCAGCTTCACACTTTAGTAGAAATTCTTCAATTTTAAAGTTGGTCATTCGACTTGTTAAATCACCAATCAACCAAAAGTTTGGGTTGATGGGTTACAATAAATTTAATTACATCTAACACTTCAACACATCACATTCAAGATATTCTCAAAAACATGAAAAATAACAAATTTTCACATGGTTTATTTTCTCAGTGTGCGTATTCATACTCGTACTGTAATAAAGTATTTTTGCACTGTCATATTTTTTATTGAATGCAGTTATTGTCTTATGATTTATTTGTCATATCATAAGTCGTCTAATTAAATGTGACTTTGATAGGTTTTGATTGCTCACATCGAGGAGTATGCACCTATAGTATATACACCGACTGTAGGTCTTGTTTGCCAAAACTATGGTGGCTTGTTTAGAAGGCCAAGGGGAATGTATTTCAGTGCAGAAGATCGTGGAGAAATGATGTCTATGGTTTATAATTGGCCTGCTGATCAGGTTTTCTTCAAATATCTTCGATGCTCATAACAGACAATTCATTGAACCAATTCAAATTATTCAGAAGCCAAATAGTTTAGACTTTTTGGAATTGGAACTCTTTATATAAAGTAAATCGAAAACCCAGTAACTTTTTTTGCAGGTTGATATGATTGTTGTTACCGATGGAAGTAGAATATTAGGTCTTGGAGATCTTGGAGTTCAAGGGATTGGGATTGCCATTGGGAAGTTGGATTTATATGTTGCTGCTGCCGGGATAAATCCTCAGAGGGTAGGTTCTTTGTCTCGCTTCTATTGATATCTTATGTGTTTAGTTCCTTGGCATGATTACCGAGTAGCTGGTTATGTTTTGGAGTTTATTGGTTCAAAAACTTTTATTCATGTTCAAAAAATGATTTAAACAAGGCCTTTCAAGATTGGAAGAATTTATTTGTAATTGATATGGCACATCCACTTGGATGCTATTTCACTCTCTCTTGCTCTATCTATATTTATCTTTCATGCGTGCCTGAAGGATCCCCCCTTTGAGATGGAATCATCATAATTTCACATCAAAGATTTACATTTATGATTACCATAGTCCAAACACTAAAAAGAATTTTCCTCTCCTTTTGAGGTCTTCATGTGTTAAATAACTAATTGAACCAAAAGCTGAAGCTAATGGGTTAGGAATGAATTTAATATTTGTATCAACACTCTAACACTTTCCCTAACTAGAAAATTTGTTAAAGGTTCAAGTCAACTATTTCAATTCAATATTAATTGGTGATGTTTGAACTTAAGACCTCTTGCTTTGATACCATGCTAAATAACCGATTGATCCAAAAGTTTAAGCTAATGGGTTATAGATGAATTTATTATTTATAGCAACACTCTAACATTATGTGTTTGATTTCTTTTGTTATGTTGGAGTCCTTTCTATAGTTAGTGTTGGTTCTTTTTTACTCCTCTCTTTCTTTCTCTCTCGGTATGTCTGTGTATTCTTTCATTTTTTTCAAGTTGTTTTATCGTTTTGGTTCGTGAATACTTTCTTAAATGGGTAATGCTTATTTGAATCATGAATACTTTCTTAATTGTGGGACAAATTTGTCCCACAATGTGAGCGACTGCTTAAGACTTGAAGTTGAGTAACCCAAACTGAAAATGGAAAGAGAATAACAATAACCCAGACTGAAAATAATCTCAAGAAAGCCAGTTAGTTTGATGTGGAAATTTGTCGAGAAACTTAGTCGCTTACAGACAAATTTCCACTTCTAACTAATGGAGTAACAGGCTTTCTTGAGATTATTTTCAGTTTAGGTTATTATTAATCTTTTTCCAGTTTCATGTTGGGTTATTAAAATTCAATTTTTGAGTTCTCTTTAGATGGATGTCTCTTCTGTGTTTTCTTTTCTTTATAACTTAACAAGCAATCTCTTCTTGCAAATCACAATAGGTACTTCCAGTCATGATTGATGTTGGAACCAACAATGAAAAGCTTCTGAAGGATCCCTTATGTAAGTACTCGCACACTATTAGGTGGATAATGACTAAATTCTCTCTCTCTCTCTATATATAAATATTGTCTTAATGGAGGTTTGATTTATTTATTTATTATTTAATTTATTTTTTAATAGTAACAATAAAAGCTAAATCTTCAATTTGATGGCCAATCATTTATAGTATGTGTATAATCTCTTTTTTACTTGGTTAAGGGTCATACCTGTCCTTGCCTCATGTTTGAATTGAGATTAGAAATATGCACAAAATGCTGCAGGGAAATTGTTGTCCTTGCCTCATGTTCCACGTCTTAATCATCATACAAAATTCACTTTCATGTGTCTCACTGGCCTTCGATTTCGAAGGTTTTTTTTTGTAATTATTAGATTGATATGATCTTGTTTAGTTGGAGTCCCTTCTTGTAGTGAGATTTCTCTTTCTTGTGGGCTGGTTTTTTTGTTTGCCCATATATTCTTTCATTTTTTTCTCAACGAAAGTTGTTATCCAATTCAAAAAAAAAAAAAAAAATCATACAAAATTTACTCGATAATACTGTAATAAGACGATTTGCCTTTAAGAAAAAAGGACGTTATTCTTCAAAATGAGTTTGGCTACAACTATTTCCATCGTATAATGTGTAAAACTTTTATATTGTTTTCATGATGGATCAACATCTTCAAAACATCCAAAAAGTTGCTCGATTTTCTCTAGCTAGGTTTAGTTTTCAACTTTCCATGACTACTTAACATCTTTAAAATACCCAAAGCGACACTGGGATGATGCTTTTGTGAAACTTTTACTTTTATTGGTATGGCATTTTGAATTAATCTGTTTTTGGTAGATTTAGGATTGCAACAACACCGATTGGATGGTGATGAATATTTGGCCATTATCGATGAATTCATGGAGGCTGTGTTTACTCGCTGGCCACATGTTATTGTTCAAGTAATTAAACTGCTACCCTGGTCAAATAAGGATTTTTTATTTTTTTATTTTCTTATTTTATATTACATTTTTAAACTATGCAATAAATACTCAACTATTAAACAGTTTGAAGATTTTCAAAGCAAATGGGCATTCAAGTTATTGCAACGATACAGAAATACCTACAGAATGTTTAATGATGACGTTCAGGTTAACCATTATCTCCTTTCTTCTTCTACTTGATTTCTTTCCTTTTTCCCAATAGTTTGCCATGTTTACATTGATTTCTTGTACTATACTGATATGTCAACTCATCTAGATTTATTTGGCAATTTTCTTCTTAAACTTTTATCACTTATTTTCTTTCTTGACTTGGCTATTTAGATTATTATGTTTTCCATGTGTGCATTTTTTATAAGAAAAGTTATGGTGGCTGCTAAACACACTTTCTGGTTTATACGACGATGACGATGGTGTTGATACATATATAAATATATCTTCGTTTTGATTCTAAAGGTAGGTAGGGAAAATTACAGTGGCATTTTCCCCATATTGTTTATTTGTCAAATCATTACTCTTGTTGAATCTTGTGTGCAATGTTGTGGGTTCCTCAATTTTTTATGGAAGGACCCTTGGTTTAATTGTGGTGCCCTCCCAGTGGTTTTCCCTCGTTTCCATGATATTAAGGTGGCTGTATTTGGATTGCGGATTCAGAGGCTTGGGATTTACATTTTCGTGGGAATCTTAATGATCTTGAGACTTTAGAGTTGGCTTCCTTATCTCAGATATTGCTCTCGGTCAGATTTCATGTTTCACCGGATTCTTGGATATGGACTATCGACCATTCTTCATCTTTTTCTGTTAAATCACTTATGGATGATTTGATTAACATTGCAGTTCCTCCTGCAAAGGTTCTATATTCTACTATTTGGAAGGATCATTACCCTAAAAAAATAAAAATTTTCTTACGGGAACTTATCTTGGGTGCGGTCAATACTATTGATTGTCTTCAACATCATATGCCTTATATATCCATCTCTCCATCTTGGCGTGTTATGTGTCAATGTCACTTTGAGTTCCCTGCTCACTTCTTTACTACCCTTTTGCCTCTCGATTTCGGCATATTATCTTGGATGCTTTTGATTGGTCCTTAGCTTGCTCTGATAATATTTTTGATATCTTGGCTTCTCTTTTTGTGGGCAATTCGTTTCATGGTAATAACAAGATTGTTTGGATGGCCATTTTGCATGCTTTTTTTTGGACTCTATGAGGTGAGCATAATAAATGTCTATTTAAAGATTCGTCTTCTTGTTTTGATAGTTTCATAGAATTGGTCTTGTCTACTGGTTTTATTGGTGTAAGACTAGGCACCCTTTTATGAATTTTAATCTTTCTTATTTAGTTTCCAATTGGAAATCTCTTACGTAATCACCTTTGAAAGTTTAGGTTATCTAACACTCGACCAAGCTTGTCACACAGGATGTTACAATATTTCTAGGAACATCATAAATAAACGCAGAAAACTAAAACCAGAACAGAACACAGAGTTTGGCAACCCAGTTCGGTGCAATGCCACCTGTGTCTGGGGGATAGTGTGCCCGTGGAAAGATATATTCACTAATATAAAGTCAAGCAATTACAACGATGTACATATCTGTAACTAAACGACAATGACAGTGACATTCAAATAGTCCAACTTAGAGAACAATCAATTAGGCCCCTCAAGTGTGAGACTCCCTCTCAATGAAACTTAGGCTTCCCCTAAGTGTGAGATTTCTTCAACTTCAATGTACTTAGGCTCCCCTAAGTATAAAAATATTAGTGAATGATCACTTAGGCTCCCCCTAAGTGTGAGACTCCTCCTTTACTAGTATCTTTCCACATTCTTGTGAATATCTCTTCACGTTATGAACTTAGGCTCCTCCTAAGTTAGAGAATCTCTTCTTAAGAGATGATATCTTAGGCTCCCCCTAGACCAACCAATCTTCTCATGAAGCACGCTTCAACAATGAAAAATGACACAACTTCAAGTTCAACAAAGATTCTGAATCAAAGTTCAACCAACCACAAAAACAGAACTCATTTTGAACGAATCAAAAGGATCTAGAGGCACTCTAGATCAACAATGGCAAAATTTCACAATCTCATATATTGACACACTTGTGTTTTTCGGCACAAACACAAGGCAGTGACTTGAATATTTTTCAAAATGGCCAACCCTAAAATTGAACAAAATCATTATTTATATTTGGGTAGGGTTGAGAATGTATTCAAGGAAAAAATAAATGAACTCTGCAAGGGAAAATACAGCAGACCACGAATTCTGGAAAATCCTGCCGACAGATAAGAAAAAAATATTTTGCAGATTTTTCTTTCTGTCACGTAACCATGTCACAAATAATGTCACGACGTGTTGTAGGACATGTCGTAGAGGACAAGAAAAGACACCAGCCAATATGCATTACACATATCAACATCTAAGGAACTAATCTCAAGAAAGAATTAGCACGACATGAAACATGTTACATAAACATGTTGTTCAAGTCGTGCCTATAATAAATAAGCCAAATCATACACCAATAACAAACTCCTTAACAACCTATAGGTGCTTGTGGTCTCCCCCATTTCATTTTATCAACGAAATGTTTCTTCTCTAAAGAAAATTACAGGGACATTTTAATTCTAAAAGCTATGTTTTAATGGCCAACATCATGGAGACATGGACCATGATCATCCATCACTAACAGTCCAATGTCAAACTCTCTCTAGGGAACGGCAGGAGTTGCTATTGCTGGACTTTTAGGGGCTGTGAGAGCACAAGGAAGACCGATGATTGACTTTCCAAAGCAAAAGATTGTTGTTGCTGGTGCTGGAAGGTAGTTGCATTCCTATTGGTGTTATCTAACATTATATGATAGAAGGATAAAATTTAGAATTTTGCGATGATAGCGTTCATAGTTCCCCAAGCCTTGGCTCTTTTAGTGAAACATACAAAACTTCCAACCATGTAATCTTGCTATTCTGCTCTAACTCAATTTCTGTCAATTGTTCCATTTATTAACAATGGACACTATTACTTCCATATTTTTTAGTACGTGTTAAACTTAAGTTTTGGCTTATTATTTTTTATAATGATGCAGTGCAGGAATTGGGGTTTTAAATGCGGCAAGGAAAACCATGGCGAGGATGTTGGGAAACAATGAATCAGCATTCGAGGCTGCTCGTAGCCAATTTTGGGTGGTAGATGCTCAGGTGATCAACCGATAGTCATTCTTTGTATTTAAAATTCTTGAGTTAAAATTTTTACATTTAAGAGCTAACGGTAAATATATTGCAAGACTATTATGTTATGTCTTTCATACTTAAAACCATGCCACTTTATGATTTTCTTGGGAGAATGGAAAATGAAAAGTTTTCTTTAAATTGCAAGTTCTTAATGGCCCTGTATACATTTTTTCTTCAACATTTTTAACAAAAACAAATTATACATGTTCATATAAACCAAGAATGCTCATTAGGAAAAAGCCTTTGGCCTGAGTTCAAAAACTTTTGGACCTAACTATTTGGCACAATAAATATCTCATGATGCAAGGGCAGGCAGTACTTCCCAGTTTTGGAAGGTGAGATTTTATGGTCAGCAAGTGTTCGGTAAAGATGAAAAGTAAATTGTTTGTTACTTTGTTCACATCTCTTTGTAATATATTAACGCGCCCAATTAGGCAAATGGGTCATTTTACTCTCAGAATGCCCGTGGAATCGAAGACTTGGCTTTATTATATTATACATGTAAAAAGCCAAGAAGACTTTTCTTATAAGAGAATTTTTCATTAAGTAAAATATGATGTTGAATCTCAGGTATCTAACTAGCTGATAGAAAATCTCCTTTCACATTTAAAAGATTTTCTTTATGTGTGTTGGGAACCAAGGTAGCATGGGATGCCTTTGTCCCACATTGGTTAGAATGGAATGATCAATTTAGTACTTAAGTGGCTTAACTCTCCCACCCCAATAGCTAGCTTCTGGGGTGTGGTTTTCCAAGGTGGTTAAGTACCTAACAATGATATCAGAGATAATTATTGATGTTCCAGAGTGGAATCGAGGAGGGTTCTGACCGGGGTGCCCGAGTGAAGTACCGTCGGAGTAGGCCTCGGACGTCGGCTTTCCGGGGATGAGGTATTGTTAGAAACCAAGGTAGTATGGGATGCCTTTGTTCCACATTGGTTAGAATGAGATTACCATGTGGTACTTAAGTGGCTTGGCTCTCCCACCCCAATAGCTAGCTTTTGGGGTGTGGTTCTCCAAGGTGCTTAAGTACCTAACAATGTACCTTAAGACTTTTCCTCCCACTTCCATGTGTCCATTATTTAAAGGGAAAATTATGTTTTTTGCCTCCGAGTTTTGAAAAATATGTACATTTGGTGCCTGAGATTTCAAAATATATCTTTTTAGTCATCGACTTTTTAAGAATATTTATATTTGGTCGTTAAGTTGTCAAAATGTACCCTTTTTAGTCCCTAAGCTTTTAAAAACAGGTTTAGAAGGTTTCTATAATAATTTTTTTAATTATTATTTTTAAACTTATTTTTCTAATTTAAAATGGCATATAATTATTTAAGATAAAAAACTAGGACCTTTTAAAACTATTCTTAAAAGCTCGGGACTAAAAAGGTATATTTTGAAAACTTAGGGACCAAATATTGATATTCTAAAAAACTTGGGGAGTAAAAAGGTAAGTTGGACCAAACACACCTATTCTTCAAAACTTAGAGACTAAAAATGTAGTTTTTGGAAATTTTAAGTTTATTTTTTCTTGTTGGGCTATGTTTCGTTATCCTGTTGGAAGGGTTTAAAGCTTTTGGAGAAAGTTTCTTGGTGTTGGTTCATCAAAAACTTCTTTTATCAAAATTTTAATTCGTGCTTCGTTGAAGAGTTTTCAGTTTGCTCTTTATTGGTCTTCTGTTGGTTGTTTAGTAGTTTTGTAGTAGCCTTGTTTTCAGTAGTTGAAGGAGGCTTGTCGTCGAAGTTGTTTGAAGGTTTATCCCTATTTGGCTGGATTTGTTGTTTGTATCTTTTCTATTTCTCTCCTTTTGAGAGTTTGTATCTCCTAAACTTTTATTTCTTTTCATTACATCAATGAGAAGTTGTTTACCTCTATTTGGTAGTTTTTCCTTATTTTAAGTTTATTTTATATTATTTTATTGATCAACATATATCCAAGTTATGAGCGTATCATGTTACTGAGTTCAGCCAACATTTTCCCATGCATGAATATTTTTTGCTTACATTTGCAATAACCTTCATTGTCTAAGGTTACGTCCATTTACTGTAGGATGTTGTTTTATCATGTTGCTATCCTTCAGAGGGTACATGGGTGATGTGGGATCAAACTTTTCATACATTTGTTAATTGTCTTTTTTTGGTCGTTGTTAGGGTTTGATCACAGAGGAACGAGAAAATCTTGATCAAGATGCAAGTCCGTTTGCAAGGAAGGTCAAAGAAATTCATCGTCAAGGATTGAGGGAAGGTGCAAGTCTAGTGGAAGTGGTTTGTAAATTCCCCAATCTACTCATTTATAGGCTGATAGCTACTTTTGCATAAAATAATTGTCTTAGTACTCCTTTTATTTTGACGTTTGGCATTTAGAAATTGAAAGTTGTTGAAAAAGGTGGGATTTGAGTGGATAACTTAATAATTGTTATAGGAAAATACTTCAATCTTGTGAGGCAACATAATTTCATTGTTAGGATGTGTACTTGTCAATTTAATACTAATGAACTGTTCTATGAGTGACCTCGTAGGGTGCTAGCTTGTAAGAGGTTAGGATGTTTGAAGTTAACCTCCAATGCTTTGGGTTCAATCCTCTTGGTTGAAAATTAGGGTGCGTTTGCTTAGTGAATATATATACATGTATTTTTTAACACATTGAACTCAAGTGCGTGGAAATTATAGATCTTTCTTGTGTTAGTTTTTTTAGGTGTGATTATTCTATTTTGGGAAAAATACATTTTCGCTCCTAGATTTAGGATTTAGTTTCTATTTGGTCCCTAGGTTTCAAAATGTTACACATTTGGTCCTTAGGTTTAGGATTGTCTTCTTTTATTTTTGGGATTCATTGTATCTATTTGATGGTTCTTCTGCTTGTTTCACTTAAAAATTATTTATTATTTTTGATTAATTAATAAACATTAATGCTAAAATTGAAAGTGAATTTTTCAGTGAAAAATCGAGCTTAAAAGTATAAATCTTGAAACCTAGGGACCAAATTGAAACAAAATTCAAAAGGACTAAAAGTATAATAATTGGAAACTAATACCTAAGGACCAAAAATGGATTTTTCCTTTTAATTTTTTTAAATGTCGTATTTTAATAATTGTTATTATTATTTTATTTTTGAAAAATATGTCGTATTTTAATTCTATCGGCCCCATATGAAACATTTTGATTTTCTCCCATTTTCTTGGAAATGTTATATTAGGTGCAACAAGTGAAACCTGATGTGCTTTTGGGATTGTCTGCCGTTGGTGGGTTGTTCACGAAGGAGGTATTAAGCATGATTTTTTTTTATTCAAAATTATTTGTGATCACTATTCACTTGTCTTCTTAGTTTTTGTTTTGTTTTGTTCTTTTGTTTTTGTTTTTGTTTTTTTTCCCCGGGAGATAAACTGACTGTTCTTTCAGTTATTTGTGCCTTATAATTGTATGTTAGATATCTATTAATTCAAACACTATATCTTACTAACTGCAATGGATGGAGAAGGAGGGGGGAAAGAGAATTGGATGATTTCCATTTCTATTTGCATTTTTCTCCATGCAAAAATGGGTCATATTCTGTGGGAGCCTCTATGATGGGATTAAAAGAAAAACTACGGCTGAAAACAGAAACAAAAGTCGGTGAGAAAAATAACTTTATAAAAAGGATCTAAACTAGGATAGTTCTAAATGAATGAAAATGTAACTGAATTAGTTAGCTTGTGCATAGTTTAGGATTTAAGAAATAAATGCTACCAATCACCCAAATGTGAAAATTGTGCAATTTACTCTTCTTGTACACGTGTTTAGGTATTAGAAGCTCTTAAAGGATCAACAGCCACAAGACCAGCTATTTTTGCAATGTCTAATCCTACAACAAATGGTACAGTTGTACAATTTATGAATTTCTCTACCTGTACATAGGTCACAAATCTCGCCCCTGAGCTGGTTGGTAATTCTTACAGTTTGTATATCTATCTCATGTAGCCGAGTGCACTCCTGAAGAAGCATTCTCAATCTTGGGTGAAAACATCATATTTGCAAGTGGAAGCCCATTCAAGGATGTTGATTTTGGTATGTGAAATAAATGTGTCATATGCTTTAAATTTTAATGCTTCACTTCTGTTTTAAGATCTTAAAACAAGGAAGAGGTATGTTTCTAAAAATGAAAATTAAGATCAAGAATATAATTCTCGGATCTTTTCTTTGAAAGGTATTGGAAAAACAAGTAAAAGTTTACTAGCAGCCAGCAAGAATACAGGAAATTTTTAGATGCATTCAGCGTGAAATTATGTTCTTGAAACTAGCGAGATTGGGTGGCACTTTTAAACGTCTACTTAGCTTGAACATCCTGTTTCAGATAACATCCGTTTTAAAAATCCCAAGTAAAATTTGCAGATTATTTGGACTTGTATTTAACGACATAGCTTTGAGTGTTTAATGGGAATGGGAATATGTTTTTCTTTCAACTAAATTTGGGCAGACCTCCTTTCTTTCGTTATGCATCCATAATTTGAGAAATTATTTTGCAAAAAATGTTTCTTCTCGGTGCAATTTCTTTCTTAACAAGCAAAAACAAATCAATGATAGAAACTTTAGTGCGTTACATTATCTTCATTATAATAACAATAATAATGTTTGTAGTAACTATAACTTGGTAAGTAGTCCTTTCATGACTTGCCATTTTGTTCGTGGATCATGAAACTAGTTTCTTAGTTTCATGCTAGAGACAACCTTTACTTTATTCAATTTCTATGAGTGCAAATATCTTAGAAATGTTCTTCTTTCTACAGTCTTTTAGAAAATGCTCTAATATTATTACAATATTCTCCAGGGAACGGTCATATTGGCCACTGCAACCAAGGAAACAACATGTATCTTTTCCCAGGGTTAGTTTGCCAAGTTGCACACTGTAATGCTGATAAAAAGAATATTTTATGATATTTGGGGTTTATAATATGCGTGGTTGCATTTTTGTGTAGTATTGGGCTCGGTACACTTCTATCTGGTTCTCCTATCGTATCTGATGGCATGTTGCAGGCTGCTGCTGAGTGGTAAGCCTTCCGTACTTTCAAGCTTTTGTAGATCAAATTTTGTTGATGCAAATTTCAGAGGAACAATCCTTGAAATTTTTAGAAGGATGAAATTCAGTCATTTTGCAAAATAGCAGTGTCACGTTCTGCTGCAGGCGCAGTAGCCAGAAAGGACTCGTTGACTGGAAAAGGAATTGTCTTCTGGATTAAAAGAAATTTTTCACTGGTTAGCGTGATCCACATGGAAATGCTCCCAACTTAGTCTAAGAACGGAGTTAAAATAACATGCTTGAGTGCATAAATTTGAGGGAGAATAATTACGATTCTTTTAAAATAGAAGAAAGAATTTTCAGCCTTGTACAAAAGACGAATGACCACAAACCAAATTGAGTAGGAATATCTTCCAACGCATAGGGATACTTCCAATAGATTATTTCTGCTAAAGTCCATGGGGGAAATGATTTTTTTGAAAACAAACGATTAACATCTTTTCAATTTTTTATACACAAAGTGCATCAATATCTTAACTCTCTAGGATGAGCGTTCAAATGAAAGTTCAGTTTTCTCGTATACCTTTGATACCAAAACTCTTCTTAATGTTCGAAGGATTAATAACCTTCTATCACCATCAAAACTTAGAGTATTTCTCAATTACCTCCCTTATATTTGAAAGAATATCAGCCTCCACTTTCAGCTCCACTCCAACAATTTTCTTCCTTTGAGTTCAACATGTGAAGGTAGAGATTTGGCGGATGTAATGTCTTACTTGCTCCAACCACTTAAAATGGATTTATTCTTGTAATTGCATAAAACCTGATAAAAGCACAATGCCGTACTAATTTCATCTTCCAAATTTTAATATCTCCACTATTTTCTATAACTGGTAATTAAATGCCTACTCCAGTGCCGTGCTAATTACAATGCAACTATAACAGCTCATGACGTCCATTAACCTTCAAGGCTAAATGTAAGCATTTAGTTACCAGTTATAGAGAATAGTGGAGATATTAAAATTTGGAGGATGCAATTAGCACATTGTGCTTTTCCAAGGTTAATTGCAACTGCAAGATTAAATCCATCCTGATGAAAAAGACAGAGTAGAGAAAGAAAATAGCACACACAAGGTTTACATGGAAAACCCTAATCAGGGAGCAAAAAACCACGGGATAAAGAATTTTTATTAGAAGACTGATACAAAGAATACACAGTGACTACCAGCTTAAATAGAAAAAGGGAAACCCTAGGGTCCAATTAAAAAGACAGAAATGCCCTTAGAGTAAAAACCCTAATTTCAACACTTCCCCTCAAGTTGGGGCGTAGATGTCAATAAGACCCAACTTGCTCACACAAGAGTCAAACAACTGTCTGGGTAGTCCCTTTGTTAAGACATCTGCAATTTGTTGGCTGGAAGAAACATAGGGGACACAAATGTTGCTACTGTCAAGCCTTTCCTTGATGAAGTGCCGATCAATCTCCACATGCTTTGTTCTGTCATGCTGAACTGGGTTATTTGCTATGCTTATTGCGGCTTTGTTATCACAATAAAGTTTTATTGGATTGAAGTGACCTTGGTCAAGGTCTCTTTAAACTTTTTCAAGCCAAATTTCTTCACAGATCCCCAGACTCATGGCCCTGTATTCAGCTTCAGGACTACTTCGGGCAACAACCCCTTGCTTTTTACTCCTCCATTTGACAAGGTTACCCCACACGAAGGTACAATATCTTGATATCAACTTTTTATCTACCATAGAACCTGCCCAATCTGCATCTGTGTATGCCTCGATGCATCGTCTATCAGTTTTTCTGAACATCAAGGCTCTCCTTGGAGAAGTTTTCAGATATCTCAGGATGCGCTCCACTGCTCTCATATGTTCTTTGTACGGAGACTGCATAAACTGACTTGCCATAATCACTGCATATGAAATGTCTGGTCTAGTATGAGAGAGGTATATTAACTTTCCAACAAGCCACTGATATCTCTCTTTATTAACTGGAACACCTCCACTCATATTACTTAATTTCGCATTCACTTCTATAAGGGTATTAACTGGTTTGCAGCCTGTCATACCTGTCTCCTTAAACAAGTCCAGAGTATATTTCCGTTGGGAAACTGAAATCCCATTCTCTTGGTCGAGCTCCCTCCATTCCAAGGAAGTACCTTAGTTTTCCAAGGTCATTGATTGCAAATTCCTCAACCATCTTCGTCTTTAATCGGTCAATCTTTGAAGCATCATCACCTGAAATGACAATATCATCAACATATACAATCAAAACTACAATCTTCTCAGATAGTGACCTCTTAGTGAAGAGAGTGTGATCTGAATGTCTTTGACTATACCCTTGTGACTTTACAAAAGTAGTGAATTTGTCAAACCAGGCTCTCGGGGACTGTTTTAACCCATACAAGGACTTCTTTAGTCTGCATACTCGGTGGTTAAACTGTTTCTTGAATTTTGGGGGAGAACTCATGTAGACTTCTTCCTCCAACTCTCCGTTGAGAAAGACATTCTTCACATCAAACTGGTGAAAAGGTCAGTCTTTGTTAACTGCAACTGAAAGTAGAACCCATACTGTATTCAACTTTGCTACTAGTGAAAAAGTCTTGGAATAATCAACCTCGAAGGTCTGAGTAAAACCTCTGACAACCAATCTGGCCTTGTATCTATCAACTGTGCCATTAGGCCTATACTTTACTATGAACACCCATTTACATTCAATTACTTTGTGTCTATTTGGAAGAGTAACTTGGTCCCATGTATGATTTTTCTCAAGCGTCCCCATTTCCTCCATGACTGCGACCTTTCATTCAGGAATCTCCATTGCAGTGTGTATACTGTTTGGTATCACCACTGTGTCTAGGCTCGTAGTGAGGGCCTTGAACCCAAGAGACAAGTTGCTATAAGACAAGTAACTCTGCAGTGGATATTTTGTACATGATTTGGTACCTTTCCTCAGGGCAATCGGAAGGTCAAGAGATGCATCTCGATCTTTATTCTCCTCGGACTTTAGACTGCACTCAACTTCCTGCTCATAAGTCTCATACTCTGTCATTTCTTTTCCACTCTCAACGGTGTTTTTAGCTGGAATATGTGACATTTCTTTTCTAGGTTCAACAATATTCTCTGCTGGAACAAGTGTCTCACAATCATCATTTCCTGCCTCGGTCACATTGTTTCTGGTGCAATCATACTTGCTGTCATTGTCTACCTCGTCTTTGCTCTCATCATTTTCAACACAAGCATCGGTTTTATCACATCTATTACCGTCAACAGGGATAGGAATATTAATACCTGGAACTAATCCCCGTTCTGACTCATGGACTAGAGCCGGAGAAGTAATAGGTGCCATTTCCTTTATGAGATTCCTCCTATAGTATGTGATCCATGGGAGTTGTTTGGTAGGTAGAATGGATTCATTGGTGCTTATGTCAAGGATGGGTTCGGGCAAGACGGATAGACTCGGACCCCAATTGGTTTCTTCACTAGTATTCTCCCCCTGAAGAGAACCATTGGGAAAGAATGGATGATCTTCGAAGAATGTCACATCCATTGAGACAAAGTATTTTCTGGAAGAGGAATGATAACACTTGTACCCACGCTGATGAAGTGGATACCTCACAAAGACACATTTTTGAGCACGAGGAGTAAACTTGGTTCGGTTAGGACCATGAGTATGGACAAACACAACACATCCAAATACTCAGAGGGGAACATAAAAAATATGTCTGTTATTAGGATAGGACTCTTTGAAGTATTCTAGGGGGCTTGGAATTTTAAAGCCTGGGACGACATTCGATTTATTAGATGGGCTGCTGTCAGAACAACATCCCCCCACAAATAGGAAGGAAGGGAAGTTGACAACATAAGAGACTGAGCAACTTCGATTAGGTGACGGTTTTTCCGTTCGGCCACTCCATTTTATTGAGGAGTGTACGCACAGGAACTCTGATGGACTATTCCTTTTGAGATTAAGAACTCCTTCAAGGAATTATTAAAGTATTCCCGACCATTATCATTACGGAGAATAACGATTTTGGCATTGAACTGGGTTTTTATAGAATAGCAGAATTGTTGAAAGACCGATGTAACTTCGGATTTGTCTGTCAGAAGGAAAACCCAGGTTAGCCTAGTTTGGTCGTCAATGAAGGTTACAAACCATAGTTTTCCAGTGGTGGTAGTAACAGGTGACGAATCCCAAACATCACTATGGAAAAGGGTGAATGGTTTAGAAGGCTTATAAGGCTGAGATTTGAATGATACATGGTGTTGTTTGGCTTGGACACACACATCACAATTTAACTTAGAGATATTAACATTATGAAAAAGATGAGGAAACAAATAATTCATATAATGGAAATTAGGATGCCCAAGGCGATAGTGCTTACATACAGTCAGTTTCAGAAATAGAAAAATGAGATGAAAGCAAACTAGTCCTATCACATATCCTAGATGAGGCTTCTTCAATGAGGAAATAGAGCCCCCTATCATGCGGGGTAGTGCAAATCGTCATCCACGAGTTCAGATCCTGAAAAGCAACAACATCAGGTGAGAAGATAACACGACATTTCAAATCCCTTGTAATTTTACTAACAGATAAAATGTTGTAAGATACTTTTGGCACATGCAACACATCTTGGAGAACTAAGCCCTCAAAGGGCGACAACCATCCTTTTCCAGCAACCGGGGCAAAAGACCCATCAGCAATCCTGATCCTCTCATTCCCAGCACTTAGTTCATAAGAGAGAAACTGGTCGGAGGAACCAGTCAAGTGGTTTGTAGCCCCTATATCTAAGATCCATGATTTATTATCAGTTATACTAACAAAGCCAAAGGAGTGAAAAGTACCTAATTGGGCGATTGCACTTACTCCTACTGTACCAGAAGTGCTTTGACTGTTTTCCCGATTCTGAGACTGTGTGTCTCCAGTTGCTGATTAACCTACCAGTGCCCGACTTGACTGTCATTTTTTTACCATTCGGTGGACGGCTGTGCAACTTCCAGCACTGATCTTTCATGTGCCAGGGTTTCTTGCAATGTTCACACACTAGAGGCGGCTTACTGTTCTGTTTATCATGGGCAGGGCCTGAAGTTTTGAAAGCAGCAGAATCTGTTGGAGTCACAAGAGTATTATTCATTGCCCTAGATCTGTCTTCCTCAAGACGTACTTCAGAGCAGACTTCCATTAAGGATGATATTGGACGGGTTCCCAATATACGACTTCTTACTGCATCAAACTTAGAGTTTAGTCCGACAAGAAAATCGTATACACGGTCGGTTTCCTCAGATTGATAATACAAAACTCCTCCACAAGGACAATTCCAAATCATCTCACGACACAAATTCATCTCTTGCCAAAGAAGTGACAGTTTATTGAAGTATGCTGTAACATCCATTGCCCCTTGCTTACACTCATGAACCTTGCTTACGTAAGGTATATAATCGAGAAGCGTCCTGTCTCCTTGAGTAAAGTTTTTGGATTGCCTCCCAAATATCTCGAATCGTGGCTGCATATAATAGGGGTTTTCCAATCTGGGGTTCCATACTTCCTACTAGAATAAATCTCAGCAAAGAGTCCTCCCCCTTCCAAATTCGTTCTTGGGGTCACCTGGCCTTGGTTTTGGTATCTCATCCGTCAAATACCCAAATTTGTGATGACCCTCACGGGCCATTTTAATGGATTGGGACCAAGAGAAATAATTTTCACCATTCAATTTTTCTCCTACAATAAAGCTAGAAGAGTTGCCTATAGCTCCAGAGAATAAATTTGAAGAGAACGCAGGGAAAGAAATTACCGAATTTCCAAGGTAAATCGGTTGATTCTGTTTTAGATCAGATTGAACATTGGATGTCGATCTCGGTGTTTCTCCAATGGCAGCTATCTGCTGTTGGAACATCTCATTCTGTTGCTTAATCTGTAGTTGCAACTGAGTAAACTCTGTCTCTTATACACATCTAGATGTGTATAAGAGACAGGCTATCTGCTGTTGGAACATCTCATTCTGTTGCTTAATCTGTAGTTGCAACTGAGTAAATTGGTCTTGGATTATACTCCCCTGATCCCGACGATGAGACGATGATTCTCCTCCTCCAAATCCACCAATGATCGGCGATGACTGTCCCAAACTACTATTCGCATTCGGCTGAAATATGGGATCCCGATTGATGAAGTGACAGCCACTGATTGGATTCATTCCCGACTAACCCGACTAGAAATCTCGGTTCGCACCCACGTGAGGAATCGGCTGGAACCGGCCTGTCGAAGCTGCTAGATTGACCCGCACGGGAGGAAGAGTGTCAGGTTCGGTTGGAAACATGGTTGATGACGCGTTACCTGGAGTCGGCTGGAACGGCAGGCTCGACTTCATCCCTTGCAATTCAGCGGCGGTCGGCTGTGTTACCTGGAAGGCGTCGAACGGCAGAAGCGGCTTCAACCTGTGCAGCGCGGAAGAAGTCGAATGGACTTACTGTGGTGGATTTCCGATCGGTTGCGTCTGTGGAGGATCAGACGAAATCGGAAGAAGATTTACCGGCTGGTCAGATCTGATCGGATGGTCGGGTCTGGTCAGCTAGTCTTCATGTTGAAGGTGGGGAAGGACAGATTGGAAATATCGGTCAATAGTGTTTTGGATAACAATGGCTATATCTGTGCCATTGGTTTGGGATTCTCCTGTTGGGTTTTTCTCAATGGTGGCCAGGGTTTCATCTCCATGATCTGATACCATGATGAAAAAGACAGGAGAGAGAACATAGCACACATCTTAATACCATTCCCTTGGAATTATTACATTGTTGGCCTTCACTCCTTCATCACCCACAAGAATGTTTTTCATTTGTGTATTTAGTAGAGAATCTTCCAAATCCTAGGGAAATTGAGGATCCAAGTGAGGGAAACTAGTTCAGTTGAGAACAAGGAGCTAATTTCAAATTCCTGATCCTATTTTCTCTATTGCTCGTCTTATATGTGGAATTGACAATGCCAAACCACGTATCAATGTTCTTGGTATTTCCTACCTATGAGTACAACATCTCAGCGCCCAATCCCACAGACATGATGGCGTCTGTGCATGGTGAGATAGAGTTCGGGGAACTGGGGGGTCCAAGAGAACTTTTCATGAGCTCATTTGTCTTTAGAAAATCGATATTGACATTGATATCTTTGTTTCGCAGTTGATAACTGCAGCAGAACCAAATGGCCTAGGGAATGTGTTAGGAATGAGTCCAAAGATCTGATATACAAATTTCAATGGTTTCTGTTTTGGAACCTTTTAGAATAGGATTGGATATGGTAGTGCCTTTTCACTTTTTGGTGTGTGTGCATGAGGCATTTGTCATGTTACTGGCAGTGGTGAGTTGAGTAAACGAAGTAAACTCAGCAACTGAAATGGCAATATCAGCCAATTGAGAGTTTCTTTTTTGGGCAACTAAAATAATGCCAGAAGAAAGTTGGATTTATGAAGTGAACTTGGGTTTAATTCGATATCTTGTCGAACTACTCACGTTCTAATTTACAGCATGTGCGTGATACATCATACAATATTACAATGTATGAAGAATACCAACTATAAGATATTATCTGTGAACTTTCTCATTAAATTAACTAAAATAATAATTGTTTTTCATTCCATTTGTAGCCTGGCTGCATATATGACTGAAGATCAAGTCCACGAAGGCATTATTTATCCATCAATTTCTAGGTAAAGTCATCGTCTTTATTTGATTCTTAAATACTTCCCTTTGATTGAGATGTGAAGGTGAGAAGTTTCATGAGCATGTTTCTTGTTTGTAGCATCCGTGATATTACAAAGGAAATTGCAGCAGCTGTTATAATGGAAGCCATAGAAGAGGATCTTGCCGAAGGATACCGTGGCGTCGATGCCCGAGAACTCCGAAAATTTAGCAAGGTATATTTCTTCTTAGAAACTTTCCTATTCCTACAAAACACTTGCTCAATAACCCAACTTGAACTTAGTTCAACCAATTAAAACATTTACTCTCAATCAAGATGTTAAAGGTTTAAGTCTCCCACCCCTTATCTCATTGAACTTGAAAAAATCAAATATTTCAGGGGTTGAGAATTGAACGATTGACCTATAAAATGATAATAGGCGTCTTATCCATTAAGTTATGCTTGAGCTGGCGGAGTCTAATGATTTAGTTTGGTTGTATGATTTTTATAATATAATGCAAGTCGATAACATCACCATGGAATAATCCAATTTTCATTTTTTTTCAGGAGGAAATTTGGGAATTTGTGAAGAACAACATGTGGAGTCCAGAATACCCAACACTTGTTTACAATCAGGATTGATCTACCTTTGTAAGAACAGAATAAAAATATTATTTCATATCTACGTTGATGCACGTTCAAATTTGCCTTTGAATTTGGAACTTCTAAATTCAAATGCCAACGGTAGCCATAAAGATCAAAGTTGTAAATTCATGATCCATGTTTTACCAAATATTTTTTTGGAGTTGCTACACTTATATTTATCTTCCATATGATACGGTAGTATTCATAAATTATGGCTATTTGATATGCCAACATAAGTTTATAGTTTAAAAATAAAATAATGCATCTTTTGTCAGCATACACTAACAAATGGCCCTAATTATATTTATATTTGCACTTAGATATGAACTATACTTTATTTAAATTGAGTAATATTTTGATTTCTTTTCAATCAAAATTTAAAGTGCTTATTTTTGTTATACCTTTCTAATAGTTGTCGAATATGTCTGTATTTATCGAGTTCTCTCTTGTACAATTGTTGAAATTATAATTTTATTAATTAATTTTTTTATCTAATATTAAAATAATAACTACCTGGATATTATATAAATTTAAGTTAGACTAAAACAATATGTTAATCGCCTAAAATTTAGTAGGGGTATTATTGTGCAATATATATATACATATATGTATATACATATATATATATGTATATATACACATATATAGAGTTATCCAAATATTTTTAGGTATTCTTATAAACTATTCATTCAAAATAAATATGGTAATCTAAAACGTTAGATATTTGCATTTCAAAACATTTATAGTCTTGGGCATTTGATATTTTGATTATCTAGATTCTAAAAGAAAACAAATTGTCCCAAAAGGTGGTTGTAAACATGTGTTAACGAATGAGATTTTTTTTTATTTCAATGGAAAAAATCATATACATTGAGGGTGGAAGAATTCAAACATTTGACTTCTTGGTTGTAAATGTATGCTTTAACCAGTTGAAATATGCTCGAATTGGTTCTTATATGACTTTGAACTCAATATATGTATAGCACATTTGAAATTTGTTGGGAAAAAAACTACTTCGATAATATGCTAAAGTAAGTATTCCTTAATTGACATATATATAGAAATATGTGATTTGAATTCCATACTCTATTGTACTAAAAAAAACTTGATAATATATCACTTATTCAATATAAATATCTAAAAAATAATTTAAATGAAAGCAAAGCAGACAAAAAATTAAGTTTAATCGATTACATACAATTATTGAATAATTATGTCAAAACTTACCTAAAAAATATAGCTCTGATATCATACTTTATTTTAAAAAACATATCAATTTTGTATATAACCCATGTTCTACAACTTGTTGAAAACACATTAAAAAAAACTTATAACATGTCTTCAATCGAAATTTTTATATTTTCATAGATTGACACGAAGAATGATCTGACATTTTCATTATATCATAGAAATAATTCATAGAAAATAAAAAATAAACAATATCAATAACGTAAATATAATATAAATAATAAACAAGAATAATTATTTACCAATCTAAATAATTGACTTGAAATTTCATTTGCATAACTTTTTTAGAAATATTGATTATCGATATTTTTTGGTATTGACGTAAAATTGAGACATCGATCAACATTGTGTAAAATAAATGGATTACACACAAATCATCCAAATTTAATGCATCATTTGGTGAAATTAATATACGTTGCCAAATTTACTGTGTGTTTCTTTCTTTCTTTTCTTTTTCCAAAAAATTAATGTATAAATTCATTAAAAAAGAGTTCGTAAAATTATAGAAATGACCGGTCGGGCCGGATCAAACCGACGACAAACCGTAAATATAATTAATGAATAAAAATAAAATAAAATAGAATTGTGGGAGTGACGATCCCTATAACGAACAAATTAAAAACATCATCAGCTTTTCTTTCTAGAATTCGCCTCCCCGGTGGGCTCCACCATTACAGCATTCACTTTCTAAATAAATATTCAAATTTCAAAATTTGAAAACCACACGTGAGTTGCACACGCAGCGCATTTTAGCCAACTGTCTAAAGCATTGCGTACTTTAGCCACTTTCAACGGGCCTTTGACCACTGTCAAAAAGGCTAAAGTAGCGAGCGGGCACAGGCCATTTCTTCTTCAGCTCTTCAATCTTTCTCTACAGTTTCGATTCCTCTGAATAGTCCTCGAATTCTCTCCCTTCTCCTTTAGCATCGATTCTTGTTTTTGAGTTCTGTATCTTTGATTTTCGAGGTGACTGTTCGGTTGGTTTTGAGATGACGACCATGGAGAGCTTGATTGGGCTGGTGAATCGGATTCAGAGAGCTTGTACTATGCTCGGTGACTATGGCGGTGGTGATAACACCTTTTCTTCTCTCTGGGAAGCCCTTCCTTCCGTTGCCGTTGTTGGTGGCCAGGTTCTAGTTCTTTCTTTCATTTCTCTCTGTTTTCTCTTAATTTTCGTTTTTTCCTTTGTTACTTCTGTGGCAAGTATTGATAATTCTCTTGGGATTTAGAGGAATTATTATCGGTGGGAGAAGTTTCGGCGTTAGTCTTTCGAAGTGGAGTTAGGTTGCTGAAGAATTTGTTTATGGTTAGGGTTTTGGGGAGGTGGAAGAGATTTTCACTAATGAAACTAAACCATTGCTTTTTGTAAGAAATAATTCTCTTGGTATGTATCGTTTTCTTCTGACTATTTAGTTAATTTCTCTCCCGAAACAGAGTTCCGGAAAATCTTCGGTTCTGGAAAGTATCGTTGGTCGCGATTTCCTTCCCAGAGGTTCAGGTAAGACAATTTGATCCTTTAGGTTTCCTTCAAGTTTGTAGAGTTTACAAATTAGTATATATTGCTTAACTTGGTTATACATTTTGATAATTGCAGGGATAGTGACGAGACGGCCATTAGTGTTGCAGCTTCACAAGACAGAGGAGGGGTCGCAAGAGTATGCTGAGTTTCTTCACCTTCCTAAGAGGAGATTTACGGACTTTGGTAGGATGACCATTTCCTTGTGGTTCTGCTATGATAGTTTGGGATTTCTTGGGGGTTAAATTACAAGTTATTCCTCAAACTATGTTGTTATATGTGACTGTTTGGTTTCTAGAGTTTCAAAAAATATCTAAGTCCTTAAACTTATAATTTTTTTGGTATAAGAAGTCCATAGACTTTTCAGTTGGTGTCTAATTGATTCTTGAAAAATTTGAATCTTTTTAAAATTAATTAACTTACTAGATATAAATTTGAATTTTATGTTTAATGTAAACTGAACTTTCAATTATGTGTCTAGTAGATCTGTGAATTTAAAAAAAATATCAAAGTTCAAGGACTAGATTTGTAAATTTGGAAGTTTATGGACCAAATAGATACAAATCTCGTAATTTAAGGATTAAGAGCCCGTCTGGATTGACTTTAGAAAAAAATGTTTTTCAAAAAATTCATTTTTATTTAAACACTTTTGATAAAAGTTGTTGAAAATACACTTTAAAAGCTATGTTGAGTTGTTGCAAAATTCTCCAATTTTTTTCCAAAATGACTTATTTTTTAAATTAAATGCTTGAAAATGCATTCCATACACTCTAAATCTGTAGTTTAACCTTTTTTTTTTGCTACAACAAATATGAGGTATAGGAATTTGATCCTTCAATGTGGAGGGAAGGCAAATCACCACTTAGCTATTCTCATGTTGACTGTTAGCTTCAGATTTATTGTTTATGATATATGGTTACACGTGTGCATATTTGTACACTTGTGATTTTACATGTTCTAAATTGCTAGTCTTTGTAAGTAATTTCCCATTTGTTGTTCTAGCTTGTTGTAATTCATCTTGTCCTCTTCTTGTAATGAACTGCAGCTGCGGTCCGTAAAGAAATTCAGGATGAGACGGACAGAGTAACTGGGAGGACAAAACAGATATCCCCAGTTCCCATTCATCTTAGCATTTACTCTCCGAATGGTATGTGGTTTTACGCCTGTTTATTTTTCTCATGGCTCGTTCATCATGGTTGTGGGAGGTTGTTCGTTCCACAGTTGCCTGAACAATGTTTAATTTATTACATGTCTTTGTGATTCCTCTCGCTCAATTTGTTGGTGTTCTCTGTTACTTTGTTAATACAATTTACAATTTATAATTTACAATTTTTATTATTTTGTTATTATTATTATTTTTTAATTTGCCTTATTTTCTTGCTACTTTTAATCTTAAAAGTACATTTATTCTGCAATAAAGCTAAAGGATGTTATATCAGTGTATGGACGTGATAAAATGTTTGTGGTGATCTTATAGCAGCTCTTTACTTGTATTAGGAAGTATAGTATTGAAATGTTCTGACTCTTGGTTTCTTAGAGTATTTATTTTACGTGGACCTCTTATAAGGCTGTTTTACTACAATGTTCTGACACTTGGTTTCTTTCATTTTTTCAGTTGTCAACCTGACTCTTATTGATTTACCTGGTTTAACAAAAGTTGCAGTAGGTATGTAGATACGTTCAGCTGATAATATTGGCTCAACAAGATTTTTGTATTTTTAATTACAAATGTATTTTTTATTTTTTAAATTTAGAGGGACAACCTGAAAGTATCGTTGAAGACATTGAGGCCATGGTTCGAACTTACGTCGAGAAGGTAGTGAGATTATTTATGTTCGTTTTCAGTAATAATTATTGTGTGATGGGTGGTCAAGCCTTGCATCAAACAACAATTTGTGGGTACTCAAGTTATGGTACTCATACTCTCTTTGTTTTCGTTTATCTCAACTGCATCATAAATCCTGTTTTGAACATGTTATGGTGCTCGCCTTCTCCAGTGTCCATAACTTCTACTCAAGCCGTTTGTGTATTTGACTTATCCTGCTCCTCACTTGCTATGTTGATTGTGAAAATATATATACCCACACACACACACAATACACCCACATGCGCCCGTACATATATACATATTTTTGTGTTATTTTGCTGTTTTGATGGTGAATGTATACTAGACGTGAATTTGTGTTGTGCATACCTTTTACAGCCTAATTGCATTATTCTAGCAATATCTCCTGCTAATCAAGACATAGCAACGTCTGATGCCATAAAACTTGCCAGGGAAGTGGACCCATCTGGTATGCTTTGCTTGTAGTTCCCTTTTTTTTTTCCTCCCCATTTTTCCCTTTAATTTTTTGTAAAATTTGTAGCTTTTCAAGCCCATGATTATGTTTTTCTTCTTCTTCTTCTTCTTCTTTTTTTTTTTTTTTTTTTCCGATTGAGTAGGGGAACGAACTTTTGGGGTGTTGACAAAGCTCGACTTGATGGACAAAGGAACTAATGCTTTGGATGTAAGTTGTCATCCTGTTATTAGTTTTAAAGTCTTGCTAGAGGAAATTTATAGCAGCAAGATTGAATTGTTAATGAGTATGTAGAATGCTCAAAGTTGTCATAGTTATTTTTCATTACTTATAATTCCTACTCGCTGTATCGATGTATTGGATATATGCTTAGTTTAAAGGAGGAATTGAAACAACATATACCTTCATTTTATTTCTAAAGGTGTTGGAAGGAAGATCTTATCGACTACAACACCCATGGGTTGGCATAGTGAACCGATCTCAAGCTGACATAAACAAAAATGTAGATATGATTATTGCTAGGCGTAAGGAGCGTGAGTACTTTGCAACTAGTCCCGACTATGGACACTTGGCAAATAAAATGGGTTCGGAGTATCTTGCTAAGCTCTTATCGAAGGTTTGGTTCTAAGTTTTGATTTTATTGCCATTCAGTATAATTTTTGTTTTGCTCAGAACAGTCATCTTTATTAATGGTGCATTCTTGTTCTTGTAGCATTTGGAGTCCGTGATTAGAGCTCGTATACCCAGTATCACTTCTTTGATTAACAAAAGCATCGATGAACTTGAGTCTGAGATGGATCATCTTGGCAGGCCCATTGCTGTTGATGCTGGGGTGAGCAACTTATTGCACTTGTTATAGATTGTAAAATGCTTTACCGTTACACTACCTTCTACTTACCTATTTTATTTCAGGCTCAATTGTATACTATTTTGGAACTTTGCCGTGCTTTCGATCGAATTTTTAAGGAGCATTTGGAAGGAGGGTAAAGTATTTGTAAAATTTGTGTTCTCCCTACCTCATGATTTTTCTTCTTAATATTTTGAATGTAGGTTCTACTTTTGAGAAAAAATCACAATAATTTTTTGACTCTCTTTAAGAAGCAAAGATATGATCTATTTTTAATAATGTATATTATTCCGCCAGGCGACCTGGAGGTGATCGTATATACGGGGTTTTTGACCATCAACTTCCTGCTGCTTTGAGAAAGCTTCCTTTTGATCGCCATCTTTCAATGCAGAATGTGAGGAAAATTGTTTCGGAGGCAGATGGTTATCAACCTCACTTGATCGCCCCAGAGCAAGGTTACCGACGTCTTATTGAGGGATCCCTGAATTATTTCAGGGGGCCAGCTGAAGCGTCTGTGGATGCTGTAAGTGACTCCTTTAGCTTCTCATCTAATTGGACATCATTGTTAGTCTTTAACTATTAGTCATTTTCTAGAGCCTCTATTAACATATGAAACATTCATTTAGGTTCACTTTGTTTTAAAAGAACTTGTGAGGAAGTCTATTGGAGAAACACAGGTAAATAATACTGGGGCTTATGGGGTCCTCCTTTCGAAAATTTGTTACAAGATACACACGCATATATATTTAATTGTCATGTCTTGGTGTGGACTATCAGGAATTAAAGCGCTTTCCCACTTTACAAGCTGAGATAGCTGCTGCTTCAAATGAGGCCCTGGAAAGATTTCGTGAAGAGAGTAAGAAGACAGTTATTCGACTTGTTGACATGGAATCTTCCTACTTGACAGTGGATTTCTTTCGAAGACTTCCTCAAGAGATTGAGAAAGCTGGAGGCTCGGCAGCAGCAGCAGCTGCCGCCTCGACAGGGGATCGATACTCCGAGGGTCATTTTCGGCGGATAGGATCAAACGTTTCTTCATATGTAGGAATGGTATCCGATACTTTAAGGAATACTATCCCGAAGGCCGTCGTTTATTGCCAAGTCAAGGAAGCTAAGCAATCGTTACTTAATCATTTTTACACACTCTTAGGGAAGAAAGAGGTATTTTACTTATTTATTCTCTTTTTTTGAATTAAAGAACTTTCCTTTTTCTTGCCAATTTTTCTAGACGGCCTGACACCTAACTATGACCAGAGGGTGGTGACAATCATCCTCCTCCTTTTTAAATGCACAACTACCCTCCATTGGTGATCTTAATGTCATTTCTATTGTTATAATTGTGGGGTGGGGAATTTGAATCTTCATGAATACCGATGCTTTTATTGTTGAGCTATGAGTTTGCTCGATAGATTGTGCTAACTGTTGAGATATGTTTGCCAGCCTAAGCATAACTCAACTAGTTTTAGGCATATATCCCCAACTATGAAATCTCATGTTCAAATTCCCACTCACATATTTAACTCAATAAAAACTTGTTTACTTGGGTAGTGAAACCTTTGAATGTGAGAGGTTTTTCTTTTTCTCAATACTAATCTGGGAGACTAATGATTTTTGGTCATTAACCAGGATTTTGTGAGAATTTTAGAATCATCGTTTATTTATTTATTTTTTTCATCAATGTTATCTATCAGGCCAAGCAGCTTTCACAATTACTGGATGAAGACCCTGCACTAATGGAGAGAAGGCAGCAATGTTCTAAGAGGCTTGAGCTCTACAAGGCAGCCAGGGATGAGATCGATTCCGTGTCGTGGGCACATTGAGGTCGATATATAAAACGCCTTGTATGATATAGCTGAATTTGTTTGGATTTATTACTATTCTTTTGTAGTAGTCATCTTGTTTTGATGTATTTTTAGTTACTGTGATATGAACAATGGGATACTTGGCCTGATGGCTGTGGTGATCTTGTCCCCATGTAATATATAATATATATGCCTTATATATTTTTATTGGGTTTGCAACTTTATGTGAATTGCATTCTTTAGTTTTCTGATAGCAAAATGGTTATTTCTGTTCTCTAGGTCATCTCTCAGGTCCAGTTTACTAGTCATTATATTATTGTAATATTTTTGTTGGATAATTGATCGAATTTTTATATATTTTGTATTTCTTTTGAAGATCATTCCTTTATTTTGATCTTAAATTTATATAATTAATAATGTAGTAAGACTGGAGTTCCATTTTGATGTCAATCCAAAGTTGTCCAAACAAGAAAAATAAAAGGAATGGAAAAAAGAAAATTATATGTGCCATTTTTTTGGTTGAAGCTTTTTTTATTTTATTTTTGGTGTCCTAAAATCATTTAAGAGAGTATACTAAACACAATTAAAATAAAATTTAAATGGTTGATTCTTGATTTAAATGGTTAAATTAAGAGAGTATTTCAAGTTTGAAACTGTATTTAACCAAACACCAATTTACTAAAATTATAATTGCAAATAATTATTTGAAAGCTATTAAAATTTCAAATTACGCCTAAATCACTAGTTTGAAAGAATAGTTGATAGGTGATTCTCTATTTCTAAATTTTTGAAGTCAAAATAATCTAAGAGAATTTTAATTTCACACTAAATTTTGAATTAGTACTTGTATAAAGTTTAAATTAATACACTTTTAAATTCAAGAAACTGATATTTTTCTTTTTCCGTTTTAACCTAATAACCTAATTTCTATACAAAGTGAACTTACCTTATTAATAACTATTATGTACTTCTTATTTGAGATTGGAGGTTCTATCTGATTCCCAAAACCGTTGCATTAAAATAAACGTAGGTTAAAATATCATTTTGGTCTCTCTACTTTTAAAATTATTCAATTTTAGTTAATGTATTTTCAAGTGTCCAATTTTAATCTCTATACTTTTAATAAATTTTAAATTTAATCTCTGAAAGTTATATTTTTTCCAATATGAGAATATGTTTTTGAAATTTATAATAAAAATTTTGGAGGGTGCAGGATTTCTGCTAGGATCTTGATTTAATCAAGAGTCCTCCAAGATCTTGTAGCAGCTTCTGTTGATTAGGATTGATCGAGTCATTGAGGATGCATGAAGATACAGTTTCAAATATCGAAATTTTTAGCTTATCAGGAGAAGAAGAGTTTGTTTCAATCTCGTTAGATCTTGAAATTTTGAATGACATCAATGTTAGGTTAGATCATTGCATGGTTGGGAAGCTCTTATCTTCAAGAGCAATCTCTGGACATTCTATAAGAAACGCTTTCTTCAAAGCATGGAGGATGGAAAACGGTATCAACATTAAGACCAATGGGAAAAATCTTTTCTCGTGTATTTTTGAAAAAATATTGGACCAATTGTTGGAAAAAGAAACTAGCCGGTGAGTGGAAACATTCACCAAGAACAAGAGGTGGAGGAGTTCTCCACCCTCTCGCCAAGATCCTCCTTGAGACGCTTGTTGTCCGTTGAGGCCTCTGTGGGAGATTTACGGAACATGATGAGCACGGTGCAAGAAACATTGGAAGCTTTATCAAGAAAGATTGAGATGATGTCGACAGCACTGCAAAACCAAGAAAATGCCCAACCATTCGTTCAAGAAGGATCTCGGGCATCCATGGAGGTTGTGAGCTCGCCAAGAAAATCATCAAGAAAGGAGCAAGATAATCTTTTTCGACGGAGATACCCTCTGGATTATCAAGAACCTCAGCCACATTATCAAGAACCACGATCAAACTATCAAGAATGCAACTAAGAATTTCGAGATTGGAGTTCTTCTAGTGGAGAGGAGCAAAAAGTTTAGTTGATTAGTTGAGGAGCAAATGACTACTGTGGAGGAAGAAGGGAACCTCAATAATTCAAGATGAAAATTGACTTACCGAGCTATGATGGGAAACGTAATATTGAGTTGTTCTTGGATTGGATTGAGAATATCGAGAATTTCTTCAATTACATGAATACCCTTGAGCATAAGAAAGTTCACTTAGTAGCTTTGAAGTTAAAAGGTGGTGCCTCGACATGGTGGGATCAACTTGAAGGAAATCGACAAAGAAGGGGCAAGGGACCAATTCGGTTGTGGAAAAAGATGAAGTTGATGAAGGAATATTTCCTACCTCCTAATTACGAGCAAACCTTATATAGCCACTATCAAAATTGTAGACAGGGGGCTCGGTCATTGATTGATTATATAGAAGAATTTCATCGTTTGGGGGCAAGAACCAATCTAATGGAGAATGAACAACATCTGATTGCTTGGTTTTTTTGGAGGTCTATGGCTGGAAATCAAAGAAAATGTGAAGCTTCAACCTTTTCATTCTCTTGCTGAAGTAATTTCTTTTGCTAAAATGGTAGAATAATTAAATGAGTCATGCTCCAAGAGAATTTCAAGAAGAGGACCATGGGAGACTGCCTTAAACAAAAAAAGTGGCCTGTCGAATACATCCCACAATCAACCATCATCCTCAAAGGAGAAGGAGCAAGATAAACCCGATGATAAGAATGAAAAGAAATAAGATCTAGAACTCAAGAAGAAAGCTCGAAATCCATACAATCGTCCCTCACTTGACAAATGCTTTCGATGTGGCCAAAGTGGACACCTTTTCAATGCTTGCCCTCAACAAAAAGCAATTACAATTGTAGAAGAAGAAGATGATTCTTGTGAAGATGATGAAAGATTATAGGAGGATGAGGCAGAATTTCTTGAACCCGATGAGGGGGATAGACTATCTTGCATTCTTCAATGAATTTGATTGCACTAAAAAGAGAATCTCACCTATAAAGGCATTGCCTTTTCAAAACCCATTGTACAATCCATATTATAGTATGTAATGTCATTATTGATAGTGGTAGCTGAAGGGATCTAATCCCGAGCGGAAGCGAAAGGACACTTTGCATTCGATTTTTCTATTTTTAAAAGAAACAAAAACAACAAGCTTAACAGAACGGAGTAGGAGGATAAACAACATACTTAGCATGTAATACAAGGAGAAACAAAAGGATGAATGATTATTACCTTTGTAGACTCCCAAACTTCTCAAAACTCCTTTTGTTCTTCACACGAATGTTTCCTCAATGAACGCCAACATTACCACAAGAATAACCTTGTTATTCTCTAGGATTCCAAGAGTTGGATGAGTGGTCTCCAACCCTTGGAAGAGGAAGAGGTAGAGAGATTGTAGAGAGAGTGTAGGAAGGAAATTGTTTTGGAGACTAGGGTATAATTTTCACAATATTAATCTTTGCCCTAAAGGGGCTAATAAGATGAATTTATATGGAGAAGAGTTTACCTCTTCTAATTAAATAACCACATATTAATTTTTTTTTATTGTATAGTTAATTAGTTAATATATATAAACATTGCATGTTTATATTCTTCCATCTCTCTATCATTTCTTAATCAATTAATTAACCATTAATTAATCAATTAAGTAACTATATTAAATCATATTTAATATAGAGTTAATTAACATATAAATATCACATATTTATATGTATACATTTCTTTAGGAATCCAATTCAAATAAATCTAATATTTGAATCTCATTCAAATATATATCTCTTACATAATTTGAATTATAAATCAAATCTATAATTAATTATATATTAATCACATCAATAAACAATTTCCTCGATTGGTTTGAATAATTCAAATTCTCGTTAATATTTTTTAGTGAGCTAACAAGGGGACCTGGTGGACCTACAGATCACCAACGATATGAGACTAATTGGCTAAACTCATTAACCAAATTCATCAATATTCGTTAACTGTGGGGTCTCGATATAGACCAATAACAACAGGTTAGTTCTTCATGAGTGTTCATAACACCAATTGGGTCAAATTACTGTTTTACCCTTGGATTACCTCCTCTATATTCTTAAGTATTAGTTCTCTTACAACCTGTTTATGGTCCAACTATTAAACAGAAACCCATCTCGAGCAAGTGAGAGAGTAGGGTTCTTTGTTCAAGTCTTGGAGACACCACTTGAGGGAACACTCATCTACTTACCTTAAAATCGAGAAGAAGTGAGTTCCATCTTAATTATGTTCCCAACTCTCCACGTGGTCTTATCCCCAAAATAGTAGGCTTATTGAGTAGACGAACTGGCCACTCTCACCCATACAAATCAAAGAACAATCAGTTCATAATGAAAAGAACTGGTTAAGGTTCATGAGCGGAAGCAGGGATTAGAACCAAATCCCAAAAATTACAGAATTATGAATTTTACAGAAACATACAACCATTATTCATTTAAAAATAAAATTACATGTTGATTAAATAAAGAATAGGGAAGAAAAATACATACCCTTGAAGAACACCTTCTTTGCTTAATTCCTTCGATCCACAATCACGAGTGCTTCGATTTGGATCTTAAATCTCCAAACCAAGACACCACCACTTGAGAACCTTCTGTATTCTCTTAGGATTGAGAATATGCAAAAGAGGTGGGCCCTGCATAATTTTGGAAGAGGGAAAGAGGATGAGAAGGAGGAAATAATATATATATATATACTATAATATATATTTTCAGCGAACCATCTCTCTAACCTTCAGAGAGATTGGGAAGAAGATGATCCCTCTAAACTGCTTGCCCCCTTCTCCACGTACTGGATGAGAAAGATCAGGGGAGGGAGTTGTAACTCAAATACAATATAACCTATAGTTTTTATTTTCTCTCATCATTACATGACATTTAATATAAATCATATTTATACTAAATTCAATTATCTGAATCTTATCCATATAACTAGTATTTGAATCATATCCAAATATTTAATTCATCTAAAAAATAAACTTTATATTATAATGTATCAAATACATTATATTAATTATATCACATACAATTAATTTTCTCAATTAATTCTAACAATTCAAATTAATCCAAAAACTTATTATCAATAAATCCCTGTTGAGCTATAGAGGGGACCGTATGGATTTATAGATTGAAACTCCAATGATACTTGGATAATTAATTAAACTCTTTAATTAAATTATCAAACATCCATCAACTGTTGATCACTCAACTAAATATCGACAACTACACTCTTCGCACTACATATATATTTTCGTGTCCATTGGATATAACCAATCAATAGGGCGAGGACCCTTCACAAATTGCTCATAAGTGCAGTTGAGCCAAACTTACCATTTTCCCCCTATAGTTGCATCAACCTCCTTAAGTACCACTGATCCCTCTAATGAAAAATAAGTCATAGTTCAACTTTGACCAATTCCTCTTGGGCCAAGAGAGGGTGTGGCTACATTTTTCAAGCCTCGGAATCAACCCTTAAGGGTGCAATTTATCTACTTACCCTAACATCAGGGAAGGAGTGAATTTTGTCTTGTGTAGTTGTGTTCCTAGCTCCCTAATCAAACGAATCCCCAAAATGGTAGGCATATTGAGTTGTCAATTTGGCTACTCTCACCCATACAAATCAAAGGACCACATTCATAGGCAGGAGTTCACAACTCACTTAGGATTCAAGTCATGTCACCTATGGTCATTTTGGTGAAATGTATTGACTACTATTAACGGGGTTATATGATGAGACTAATCATTTCGTGGTCCGATCTTATAAAAACTCTTTGCATAGGATACTCCCACTCACATGTCTCCATATGAATGATCAGGATGATCTTTTGCAGCATTTTACAACACTTGTAACATCTACAAAGCGGTTCGTATTCGTAGTGTAACTAGGATAAGGTATCCAAACTTATCCATCTACTATAGATCGTTTAGGTTATCATTTAAACATGATCCACCCGTATGTGTCAATATACATGTTTAAATTACATAAAATAACCTAGGATCTTAGTTTATTGGATTGAGTGTATGCACACAAAATAACAATTATTTTTTTAACAATAATTTGTTTAAACAATGTTTACAAACTACGAGAATACAAGAGATTTAGTACACCAATCCCAACATATAATACAATCAAGATTAAGACTAAGTTGCCTAGGTCATCCTATTGAAATAGAAACCTAACTAGTCAATGGTGTTACATTTAGTGGTTCGATCTTATACAAACTCATTGCATAGCATATTCCCCTTGCATGTCACCTACACGAACGCATTGGATCATTGCGTTTGTATCAAATACAAAGTGGGTCATATCCATAGTGTCACTAGGATAAGGTACCCAACCACCTTATCCATATACTATAGACCTTTTAGGCTGTATCTTGAACATTGATCCCTATATGTCTCCACATACTATTCAAGACTCATAAGAAAACCTTAGATGTTAGTTTATTGGATTTATGCTTATTAAGACAAAATAAAATACAACACAATTAATAACATTCATTGAAATAACATCGATAACTCTTTATGATGATGGTCAATTAATTACATTTACTATCTACGAGTTTTAGGGCATAAAACTCAACAAACTCCCACTTAAACTAAAACTCTAGTCAGTGTGATGTATATAATATCACTATCCAAAGCAATGAGAATGGGAAATAAATACAATAAACTAAGGCATCTAGATACCCATTACACATCTCCCACTTGCCCTAAATTATACAATGTACATGTCTCACAGATCTAGATTCTCTAGATGACTCTCGAACACTTTAATCGAGAGAGCCCTCGTAAATGGATTAGCAATGTTGTGCTCTGAAGCAATTGTTGCACAATCTCCTGCATTAGATGATACTTCCTTTCAATATGTTTTCCTTGTTTGTGGCTGAAAGGTTCTTTAGAGTTGGCTACTGCCTCAATGTTGTCACAGTATAAAGTGATAGGCAAGTCCAGGAACCACTTCTAAATCACTTAGGAACTTTCTGAACCAAACTGTTTCCTTTGCTGCTTCACAAGCAACTACATATTCAGCCTCCATAATGGAGTCTGCAATGCATCCTTGCTTGATGAAACGTCATGTTACAACTCCCTCATTTAGTGTAAACACTGATCCTGATGTGGATTTCAAAGAATTCTTGTCAGTTTGGAAATCATAATCGGTGTATCCCGTAAGGATTAAATTCTTAGACCCATATACAAGCTTGTAGTCCCTCGTTCTCCTAAGATACTCGAAAATATTCTTAACCGCAGTCTAGTGGTCTAACCTTGGATTGGACTGGTAGCTACTGACTATTCCCATTGCATAATAAATGTCTGGCCTAGTGCAGAGTATAACATACATTAAATTGCCCACAGTTGAGGCATAGGAAATACGTCTCATATTCTCAATTTCTTAAGGTATCTTAGGAAACCGTTCCTTAGACAAGTGAACCCCGTTCTTGAAAGGTAATAAACCCTTCTTAGAGTTATGCATCAAATATTAAGTCAATATTTTGTCGAAATAAGTTTCTTGAGATAGAGTCAGCATTATGTTCTTGCAATCTCTAATAATTTGGATCCTAAGTACATATTGTGTCTCTCCCAAATCTTTCATTTGGAATTTGGTTGCCAATCATTTCTTAATATCGGTAAGGTATCCTACATCATTCCCAATGAGTAGGATATCTTCCATATAAAATACTAAGAAAGCCCTTTTATCGTTGATGGTTTTCTTGTAGACATGTTTTGATCAAAACCAAAAGATTTATCCGCAGTATCAAATCTAATGTTCCAAGATCTGAATGCTACTAGTTATATCTCTCTTTCTTTTATAGATCCATTTACACCTTATGAGTTTAACACCTTCAGATAGATCTATAAGTTCCCATATTGAATTGAAGTATATAGACTCCATTTTAAAGTCCACGGCTTTGACCCATTGGTCTTTGTCTACGTCATTCATTGCCTGTTTATAGAACAATGGATCCTTAATGCCATCATTTGGTATGACAACCTGAGTTTCAGTTAAATCCAAGTAACGGTCAGGTTGTGATATAACCTTCCTACTGTGTCGAGGCATTCTCAATGACTGAGAAGAACGAGACTGACCTGAAGTGTTGACTTCTTCATTAACTCTTGATGAAGGACCAACTGCATCAACAACCCTTGTCGATTCCTCAGTAGCTTCATTTAATGCTAATTTTTTTCGTGGTTTATGATATCTCATGTAGTTTTCCTCTAAGAATGTAGCGTTTGTTGATACAAACACCTTGTTTTCTTGAGGGTCATAAAATAGACCATTTCTCGTTTCTTTAAGGTAACCAAAAAATTGGCATAACCTTGAACGAGGTTCCAACTTCTTAAGATTTGTCTCTGCACGTGTGCAGGACAACTCCAGATTTTGAAGTAGCGTAAACTCGGTTTACCCCCATCCATAACTCGAAAGGTGTTTCAAAAACACTCTTCAAGGGAACATTATTCAAGATGTGAATTGCAGTCTCTACTGCATATTCCCAAAACGAGCTAGGCAATTGAGCATAACTCATCATAGAACGAACCATGTCTAACAAGGTTCTATTTCTCCTTTCTGGTACACTAATTTTCTGAGGTATACCAGGTACTGAAAGTTGGGATTGAATTCCATGTTCTACCATATAGTTTTAGAATTCTAAATCCATGTACTCTCCACCCTGATCTGATCGAAGTGTTTTAATTATTTTACCTAATAGGTTTTCAACTTCAGCCTTATACTCCTTGAACTTTTCAAAGGCTTCAAACTTATGTTTCATTAGGTATAAATAGTCATACCTTGAATAATCATCAATGAAAAAGATGAAGTATTCGTACCCTCCTCGAGCTTTTACATTCATTGGACCATAAAGATCTGAATGTATGAGCTCGAAGGGCTTTTTGGCTTTATAACCTTTTCCACTAAGAGGTCTTTTAGTTATTTTTTCTTCAAGAAAGGATTCATATGGAGGTAATGAATCATCTTCTAACTTGCTTAGAAGTCCATTCTTTACCAGTCTCCCGATCCTATCGAGATTTATATGACCTAATATCAAATGCCAAAGATACATATTATTGTTACTTGAAAAATTCTTTGCCTTTTTGTTTGAGTATTTGTAGTTTTAAACATCTCATGATTTAAACATGCTTTTGATTCAGTTAGTCTTAACACATATAAGTTGTCTTCTAGTTTAGCTGAACAAATTGCAACACCATTTTTCATAATGAATGCTTCATTAAATGAAAATGTAATAGAATATGATTGTTCAATAAACAAGAAATAGATAAAAGGTTCCTCTTAATTTTGGGAACTATATACAAAATTTCTAAGATTATCTATTTCTAAAAAACAACTTAGTAGCTCCTACTGCACAAGCTGAAATGACGTCTCCCATTCCAACCTAGAGCGTCATTTCACCCTCTTCAAGCTGTTGGAAGGAACTAATTCCCTATAAAGAAGAACAAATGTGATTATTGACTCCCGAATCAAGTATCTAGGCATTATGGTCATTTTCCACTAAACAAGTTTCTAGGACCAGTAAATCATATTTACCTTCCTTCTTTTTCTTCTTTTCGGTGAGATACTTGGAGCAATTTCATTTTTAATGACCATTCACATAGCAGTGGAGTGTCACTATACGATAGTTCACTTAGCTAGTTGTAGCTAAATGATCTCAGGGCATTGTCTATACCATAGACTGCCTACTTCTACACGATTGAGTACATCGTCTATACGATAGACCGTGTCATCTCCTACTTGCTCAGTCGTCTACACGATTTTTGTTCCTCCAGTCTCTTCCTCTAACCAAGTCCATACATAGCCCAAAACTCCTAGATTCTCACACTGAAAATACCAAGGTAACCATTATGGTGGTGTCCTCACTCAACTCGATTTATATTGAGGTTTTGGAGGCCATTCGTTGGCTTCGTGTTGTTCATGTGGTGTTCGCTGTGGATCGTGCTGTGTTACGGTTGTTGTGTTCGAGCGTTCATGTATTGTTGTCTTGGAGACTCATCGAGCGTTTGTGATCAAGGGAGTTTGAAGAATGAGTCTTCAAAGGTATGTATATCTTATCCCTTGATTATCTTGTCAACATGCTATAATTTCTAGTTGTTGCATGACCTATAATTTTTCGTTTCTTATACTATAATTGTCTGTGTTCAATTTCGAATAGAATTTGGAATGATCATTCCACTGCTCATGGAAATCCTCATGTCTGATTTCCTTCATATATAACATATAACTTATGGTTTAATATTGTATCACATACAATATAACCTATAGTTGTAATTCTTTCAACAATGATATTTAATATAAATCTCATTTATATTAAATTCAATTATATGAATCCAATTCACATAATTAATATTTGCATCATATTCAAATATTTATTTCCTCTCAAATAAACTTTATAATATAATGTATCAAATATACTATAGTAATTATATCATATATAATTAAATTAAATTAATTATATCACATATAATTAATTCTTTTAATTAATTTGAATAATTCAAATTAATCCAAAATTGATTCTCATTTAAACCCTGTTGAGCTACAGAGGGGACCTTTGAAGCTCCAATGGTACTTGAATAATTAATTAAACTCCTTTAATTAATTTATTCAACATCCATTAACTGTTGGACACTCCATTAAAGTCCGACAGCTGCAATCTTCGCAATACAGATATATTTCTATGTCCATTAGATATAACTAGTCATTAGTGTGATGACCCTTCACAAATTGCTCATAAGTACAACTGGACAAAAAGTACCATTTTGCCCCTATATTTATATATAACTCTTTAAGTACCACTGATTCCTCTAATGAATAATAAATCATAGTTCAACTATGACTAAACCCCTCTGAGGCCAGAAGAGGGTATGACACCACATTGTTCAAGCCCCAGAATCAGTTCTTAAGGGAGCAATTTATCTACTTACCCCGACATTGGAGAAGGAGTGAATTCTTTCTTGTGTAGTTGTGTTCCCAGCTCCCCAATCAGACGAATCCCCAAAGTGGTAGGCTTCTTGAGTTAATGATCTGACCACTCTTACCTATACAAATCAAAGGACCACCTTCATAGACAGGAGTTCACAATTCATTCAAGATTCAGGTCATGTCACTTATGGTCATCTTGGTGAAATGTAAGTCTCTATTATAAACTAGTCATTTCGTGGTCTGGTCTTATACAAACTTCTTTGTATAGAATACTCCCGCTCACACGTCTCCACATGAATGATTAGGATCAGATCATTTGTAGCACTTTACAATAATTGTAACATTTACAAAGCATGCCATATTCGTAGTATCACCAAGATAAGGTATCCAGCCTTATCCATTTATTACAGACCAATAGTATGTAGACGATATCTTACTCATTGGGAATGATGCAACCATGCTAACTGAAATTAATAATTGGCTAGCAATCCAATTTCAAATGATAGATTTGGGAGATGTGCAGTTTATTTTGGGCATTCAGATCTTTAAAGATTGAAAGAACAAAACGCTAGCCCTGTCTCAGGCATCGTACATTGACAAGCTACTTGTCAAGTTTTTGATGAAAAACTCCAAGAAGGGTTTACTCCCTTAAAGACATGGAGTTATTTTTTCTAAGAAACAGTGTCCTAAGACACCTCAAGAGATTGAAGAAATGACATGAATTCTCTATGCATCGACTATTGGTAGCCTGATGTATGTGATGTTATGAACTAGATCTAATATCTACTAAGCAGTGAGGACAGTCAGTAGATGTCAGTCTAATATAAGATTTGATCACTATCAAATGGACACAAAAATATATCTGTAGTGCGAAGAGTGCAACTGTAGTGCAAAGAAATATATTTGTACTTACGAGCAATTTGTGTAGTGTGAAGAAATATATCTTTATTGGAGTGACTGACAGTTAATGATGTTGAGTAATTTAGTTAAAGGAGTTTGATTAATTATTCAAGTACCATTGGAGCTTCAATCTACAGGTCCACAAGGTCTCCTCTATAGCTTAACTGAGATTGTGCTATAATTAATTGTATATAATGTATAATTATATATAATGGTGTAATTAATTTCAATTAATTATATATGTGTTATAATTAATATAATGTATTTGATACATTATAATATAAAGTTTATTTTGAGAGGAAATAAATATTTAAATATGATTCAAATATTAATTATGTGAATTGGATTCATATAATTAAATTTGATATAGATTTGATTTATATTAAATACCATGATTGATTGAGAGAACTAAAACTATAGATTGTATTATATTTGATATATGTAAATTGTAGGCTATGTGTTATAATTGATATAACATATAATTATATATATATAATATGTTAGTATTATATATGTTTTATTTATTAAATTAAATTAATTTAAATTTAAATTTAAATTTTAAGGAGGGAGTTGTAATTCTCCCCTCCCTAATTCTCTCAGAAAATCGATCACGTGGTGTGGGAGAGGGGAATTATACGGTACAGTTCTTCATCTTCTTCACAGAAAATCTTTCACAAATGATCTCTGTGTGTTTTTTCTTCTTCCAACGTCATTCTTCCATAAAAAAGATTTTCTCCTCTCAAAACCTCACTCTCTCCCAAAAATCAGAGAAGTCCACAACTTTCTTTATAATTCTCACCCCTAAGGAGAATACAGAAAGCACATTTGTGGTGGTGTCCAAATTGACATTTGCTTTTGTTTGAAGTGTTTGTCACTGGAACGAGGAGGAGATTCGTGAAGATCTTGTTCTTCAAGGTAAGTTATTTTTTAATCCTAATTCTCTTCTCTGTTTTCCTTCAAAAGCATGTTGTAATTTTTTTTAAAATGCATAATTTGGATTTTGAATTTTATTATGTGAAATTAAAAATTTGGGAACTATCTGCGCTTCCACGGTGGACCTCACAGTTCCTTCCTTTCATATATCCAACGGTTTGATTTTGTTATTGAACATCAAGCCGAGGTGGCTAATGCCTTAAGTCATAAGAGTTCATTGCTACCAATTCTCTCTACTGAAGTGATTGCATTTAGCTATCTCCCAAAATTATATGAAAAAGATACAGACTTTGGAAAAGCATGGTACAATTGCACTAATCACATAACTTTAGTAGATTTTCATATTATAGATGGCTTCCTATTCAAAGGTGAACAATTATGTATTCCACATACCTCTCTTCGAGAGGCTTTTAATAAAGGAAGCTCACTCAGGGGGTTGACGGGGCATTTTGGTCAAGACAAGAATTTTTTGAATTAGTCTAAGATTCTATTGGCCATAAGTTCGAAGAGACACTAATTGTTGGTTTACAAAAACATGTAGTGGAAGAAAACAGGATCATTAAGTATTCTAATTCCTTTATTTTGACATCAAAATAAGCATGTTCATAGGATATCAAGAGGGTTTCATTACATACCTTTGAAGATCCTATTCAAACTCGAAATTCAGCTGCAATATTCTCCAATTCTTGCTATGGACCACCACTAGAACTTCCCTACTATTCTCGAGGAGCCTTAGATTGAGTTGTAGGATTCAAAACAAGCTTGAACTTAGGGAATTGAAGGAGAGGTTTTCTGGGTTTTCAGCTTGTTGAAGAACTTCTTTAACCTTCAAAACTCAACAGTTCAACAATTGCATCACTTTTTCCACTCAATTAAGAGTGATTTTATTACATGACTCTCATGCAAAGCTGATCATTTCAAGTGATTCCAGCTACTCCTTGAATTTGATGGTGGAATTGTGTGTAAGAATGTGACTAACCTTCTTGTTTGAAAGTGGAAAAATACCACATTGGGATTTTTCTTAATTTTCAAATTTCCTTTTTGATTATGAAAATTGATTTTCAAAATCAAAACTTTTTCCAATTTTAATTCTTAATTAAAATTGAAATTTTATTAATTTTACAAAAATTAGTTCAATAATCAAATTTTCTAATAAAATTAATAATTAATAATTAATTAAATAATTTAATTAATTCTATTAATTTAATAACAAATATTAAATTAACTAATTCCATTACCATGAATCTCTATTCATGAAATTAATATTTAAATCATATTTATATATTAACTGATTCTCCAATCGTTTAATTCCAAAATTAAACGTGTAATTATATCACATATAATTACTAATTCCCTTAATTCGAATTTGAACGTTTCAAATCAACTTATCACGCTATTCTAAGGCTAATCCATTTGTGAGCTAGTAGGAGGACCTAATGGACCTACAAATCATGGGCTCCAACGATCCGTGATTAATTGACTAAACTCCTTACACCGAATTAACCCCTATTTGTTAACTATCGAGTCACTCCACTAAAGTCTACTAGTTGCACTCCCCTCACTGTAGATATATTGTGTCCACTCGATATAATCATAAGTAGTAAGTTAACCATTCATAGGTTGTTCATAATAACGACTGGGTCAAAAGGCTGTTTTACCCCTGAGTTACCTCTTGTTCCTCAAGTCCCACTGATCCTCTAATGAACAATTGCAAGCACAGAACACCCCAATTTCTTATGTCACCACATGAACGAATAAGGATCACTTCGTTTGTAGCACTTTACAACTTCTTATAACAACTACAGAGTGAGGCGCATCCAATAGTGTTACTAGGATAAGGCACCCAATCTTATTAGTATACTATAGATCATTTTGACTATTTAATCAAACCTGATCCACTTTTATGTCTCCACATAAAGTTCAATTACTCATGTAATAGTCATGGATTTTTTAGTTTGTTAGATTTATTTCTAAAATAAAATAAGCAATTCATATATTGAATAACAACTTTATCGATTTACAGAATGAGTTTATTGTTTACAAACCACGAGTTTTAGGATATAAAACCCAACACTAATAACTTTGTTAAAAGATGTGTCATTTTCCAAAAAGCCAAAAGGACTTCAACCAATGCCGGCTTATACACACCTTTACCGACTCCCACAACTATTTAGGAAGACTTATCAGTTGATTTTGTACTTGGTTTCCTAAAACAAAACAGGGATATGATGCAATTATGGTAGTTGTTGCTCGATTAAGCAAGATGTCTCATTTTTTAGCTTGCAAGAAAACAAATGATGCAGTTTACATTGCTAACCCCTTCTTTAGGAAAGTTGTTAGACTCCATAGAGTGCTTAAATGTAGGGACGAAAGCCTTATCGTAGTGGAAGGCACAAAACAAAGCTCATTATTAATTTGAGATTTTTGAAATACCCATACACTGGGTAATTCATAAATAATATAGAGACCAAAGAAAAACAAAAATTAGCCTACTGCAAAATTAGGACCTAGGTTAAGCATACTTAAAAATCACATAAAAGAGATAGAAAACGTTTACCTTTGTAGAACCAAGTGAGAATCCAATTCTCCAATTGGGATTTTCAAACACCACCAAAAAAGCAACCTTCCTATTTGATGAGAAATCTTTAGTGATTTTTTATTTGTAGGAACCAATTGAATTGGGAAAAAGGAAAGGAGAAGAGGAATTTTCTTTGAGAGAAGTAAAAAGGCCAGAATTGTTGTAGGATTTTTCTCTTTTTTCCTTGTGATCAAAACCATTTTTTTTTATCAACTGAGATAGAGAAGGAGAGAAACGTGGAACGACCCACGTTTTTAGACATTTCTCCAACGAGGGAGTTATCTAATTAATTTAGTAATTAATAAATCATTAATTAAATATAATTTAATTAATGATTTCATTTAAATCATATTAAATCAAACACCTCTCACATAACCTATAGTTTTAGTTCAATTAATTAAATTAAATTAAATAATTATTCAATTCTCCAATTAAATTATCTCCAAATTAGATATCAAATATTTAATTTGGCTTACATTTAAATCATATTCAATTGTATTTCTCTCATAATCTAGTTTTAATGTGCATCAAATAAATATTAATTTTAACCTATAGTTTTAATATGAATCTAATTCATTAATATTTGAACTCCTTCAAATATTTAATTCTCCCATAAATTAATTTTGAATTATATCCAAAAATAAATTTATATTATAAATTTTAATTAAAATATAAACATTATATTATAATGTATCATTACACATTATACTATTTTCCTAAGTGAATTTGAACATTTCAAACTCTATTCAAAGCATAGTTACCTTAATTCCCTTTACGGGCTAGAAAGGGGACCTCATGGACCTACAAATCAAAAGCTCACGATATGAGATTAATTGGCTAAACTCATTAACCAATTGAACAGTATTCGTTAACTATGAGTACACTCCACTAAAGACCCATAGTTGCACTCTTCTCACTGTAAATATATTTCTATGTCCACGGATATAGACCAACGACAACAAGTTAGTCCTTTACAAGTGTTTGTCATATCAATTGAGTGAAGTTATCATTTTACCCTTGACTTACATCTGTATTCTTAAGTACTAGTGATTCTCTAATGAACAACCTATTTATGGTCTAACTATTAAACTGAAACTCCTCTTGGGCCATTGAGAGGGTAGGGCCTTTTGCTCAAGTCTCGGAGACACCACTTAAGTGAACAATCATCTACTTACCCTAAAGTCAGGAAGAAGTGAATTTCATCTCGTGAAAGTATGTTTCTAGCTCCCCACTCGGTCTTGTCCCCAAAATGGTAGGCTTCTTGAGTTGCGAACTGGCCACTCTCACCCATACAAATCAAAGGACAATCCCTTATGAACAGGAGTCCATAACTTACTCAGGATTAAGACTAATTTGCCTAGGTTATCCTAGTGAAATAGAAACCTAACTAGTCAACGAAGTTACATCTAGTGATTACTATTTTGTGGTATGGTCTTATGCAAATTGATTGCATAGGATACCTCCACTCGCATGTCCTTTACATGAACGTGATGGATCATTGCATTTGTATCAAATACAAAGTGGGTGTATCTATAGTGTTATCAGGATAAGGTACACAACCTTATCCATATACTATAAATCCTTTAGACTGTATCTTGAACAATGATCCCCATATGTCTCCACATATAGTTCAAGACTCATACAACAGTCTAGGATGTTAGTTTATTGGATTAGGGTTATTTAGGCAAGATAAATACAAGATAAACAATAACTATTTATTGCAATAAACATTAATAACACTTTATTAATGATTAGTCAAATGTTACATTTACTATCTACGAGTTTTAGAGCATAAAACCCAACACTATATCCATTATGTCAGATAGAGATGTCAAGTTTCTTAGCCATTTTTGGCATGTTCTACGGAAGAAATTTGACACTACGTTGAAATTTAGTACCACATCTCATCTTCAAATAGACGGTCAAACGAAGGTAACCAACAGAACTTTGGGGAGTCTCATATATTGTTTAAGTGGTTCTAAACCTAACAATGAGGACTTAGCACTTGCACAACCCGAGTTTGCTTTCAATAACATGAGAAATAGATCAATCAGAAGATGTCCATTTGAAATAGTCTACACTTGAGTCAAGACTCACATTTGACCTTGCCAACTTACCATGCTTCATGGATGTAAGTATGGAAGCTAAAAATATGATGGAGAGAATTCAAGAATTACACAAAGAAGTCTATGATCATTTAGAAAAAAATCAACTTTATCCTACAAAGAAGCTAAGGATAAGTAAAAAAGAGAAGTAACATTTGAAGACGGAGGTCTTGTGATGGTTTATTTACGCAAAAAAGATTTCCTACTGGAACTTATATTAAATTGAAAGATATATAGCTTGGACCATGTAAAGTGTTAGCAAAATATGGTACTAATGCTTATCGAATTGAGCATCCGAAAGATCTACATGTCAACTCCGTCTTCAATGTTGTTGATTTAAAGTCATACCATGCACTAGATGATTTTCATTTAACTTCCTAGTTCACTCAAGGGCGAGTTTGATTTTGGGAGGGGTGGATTTGATGTAAAGCTAAAAGGCCCTTTTTTGTAATTATATAAGAAGTTATTAGTTGTTATAGTTAGTTAATCATTTTGTAACTAATATCTTCTATATTTAAGACCCTCCTCTCTCATTTTGAGGAGAGATTCATTTCGATAAACTTTTAGAGTTTAGGACACCAAGGTCTCTATTCGTTATGAGAGACTTCCGGACCTTTGCTACTATTGTGAGCATTTAGACCATGTTAAAATACCGTGTAGAGAAACTTACATCTGCAATAGGTTTGAACATTAAAAATCATCAATTTAGGCCATGGTTAAAATATCAGGGTTCACTAAGAACAAATAAGGAAAAGGTTTTCTTTCCAAAAGAGGATCAAAACAGAGCCACTCCACTAAATGAAAATATTGTTCACGTTCTGCTTAGGCCAAGGACAAGAAATTTATTAGAAGGATCGAAGACCTTGGAACAATCAAATCTGCATAAGATAGACCTCAATAAACCTTAGGAGAATGATTTTCTAATGGCAATTAAAGAACCTCAGATGTTTTTACTACTACACATGCTTTCCCCAACTTAGTAGGAAAGACCCTCAACTCCATGGTTGAATAAGTGGAGTCTTCATCCAGCTCAAGTGAAAAAAAGCATCCTCCTTCTGACGTGATACCTATCAATGATGAGAGATCATTTTCTCCAAGTAAAAACATGAAAACGTGAACAAAAGATCAAGATCTATATCAGTCATACCTATAAACACAAGTTCATACAAAATTTCAAAACGAAAATGTATGAATGAGGGAGGTGGTGTTGCATTGGGATTGAAAAAGAACATAACCTCTTCCCTGGATCACTTACTAATTAAAGTTAATTGATAACTTGGCTGTGGCTACACGACAGACTTGCCTAGGGCCATGAAAATTATTTATTGGAGTGCTAAGGGATTGGGCAATCCTCGAGCATTCCATTCTCTGCGTGATCTTGCCCACAAATCAAATCCAGATATATTATTCATTTTCAGAAACAAAATGTGGCAACAACTATGTAACAAGATTAAATTTCAATGTGGCTCAATGGGTGTTTTTCTGTCTACAGTGTAGAGGCTAAAGGTAGTCTCTGTCTCCTTTGGAAAGATGCTGTTAAAGTGGACATCAAGTCATTTTCCCCCAGCATATAGATACAAACACAAATCAAGTAACAAAGCTTGGAGATTTACTGGTGTTTATGGCTATCCTAATTCTTCAAAGAAATATCTAACGTAGTAGCTTTTAGGTAGAATTTATGGTGATGAAGACAACCCATGGTTAGTAGGTGGGGAGCTAAATGAGGTCCTTTGGGATTATGAGAAAGAAGGCGCACTATGATTTCAGAGAAGCTTTGGATTTTTATCAACTATCATATGTTAGTTTTAGAGGTTCCCTTTTCACTTGGTTTGGCAATAGAAACGATTCCACAATAAGAAAAAGATTGGATAGAATTTATGTAGCAATGCTTTTTGGGACCTTTTCACTCATATCAAAATAAAACATATGAGTTGGCTTTTCTCTGACCATAGACCAATTAGTATTGTCATGGATATGAGGATCCCTATGTTATGTTAAAAGAGGAAGATCTTAGGTTTGAGGAAATATGGACTCACAATTCATAACGTAAGGGCATTATTAAGAAAGTTGGTAAATAGAATTCCCCAAGTTCAATCACTCTCTTGCAAGATAACTTGATCCTTTGTTCCAAATCTCTTTCTAAATAGGAGAAAGATATTTTCAACAATATAAAAGAAAAACTGGAGGATTGTAAAAGAGTTCTTAGTTCTGCTTATGATAATCTAGCAGACATCAACAATGATCAAATCCACTCAATCGAATTTGAACTTGAAAGGCTCTTTGAAGAAAAAAAAAAATCTTTTGGAAACAGAGGTCAAGGGAGGATTGGCTCAAGTGGGGTGACAGAAACACCAAGTGGTTTCACAAAAAGGCATCCTTGAGAAAGAAAAGGAATGAAATCACTGGTATTTTATCTGAGGATGGGGTATGGACTGGAGAAAGTAAAATCAGAAAAGTTTTCAAAACCATTTCAAATCTCTGTTTACTTCTTCAAATCCTAGTGAGGATCATATTTAGATTATGTAGAACCAAAAATTTCTTATGAAATGAATCAAATCCTTGGTGTTGAGTTTTCAAAAGAGGAAATTGAAGTGACCTTGAAAAAAATGTTTCCTACAAAGTCCCTGGGTCCTGGTGGTTCTTCAGCTATTTTTTTTTTCCTGATTTACTAGGATCTTGTAGGAAATAAAATGATAGAGGACTGTTTAGATATCTTAAATCACAAGAAGAGTATAAAGGATTGGAACTCTACTAACATTGTTTTAATCCCTAAAAATCAAAATCCTCATAATGTGAGTGCTTTTCGTCCTATTAGGTCTTTATAATATTACCTACAAATTGATATCTAAGACAATTACTAATAGATTAAAAGTGATTCTATATGATATTATTTCTGAGCATTAATCTGCTTTTGTTCCTAGTAGGTTCATTCTGGATAATATTATGATAGACCACGAAATACTTCATTATATAAAAAATAAGAAATGCGGGAACAAAGGTGTAACTGCTCTAAAATTAGATTTTAGCAAAGCTTATGATAGAGTTGAATGGTCTTATTTAAAGGCTATGATGATTCGCTTAGGGTTTGATTATAATCTGGTTCTTTTAATTTTCAATTGTATTTCAACTGCTAAGTTCTCTATCTTAATAAATGTCAAGACCTCATGTTGTATGTATCCTTCTAGAGGTCTTTGACAAGGGGATCCCTTATCTCCATATCTATTTTTAATTGCTTCTGAAGGTTTCTCTCGCTTTCTTTTAGCTAATCATCCTTTGGGTTCTATTTCAAGTATTGTTGTACACAAGTCAAATCCAAAGATTTCTCATTTTTTGTTTGCAAATGACAACCTGTTTTTTTGTAAAGTTAACAAGATTATTTTACTCTGAACTATATCTTTCAGAAATTTGAAGAACCCTCGGGTGCTAAGATTAATTTCTCAAAATCTACCATGATGTTCTCTCCCAATTTGGAGATTGAAAAGATGAATTTTCTCAGTGGCATCCTTGGAGTGTGTAGAGTCCAAAACCTAGAGAATTATTTGGGTCTTCCTTCATCTTTATCCAAGAATAGAAGTAAAGATTTCAATTTCATTGTAGAAAAGATATGGAAAGTTATGTAGGGTTGGAAGTCTTCTTTTTTCCCTTCTGCAGGCAAGAAAGTCCTTATTAAATTTACAGATTGAAAGGTCTTTCTCCACTATCTTCTTGAATTTATGAGCGTCTACCAAACAGCCAGCCTGAAAGTCCTGATAGTGATTTAACAGGCCAGACTATCCCTTCTTATAGAATGAGCCTTTTCAAGCTCCCAAAAATATTTTGTGCGAATATTACAAGGATTTTTGCTCATTTTTTGTGGGGTCGACTATCAAGAAAAGAAGAATTCATTGGTTAAAATGATCTGATTTTTGTCTACCAAAAGCACTAGGAAGGCTGAACTTTAGAGATCTTAAAGGTTTTAATAGAGCTTTAGTTGCAAAGCAAGCTTGGAAGATTATCTCTAACCCAAGATCTTTTATATCCTGTTTTTTCAAAAGCATCTACTTCCGGGATTGTAGCATTTTAGAAGCAAAAGTGGGAAAAAATATTTTTATTTGTGGAAAAGTTTGATGTGGGACCGTTCTTTTTTAAAGAAAGGAATTAGATTATGCTTGGCTAATGACAAATCTATTAAGATGTTTGATGACCCTCGGATCACTAAGGAATTATTGTTTGGACTAGTGTGTATCAATAATAAGTTCAGGTTTACTTTGGTTTCAGATTTTATTACTTAGTTGGGTTAATGGAATATGGAAGTACTTAACGAGGCTACTCAAGTAGTAGATGTAGATTTAATTACTAGAATTCCCATTAATTTGAATGCTAAGGATAAAATTTGTTGGCATTATGACAAATATAGTCTTTACTCTGTTAAATTTGGATATAAGTGGTTCTAAAGTTCAAGATTGTGTTACTATTCTACAAGTGAAAATACTATGGAGATGGTGTGGAAGAACTTGTGGAAATTCAATATCCCTTCCAAAATAAAGTTGTTTGTTTGGAGGACTCTCAAAAATAACATTCTTACAAGAGTTAATCTTTGTCAAAGAACTCAATTTTTTCCAGTATATCCTATTTGTCGAAATGAATCAGAATCATTATATCATATCTTTTTCATATGTAGAAGAGCTAAGGCGATTTAGGAATTAATTGTGAATTAACCATCTGTTAGAAGAAAATTTCAACGGTAGTTTTATAGTAGATAGATTGTACTACAACATTTTTGCTCCCTAAAAAATATGGAACTAATTGTTATATCCTGTTGGACTATGTGGAATGATAAGAATGCAATTATTAATAGAGTAAATTTAATTCCAATAAAAGCAAAAAACAGATGGATAAGAGATTACCATGAGCAATCTACTAGTGTTCTCTTCGAAATGATATGCTCTAGGGCGGAAGACACAAGTTTCAACCTGCATGCAACAGGAATTGGGTTCCTCCTCCTCAAGGTTTCTTTTCTCTTAATGTAGATGTTGCGTGGACCGTGAATCCTGCTTCAACTGGTCTGGGGATGGCTACTTGAAGCTTTGATGGCTCTGTAATCGCATACTATCAAATAATCTGGTCATGGACTTTTCTCCTTCGGTAGCTGAACTACTTGCAATCATCGAAGAATTGAAATTGGCTCTATCACTTGGAATTTTCAATCTTAGGGTTGATTCGGACCGTCTTCTAGCTGTAAATCTCATCAACAATGGTTATTCTACATTGAACGATATTGGGGGTTGTGTTGACGAAGCGTTATCACTGAAGAAGGGATTCAACTGTATTTCCTTTAACTATGTAAATAGATCGTGTAATCAGTTGGCTGATGCTTTAGCAAAAGAAGCTAAGGCCAACCTTTAGGATGATATATGGGCTTGAGATTTTTAAGCCTATTTCCTTAACATTGTTGATATGGATGTATGCCATTTTTAGCCAATGAGGCAGGATAAAATTTTTACTTTTCAAAGATTTATAATAAATTTTTTTGAAAGATCAATAATAAACCACCAGTTGTAAGACTAAATTTAAATTTACTGAGAGTATAAGGATTAAGATTAGATATTTGAGAGTAGAGGGCTAAAATTTATTTATTTATTTATTTTCATTCTTGTGATGTATTCCCTGTATTGATTTCATTATATTCTCCTACGTATCTTTTACGTTAATTGTTTTCTTTAGAATCTTTTATCATTTTGTTTTCTGATTGATTTATGTTAATTGCGATTTGTCTTCTTCTTATGTAGGTATGCATGTGATTAAGAATTCTAGGATTTATCCAAATCAATGCTTCTGTAGGTCGATTTAAAATGAAATATATAACGTTGTCGGTGGTAGTTATGTACCGAAAACTGAAACAAACGATCAAAATGAAGCGAAGAAGTTAAAACAGCTCACTAAATTCATTTACAAACCTAATTATGTGGCTACGCTCCATGTGTCAACAAGTTTGTATTTAAATTTTTTGATTTAGTTTGTATTTAAAGAATAATGGGTAGTTATTTTTATACCTGTTGAGAGTGGGAAGTTTTATAAGTCCTCTCCATATTTTTTGCACCTGTAACAAAACTATAAATAGGGTATTTAAATCCCTTCAAGTCAGTAAAACAAATTGAGAGAAATTTATCAAAATCAAAGTTGGTATCAGAGCTTACTCATGGCAACAGAACAAGTAGCATGCAATACTTCACAACTCCAAAGCATGGTTCCAACTCCAACCAACACAAATGTCTCAACAGCTTCATTGGTTTCTAATCCCTCTTTTGGACATCCACTGGGAACTGTTCTGACTGTCAAACTTGATAATAAAAATTATGCTTTATCACGAAGCATGGTTTTGGCTATACTCAAGGGTAAAAAAGTTGAGAGCTTTGTTCTTGGAATAAAGCCCAAACCTACTGAATTCATTTCCTCCTCTGAAGAAACAACAACAGGAGAAGGAACTAAAACTAAAAGCACCACATCCAAATCGATGAAGAATGGAATATTATAGATCAAGCTCTCCTAGGATGACTATTGGGATCAATGACACCAATTATTGCTTGTGATATCATTGATTTCAACACATCAAAAGAAGTATGGACTACCTTAGAAAACTTATATGAGGTTACTAGTAGAGCACGGATCAACCAACTGAGAAATGCATTACAAAACACAAAGAAAGGTAATATGAGAATAATTGATTACATTGGTTTTATGAAATAGACCTCTGAAGAATTAAAGATGGCTAATGAACTGGGAACTTTAAGCTATTTGATGTCTTGTGTAATATTTGGTTTAGATATTGAATATTTATCTATAGTTTGTACAATTGAAGGAAAAGAAAACATCACTTGGTATGATATGTATTTAACTCTTCTTACCTATGAGAAGAAACTGGTTGGTCTAAATGTTGTCAATTCTAGTGGTACTGTGATTAAAGCAAGTGCAAACTTAGTTGTTCACAAGTCCAGCAACCCTGGAGAAGTAAGTCATAACAATCAGCAACCTAATAGAAGTTATGAAAGAAATCAAAACCAGAGAGGACGAGGACATGGCGTTTTTCACCCTACAGAAACTCATCCAAGCCTACATGTTAGGTTTGTGCAAAATATGGTCATAGTGTTGTCATATGCTATCATAGGTATAACAAAGAATACACAGGGATGCAGCCAAAACACAAATCATCAAGGAAATTCCTGTCATCAAAATGTCTATATATCAATTCCAGAAATGGTAACAGATCCTACTTGGCTTGCTGATAGTGGAGCAACCAGCCACATCACTGCTGATCTTGGGAACCTTAACATCAAACATGAGTACCATGGTAATGATTCTTTAATGGTTGGTAATGGTCAAAAACTTAAAGTTAGTCATATTGGATCTAGTTTTGTAAAAGATTTCAAAAAACAAATTCTTCTAATAGATATACTTCATGTACCTAAAATTACAAGAAATCTTCTTAGTATTGCTAAGCTTACATCTGACAATAATCGTGTAGTTGAATTTGATTCCAATTATTGTTTTGTGAAGAACAAGGTAACAAGGAGAATCCTATTGCATCCTTAAGAATGGTCTTTATCAAATGAAACTACCTCACAAAAGCAATTGCAATTCTTCTTCTTCTAGTAATTATGATCCAACCAATTCTAGAATAGGACAAGTTGTTTGTAATCCCAAAGGAAAAGTTAGTAATCTCTCTCAATCTTTTGTTGCTATTACCTATGTTAGAGACTACAAAGTCTCTAACGACATTTGGCATTGCAGGCTAGGACATCCCTCTGAAAGGGTTCTTTCTCATGTTCTTAGAAATAGTAATGTAAAGACTTCTATTATGAATAGTAAACAAGGCTTTGCGAATCTTGTCAATATGACAAATCTCATGCTTTACCATTCAAACATTCTATTTCTAGATCAAATTATCCTATGAAGTTAATCTATTGTGACCTTTGGGGACCTGGTGACGTAACTTTGGGATGCAATTATGCGATGCATGTCTTAGGTTATACATTGGTTCTCATGCGTCGGTGGTCATGCATTGGAATGGAATGTATGCGTTAATCTCTTATGCAATGACCATGCGTTTCTGTCACAAGTTTTCTTGCGCTCTCGCCAAATATAACGAGATCGCAAGTTTCTCGGGTGATCTGAGGTCGAACTCAAGCTAAATGGTATGCGGTAATGTGTTTGTGGCGAAGAAATAAAAGAATAATGAGGGTTATGGGCTATAAACTACTCCTACTCCTAACTAACAGATTAAGTTGTGGAAGTATGACTGAGAGGTAGAGACGCGGTAACTGTTAACGCGTAGTAAAATGCATGGAAAAATAGATGAAAAGGCGAGTATGTCTTCACTGCAATACTAAGCTTGATCGCAAGGGTAACCCCAGCCAATGCAAGCTATGCGATCATGCTATATACACTTGACGTAGATGCATACGATGTATATGCGATAGTGTCGAGAAGCCTATTTCTAAGCCTCTACATTCCCGCTCACGTGCTCTCACACATAAGCAAGATGACCGCATACCACCATATCCTACTTAAAGGATGCATACGCTGTGTAGTAGCAAACGGAGCTTATTCCTAAGTTTCCCATTCTTGCTTATGCGATCCAATCTGCTCTCTTGAGTCTTAGATTTGGTTGTTATACTACTCTCCCAAGTATGTCTAAATGATGAATGATGTGCTCATAAGACAAAGTAATCACATAAACCTGGTTGACGTAAAATTATTCCTATCTCTAGTGAACACTTGCTTATATTGCTTAATGCGATCAACTACTTACCCTCCCAGGCAGTTGGTTGCTGTTGATTTACTCATAGACAAGCATTGCGTCTGCTTATAGACAAGCGTTGTTACAGCTTCACACTAAACAAATAAGGTTTTCTCACAACACTCGCGCAACATATACCTCCCGGTGGTTTGCTACATGCTTCATATTCTTATGTCGCATGATTAAGTATGCGATACTCTAACAGTCTTACTTAGTGATGCAATGAAAGTAAAGGATACTAAGTAAATGAAGATGGAGATGGAATCGAAGGAAATATAGAAATGCATTGATCATAAAATGTATTAATCTCTTAAGCCAAAATGCAATACAATACAAGGATAGAAGAGATATGGAGGGGCGGATGGAAGCAATGTCTTGCTTCCATCAGATGTGTGTCAAGGCTATCGGTGGTGCCATGGATGGGCGGTGGAGTAGACTCTTTCAAGCTCTAACTCCGGCGAAGGCTTCGGTCGTCACTCAGAATGGTTAAGAGGATGAATAACTCTCAAGCTATCTTCTCACGCTTTCGTCTGGATCACAAGGATCTGCCCTCAGGCAGAAAACCCCCGATGAATTGAAGTTCTACTCAACGGCTTTTATTTATAGAGCTTGATCACTGACAACATTAATGGACCTGCTCTGAATCTGGCACTCGCGACGCGATGATTCTTCTCTGAAATTTTGCATCTAACGGCGTGGTAGGTGAAATGTCAACATCACCTTTTGATACTCCCGAGGTATGCGTTCATGTTTGGATTCCAGAGTATCAACGCATTTCACCACCCTTGCGCTCATCCTTCTATTATGGTTATTATTCTGTAGCCGCAATTTCCCTGTGATGATCGCATTCCCTCGACAGCCGCAACTTCTATGCGATGGACGCATGCAATTAATGGCCGCAAATCCATGTGTCGAACGTATGCGTTCGCCTCTGCGATGGAGAGATTCCTCGCATGCGATCGTCCTTGCGATAGCCTGGCTTCCGCGTATGCGATCGATTTCTGCGGTTGCTACAAAAATAAACAATTGAATGCATAATAACGCATAATAGTGGGTTAGCCGAGATTCTTAATGTCGATAGACGTAAACTCATTTTCTCATGAATTCTAAGTATAATCCCACATCTTCTACTTAACAACCCTCATAATTCTAAATAAAAGGCCTATAATGACGTGCATTTCTGCTCGTCATCAGGACCTTCACCTATAATCTCTATGGCTGGATATCAATTTTGTGGATGATTTTTCAAGGTTAACTTATATAATACCGTTAAAAACAAAAGGAGAAGCATTAAAAATGTTTGTACAGTATAAGACTTTGATGGAAAATCTCTTGGAAAGAAAAATAAAAGTTCTTCAGAATGATTGGGATGGTGAATTTAGACCTTTCTTTAACTATCTAAAGGAACAAGGCATTCAGTTTAGACACTCTTGTCCTCACACTAGTGAGCAAAATGGAATTATTGAAAGAAAATATAGACATATTATTGAAATGGGTTTAACTCTTCTTGCACAAGCTTCAATATCTTTAAGATATTGGTGGGATGCCTTTATATTTGCTTTCTATTTAATTAATAGTCTACCCACACCTATCCTAAATAATATAACCCCATGGGAGAAGACTTTCCAAACTAAATCAGATTATAATTTTCTAAAGGTCTTTGAAAGTGCTTGTTATCCTTGCTTAAGATCGTATCAATCTCACAAGTTTCAATATCATAGAACAAAATGTGTTTTCTTGGGATATAGTGAATCTCATAAAGGATACAAATGTCTAAGTTCTAGTGGTAGAATGTACATCTCTAGACATGTAATCTTTAATGAGCATGATTTTCCTTTCAAATCTGGCTTTCTTACAAATTCCGTTGAGAAACAACATTCCTATGAGACTATAGTTTTCTAGATGAATTTTCCTATTCCATCAGCCAACAAGGTTCAAACTGGATATCCTAATCAGCTTACACCTAGTCCTATATATATATTTAATGAGGTAAATGAAGTAACATCTCCTATCACTAGAATTGAAAGTCCTATTTCATCTCTTATTACAGAATTGAAAGTCCTATTTCTACTCATTGTCTTTCTCATTTAGTAGAGCCAATATCCAATGTGTCACAAGAAGATATTAATGCTATTGTTCCCACTCATCCTATGCAAACTAGATCCAAGAGTGGCATCTTTAAACCTAAACAAATTAATTACCTAGTGGCACAAACTCGTATTGATGTTGGGGAACCTAAATCAGCTAAAGACGCATTGAAATCTCCAAGATGGACCACAACAATGAGAGAAGTAATGGAAGCTCTTAATAGAAACAAGACATGAAAGCTAGTACCCTACTCTACTAATTTTAATATAGTTGGGTGCATGTGGGTATTCAGAACTAAGAAAAATTCATATGGCAGTGTGTAAAAACTCAAAGTAAGATTGGTAGCTAAAGGCTTTCATCAAATTCCAAGAGTTGATTTTAACGAAGCTTTTAGTCCTGTGGTTGAATCATACAAATCATTTTAACCTTATCAGCTAATTATGATTGGAAGATTAGACAATTAAACATCAATAATGCCTTTTTGAATGGAAAGTTAGATGAAGAAGTGTATATGATGAAGCTAGAAGGATTTGTTGATGAACAAAACCCAGATTATGTGTGCAAGCTAGACAAATCCCTATATGGCTTGAAGCAGGCTCCTAGGGTATGGTTTGAGAGGTTAAAAGGTGTTTTCAAGAATTCCAAAGCTGACAACTCTCTTTTTTATCTTGTCACTAATCAAGTTAAAGTTTATATACTTGTCTATGTGGATGACATTCTTATTACAGGAAATAGTGATATTCAAGTTAACAAGTTTGTTGCCGCTTTAAATCAACAAATTGCATTGAAAGATTTAGGAGATCTATCCTATCTTTTGGGCATACAAGTTCACAGAGATGAAATGTACTTCTTTTTAAATCAGACTAAATATATAAATGACTTACTAGACATATTAGAGCTCAATCATCTTAGACCTTATAACACACTTGCTGCAACAGGACGCCAATTCACAAAGAATGATGGAACATAAATAATCCCACAATTTATTGAAGTGCAATAGGAGCTTTACAATATGTCACACATACAAGACTAGAAATATCATACATTATCAATAAACTCAACCAATTTCTACAATCTCCCACAGATATACATTGGAACGTAATCATGCGTGTACTCAGATATTTGAAAGGTACTAAGGAGCATAGACTTTACATTCCCAAATCTAATTCATTACAAATTACAGGATATTCAGATGCAGATTGGGGATGTGATCTTGATGATAGAAAATCAATCTAAGCCTATTATATGTACCTTGGAGATGTCTTAATCTCATGGAGCTCCAAGAAGCAACATGTTGTTGCACGATTGAGCATTGAATCAGAATATCGTTCTCTCAGACAAATTTCAGCAGAAATTAGTTGGGTATAAGCAGTACTTCAAGAAATTGAATGCCCGACACATTCATACCTATTTTCTAGTGTGATAATATTAGTGCACTCTCATTAGCTGCCAATCCTATTTTTCACAGGATGAGCAAACATGTCTAGCTTGATGTTCACTTTGTTCGCAATAAAGTTCTCAACAAAGAAATTGATGTGCGGTTTGTACCATTGGAGTAGCAGGTAGCTGATGGTCTTAAAAGCCCTTGACCAAAGCTAAATTTCGTGAGTTGTGTTTAAAACTCAATGTGTTATCAACACCATTGAGTTTGAGGGAGGAAGTTAAAACAACTCACTAAATTCATTTACAAACTTGATTACGTGGCTACTTACCAACGCTCATTGTGCCAAGCTTTCCAATTCTCCATGTGTCAACAAGACGTACTTTATGTATTCTGTAATTTAAATTTTTTGAGTCAGTTTGTATTTAAAGAATAGTGGGTAGTTATTTTTATACCTGTTGAGAGAGAGAAGTTTTATAACTCCTCTCCATATTTTCTGCAAATGTAACAAAACTGTAAATAGGGTATTTAAATCCCTTTCAGTCAGTAAAACAAATTGAGAGAAATTTATCAAAATCAAAGTGAAGATATTTGTTTCTTTTTTTTCATTTACTTTAATTCGGAGGTTGTGCCATTCTACATCTTAATTTGATGTAAGTGAAATATGCCATCTGTCATAAACAAAAATGGCAAGACTCTGGAGTTCAATCGGTTTTCACTCTTCTTTTAGAAAACAAGATCAGAGAAAAACAGCATCGATCCACCTTAAACTGAAATTGATTTTATTGATTAGAATGCTCATTATCTCATTTGTTTCGCATGGTTTGGCAATTTCATATCGTTCCCCCTTGAACGGAAACTCTGGATATGCAGTTTCTTAACATCTTGCCTTCTAATCAATGTCGCTTAGCCATTACACTTCTGCTCTAATGGCATATTCATTTTTTCAAATACGCTTTTGGGAGCCAGCGAGTCGTTGTTCTTGCTTAAGTTCATCTAAATCTGCCAGCTCTTAAAAATTTGGATTCTACATTTATTAACAATGATATCTGATATGTACAATTCATCAGACTTTACGGACAATGCCGGAACTCTGTCTTGTTGGAGCCCCTGGAAAGTCGTCTTGGATTCGAATCCTCTCTACTGGGAAGCCTGAGATGTGTACATATTCACTAGTATTTCTTATTTGAGAGTGATTTTAAAGTGATTATTACCGCTTGTCATGTTTAAAAATATTCTAAAACGTCTTTAATCATTTAAAATCAATTTAATGTTTTCACACTTTTAAACATAATTTTTTTTACCACAAAAATTGATTTTGAAGGATGAAAAACATATTTTGCACTGATTTTGAACACGAAAAAATTGAATAACATGTCTTTAATCTTGATGGATCTTTCTTACTACTATTGTTTTTCATTAGATCTGTAACTACCCATTCACTACACCAGGAATACTGGTGGGTCATATGGTCCTAAACTACCAGCATTTTCAGGTGATATTCTCTTCTTTCTTCCCTTTCTCTTCATGAACCTGAGCTTTTATTATCGAATTGTTATTCTTGGAATGGTTATGGTAGCATCAAGAGTTCTAAAGTACCTCTTTTCAGGGGAAAAAAAAGAGTTCTAAAGTATCTCAGATAATATGAATTGGTTCACAAAAATATTCTAAGAACTTTGATTCTGATACCAATTTCCTTGCAACATATGCAGTTGAAAGAAAAAGTACATGAAATGCTCGTTTCTTAGATGTCCCAAATCAAAGACGACCGGGGAAACATGCCATCAATGGAAACTTCTGACCTCATAGCCTCCGAAAAACTGCACTCTGATGGCAAAACCAGAATTTCAACCTACCACTACAACATTGCTCAATGGATGTTGGAAGATCCCAAACATGAAACATTGGTGAAATCATGTTGTGTGATATTCCGTTATCCCTTCAGATTAAAGGTTCAAGTCAGGAAGTCACAACTGCCATTACTCGCCCCCTTTACTCGAGGAACTAATATGGACATTGTAGCAATATTTATGTGCAACTCTATTTTTCTTTTTTCTCAGCCACATGCTGTGGGATTTTCTTTCAAGAGTTGCCAATTATGTACCTATTTATCATTTCTTATTATTGAACATAAGCTTGTTGATTCTGTTGATGCCAATATCGGATATCGGTTCAATAGGCTGATCTTGTTCTGAACAAGCAGAGATACATGGCTCTTTACTGAACTCATCTGGAGAAAAGAAAAAAAAAAACCTAGATTTCAGAAGGCTTACTAGAGACTAGATAATAATTTTACATAAAAATAACAAAATATGGTGAAAGAATATATGCAAACTTGATTAACTTTGTCTCCTTTGTGTAATTTAAATGTTGAATCTCCTAGTCATCTTTTTATGCATTTGCATCTCAGTTTTGGTTCACCCTCTTGGATGCTCATCCGTGCATTCTTTGGCACCTTTGTGGCGAACGAAATGGACGCAATTTTTAGGATGCTACCTCTTTTTTTGAGAGTTTTATGGATAGGGTCTTCCTACTACTTTCTTTTAGTGTAAAACTCAACATCCGTTTGCTCTTTACAGCTTATCTTTTTTCATTTCCAATTGGATTTCTTTCTTGCAATTCGCCAATAAAGTATTTCAAGATTTTCGAAATTGTTTCTTCTATATATATATTTCAACTTAGATTAACATTAAAGATGTCCCATTAATTCATAAGCATAACTACTAATTTAAACTAAAATTTCAATTCCTTAGAATGAAACCCTTATAAGAAAAGAAAATGAGGGTTACCAAAGATAATATGGAAGGAAGTTGGGGGTGGAGTTGACAAAAAGTTAAGACCAATGTAGAACAGCAAGGCTAATGCTATAGAAACCATTACAAACACTGGCACCGCCAGAGCCCAGTACCTGCGCACAACAACATCCATTTCCCATCTTATTATTATTCCCTCAACCAAGCAACACAAAACAAGCCTTAGATTTGTAAAAGCATGAATTAAGAGGGTGACTACCTGTTTGGATAGTAATAGATTCCAATTGAATGTAGACACGAGTCTGGAAGATATGCCCAGATCAAGTATATAACTGATCCATAACATAAAAAAAAATCTTTAAGCTCAGATATTCTAAGACAATAATCAAAGGTAAGGCAAAATGAAAATAATTGACCTGTAGCAACTACAGTTGAGATGGATCCGATAAAGCCATAAACTTCAGAAGGTTTTGGGCCATGGTCTCCCGATAACCCAAACCCAGCAGCTTTCTCATCTGCAGCTCTTCTTCTTTTTGATACACTCAGTATTCTTCTAGGACTACTCACACTACACAGATCTTCCATTATATATCTCTTGGAAAATTACCTTTTTTGGTCCCTGAATTTTAAAAATAGACCTTAGTTACTGAGTGTACTAAAAATTGATGCTGTTTAAGATTTTCTTTCATTTTTAAAAAAATCAATAATAATATTACATTGATTTAGCCGGCCCTAATTCTTTTAAACCCAATTCTCAGATTTTTCAGTCGAAAACAATTAAAAGACGAAGGAGAAGAAGATGGGGATTTTGATGGATCAATATTCCCATTAGAACCACCATTTACAGACCTTGAAGATCGAACTATGGGGGCCCAGAGAGTGGGATCGCCATAAAAGTAAGAACCAGAGACCAATTCTTGAAGACCAATTTGGGGTGAAGAAAACACAAATAGAAAGGTTGCAGCAAATTAAATGAGAAATTGAAAATGTTAAGATTGCAATTGGAACAGAGCAAAGAACAAAGAAGTTGAAAAGTGTGGAGAAAATCAACCTAGGTTCTCTCGATCAGTTTTTGACATCCCACGCTTCGATCTCACCCAAAATAATGTTGTTAAAAGGAGGAGGTGAACTGTGAAGAACGAAGGGGAATAAAATAGTGGGTTTGAAACTTGGGATTTCAATTTATTATGAAAAATTGTGCGTTCAGTGTTGAGTTTTTATACTTCAAAAAACAAATCAAAATATTATGAAAAATTGGGTTGCTAAGTTAAGGAATGGAAAGGAAAGCAAAATTGGAGAGATGAGTTAAAGTTATTAGGTTATTGTCTCATACCTCATTCGTGGGTCCAGGGATATTCAAAAAAACTCTATAATAATAAAAAAAATTGATCAACTCAACTTATTTAGTACAATTTGAATTGAATTATCCATTCATTTAGGTTAGGTTGGATTCAAATAAATAAAAATTTTATGGGTTGGGTTAGTTTGGGATCCCATAATATAACCCAAACTAACTCAAATTTATTATTAACTTTTAAAAAAAAATTATTACTTATAACACAATTATTTATACATATATTGATTTTAATTTTTTTGAATAATTTATTTTCAACAACTTTTTTTTACACTTTAGATAGAAAATTTTCACTATATAAATTGAAATTGAGTTGTTGATCTTAATTCAATATATGAAAATAATGAAATTAGATCTTTATATATTTGTGTTAAGTTGGATTTATAGGGTTAAATCAATCTAATATTATTGTTGAGTATTTTTTAGAAAAAGAAAAAATAGAAAGAAAGAAACATTAATTTTTAGTACACTCATCATGCATGTGAGTAATAAATATGTCCATTCATTTTTCCGTTTTCATTTAACTGTTCTATTAGTGGAAAGGACCTTTTAAACTCATCTTAAAAACTTGAGCACTAAAAGGATCTATTTTCAAAACTCAAGGAATAAACACACCTGTTGCATAAGATTTGAGGACTAAAAAAGTAATTTTTTCTCATCTATGTCCCTTACAATCTTGGATTTCCAAATTAACCCTCCGTTTCTTTCCAAGATTGTTAAGGATTTCAAATTTAAAATTCAAAATGTTTAAAATATCCAAAATAAAAATAAAAATAGAAATAGGATGTATTTGGCAAGAAAGAAATACAAGATGGGAGTGGCAATAGAGAGCGAGGGAGAGAAACCTACTTTGCATTTGAAAGCAATGGATTCAATAAAAACGGAGTTGTATTTCATGTTTTCAGATATGTGTTTGGTAGTAGATTCAGTAACAGGATTTTAATTTAAATAATTTTTAAAATGTGATTGATATTTTATTTATAAATCATAAAATTGTTATAGTTACCCATTAAATATTAGTTAACAATAAACTATTATTAATTTATTTATTAACATATTCTATATAATTTTTTCATATAATTATTATTTTGCCATATTATATGATTTATAATACATATTTTACTTTTCAAAAAATGAATTAAGTTTATGGTATGTCGTACTGTAGTTCTAAGTGTTTTTATTTTTGTTTAATATAATTTTGTATTTTAAAATTCAAAATTTAATATCTAGATATAATAAAAACATAAAATTGTTGTTTTCAGAATTTGCACTATTTGGATCACAGAATACAAAAACAGTTTTCAGAAACAGAATCTGGATTGTCTTTGCCAAACACATATTTGTTGAAGTTAGATAATCTGAAAACATAAAACAGAATTTGGATCCTCTACCAAAAGTCCTAACTTTTTCTAACAATCCATTTTATTATTAGTATTATTATTATTATGAGCAAAATCACTTTTATTCCCTGAGATTTGGGGTTCATGTCTATTTAGTTCTGAAGTTTTAAAATAAACACGACTAGTAAACTTTTTTGATTAGTTGGCAAAAATAAATTATAAATTATTCAAGACATTTTTCCTACCAAATCCAATATTGTAAATAAGAGAGTCCAGTTTGGTTTTTGTTTGGAATGTCCTAGAGCTCGCAGTTCGTGTTAAACATTCTATTTTATTAATAACAATGACTTGTTGATTTTGCATCTTATTATGAAAATCCAATAAACACATCCTTGGTTATATTCTGAATGTTGTAACTTTATGTAGTGATATAAACAGGATCAAGTTGACAATATATAGCCTAAATGGTCTAATGAGTATATGGATGAAATTAGGTCTCTCACCCTAGTAACACGATTAGATGCAACTCACTCTGTAATTGTTACAAGAAGTTGTAAGATGCTACAAACGATGTGATCCACAAATCGTTTATGTTAAGACATGAGAGTGGGGGTGTCCTATACAATGAGTTTGCATATAGACTGGACCACGAAAATAGTCACTTTTCTTTATAACGACCGTTTACTGTTAAAACTGACTATTTCATTTATTATATAAACTAAGTTAACTCGATCTTAATCCTGAGCTAGCTATGAACTCCTGTTTGTTCGGGATTATCCTCTGATCTGCAAACGGTGAGAGTAGTCCAACAGCACTGCTCAATAAGCTTACCATTTTGGGGATAAGACCGGATGAATAGCTGGGGACATAGTCTTGTAAGATGGAATTCACTCCTACCCTATTTAGGGTTAGCAGATAGATTGTTCTCTTAAGTACTGACTCTAAGTTTTGAATAATCGACGCCCCGCCTTCTCATGATAGAGAAAGGATTTGATTCATAGAGATTATGAATCAAAATTGTTCATTAGAGGATCAGTAGGAACTTAAGGAACAAGATGTAGTCATAGGGGTAAAACGGTATTTTTGACCTAGCTGTGATTACGAGCAACCTGTGAAGGATCTGATTATGGTTATTAAGTGGACATAATATATCTACAATGAGGGGAGTTCAATTGTGGGCTATAGTGGAGTGTCCCATTAGTTAACGAATTGAGGTTAGATCGGACTAATGAGTTTAACCGATTAATCTCGAATCGTTGGAGTCCATGATCTGTAGGTCCGCGAGGTCCCCCTACTAGCTCGTAAATGGATAAGCTTTAGGGTAGCTTGAGAAATTAATTTGAAATGTTCAAATTAAACGAAACAAGAGAATAATTATTTAAATATGATTTAAATGTATAACGATGATTATTGTGTAAAAATTAATTTAATATTTGATATTAAATTAATTAATTTTTTTAAAATTAATTTAAGAGAATAAAATTTTGAATTAAAATGGTTAAAGTCATTTTATGTTTTAAAAATAAAATGAAAATTCGTTTGCATGGTTCACAAAATGGAAAATGAGTTTTCTCTATTACCATCATCTTTATGCTCACACAAAAGCCATTATCTTCTCTACTTTGATTCTCTAAGCATGAGCTGCAAGCCATGCACTCCATTTCTTTGCATGTTCATCAAATATATATAAAGAAGATTGGAGTTGTTGGAGAAGAGAGGATACAGAATTTTGAGAGAATTTTTAGAAGAAGAGACTAACTTCTTTAGTTGGGCTGCTGTGAGTTTTTCTTTTTTCTTCACATTTTCAAGCTGTTTTTGAGTCCCACAACTCTGCCTAAAGCTCCGAGAGCATAGTAGGGAAGGCTTTGAGGTGGTTCACGTTGATATCAAGTAAAGACAGCAGTTGAATAGATGTTTTCTTGGAGAGTTCATCAAAGGTATGTTCTGAAAACCCACTTTTTGAGAAGAGCATGCTTCAGTTTTTGCTAAAATTAGTGAATTAGAATTCTTATGGATCCTTGATACTTCCACTGCATGTTTTTAACTCTTTTAGTTGGTATCAGAGCATCTTTTAAGCTTTCAATTCGGTCTAATTTTGGCAAGGTGGGTGTTTTTTCATGAAATATATGAAACTGATGCACTGCTATGGTTTTCTCTATTTTGACATTTTAATTCTCTTTAATTTCTTAATTAAATTTATAATTGGCTCTTGTTTTATGAACATTTACGTGTTAGCAAGAGTCTGTAATTTATTTGGGGTTCTTAGAGTTGAAATTAAGTTAAAGAAACAAGTGAAGAAGGTCGAGCTGCTGTTCGAGATTTTTCAACTTCTGCTTAAATTTGTTACTGAGGTTCAGTTGCTAAACGATCGTTTAGCTCCAGACGTTACACGATGAGAAGAAAAGCTAGACGATCGCTTAGTAATATGCGCTGGTCGTTGTGATATTGAACGCTAAACGATCGTGTACCTGCGGGAGCTAAGCGATGCACTCATTTACTATACGATAGCATTACGCGATCACTTTGTTTTTGTCGTGGGAACTAGATGATACATTGATTTACTAAACGATGACATTATACAATCGTTTAGTAATGATGTGCGTTAAACGATGCGATGAAGTGCTACGCGATAGCACTGAGCGCTCGTTGTGTACATAAATGCTATGCGACGCGATGATATTCTATACGATGGAGCTATGCGATCGTTTAGCTACGGCGGATACTAAACGATGACTTGAATGCGCTGGACGATGGTGTTATGCGATCGCTTAGTATTATGCGATGGAGCTAAGCAATTGTACTACGATGGAACTAAACGATCGTCTAGTCCTATGCGATAAAGTTAAACGATCGTTCAGCTTTCAGGAAACACTATGTGATCGTGTACTTCCTCTCAACCCTAGGCAATGACACTAGATGATTACCTCCAGGCGTTACATGATCGGCCTTAGCAACATATTGAGGTTAGATTGAGAGCAACCGGTTTGACCGATTTACTCAACATTCAATCTAGTTCAGCCTCAAATGGTTGTGGTTGGTTCGATTCAGACTCGTCCAACCCGATTCAAGTTGTTTTAGGTTCGGTTTGGAGCGGTTCAAAGACGATTATGAAGCTGTTTGTAATAGTTAGCTATCTGTTTGCTTGTTTATGCCAAAACGAAAACCATAACAGTTAGTATTTAATTGTTTATGCATGAGATGTATGTGATAATTAAATAAATTCATGTATATGCATACAGTATGCCATGTAGATTTAAAGCCCCACCGTAGGAAGCATGTTACATGCATTGACAGTATGTTATAATTGTTATAATATGTAGTATGCATGTTAGGGTTATGTTTAGTATAATAGTTATATTAGATATCTTTGTTGAATGTTGTGGATGTTAAGCATACCTAAATTTTGTAAGTTGTTATAAAATTGGTTACACTTTTAAAATCCATAACAAGGAACAGTTGCATGCTTACTTAGGTTAACAACTAATTTTAATCGTTAAAATAGATTGTTGCCTTATAAAATACGAAACTCATATCGGTTCATAAACCTATCTAAGGTCGGGGGTACTTAAGTTGACAATTTACGGAACACCTCCTACCTGGGGATTATGACCGAACAATTGAGAGTTGTTAACTAATTTTATGAGCTTGCGTGAGCAATGTGAGGTAATAAAATGGTTTATCACCAAGACATTGTAGGTTAAATCCAATTATAAGAGTTATATGTATAAACCACTTAGACTTAGGTTGTATGAAATTAGTCATCGTGCCTAAGTAAATTACCCAAACATTTAGAACACTTCAATGGGAGATTAACAATATATTTGATATATAGTTATTAGATCTCATGTCCTCAAGAGTTCACACCGTGAGATCCATGCCCGGCTTCTTGTCGATTTTACTTCGACTGCTCCATACGGAAAGTGTTTGCATGGGTCAATAACAAGGTGAATGAGGGAAGTGGTTCATATTAAGTGGGTGAAGGAAATGTGTCAACATTGTCCTACGGTCTCCTCCATTAATTTGAACCGTGAGATTCCTATGTTGTGCTTACTGTCGTTTTTATGCGGCACTAGCTAGTCATTGGTCGTGGCGATCCCTATGGAGGGTGTAACATAGGATTTGGAATAACCCAAGCTTCAGTAAAATGAATAGGGTCTTATAGTTCCATCTTCGATATTGTCTTCTCTCTCGGAGGCATATTCATACCGTTCTATAAGATCTAAAAATGGTGGGTCACACTTGCAAGAATTACTAAGTGTCAGTAAAGATCTTGACAGAAAACGATAACCAAAAAAACTATCGGGATATGAGTTATTCTAGATAATAGTATTTGGTCAAGAACTGTCTTGCTTCTGTGAAGGAATTCTTGATTGCCCCACGATAGCACTTGTTCTAAATTACTTAAGTATCGTTGCAAATAAATAAAGATTTATTAGGTACTTTATTAGTTTTGCTAAAATGGATTTAGATGCATATTTTAATAGAATTTGCTTAAAATGTTTCAGCAATGTCGAACTCGATATATAACTACTTGCTTTTGAAAAATTTAACGGAGAGGTTACTCGAATTGAAAAATTATGCTCAAGCTGGAACGTGTGTTGGAAACACTTAAATCAAGTAGAATTGATGAAGAACAAGTGAAGGAGGCATGTAGAGTTTTCAGGTTATCACTTCAGCAAGTATAACCCCGAATTCCTTAATGTTCTTCATGCATGGAGCTTTTATATATAAGAAGAGTTCATGCAAATATATAGGGTTGAATGAAGAACAGCTCCAACTTGAAGATCATTAAATCTAGAAAATGGAATTTGGTGATTATCCAACAAATCTGTTAGTGGGTTTTTCCCTTGAAATGATTTCAAAAAATCATTTTATGTAAATTGATTTTATAAAATTAATTCAAAATAATTAATTTAAATAAAACTAATTTTAATTTATTTTTAGTAATATTAATTTAATATCTAAATATTAAATTAATAATATATTAATATCACTAATGAATCAATATTATATTTAAATCATAATTTAAATATTAATTGATTTTCTAATTTCATTTAATTTCAATTAAATTAAATGTTTATAATTGTATCATATACAATCAATCGAAAACCCTAAAAATTGAATTTGAACATTTCAAATTCATAACCCTAATTTCATACATCAATACTCAACTTGTTATTCCAATTTAATGAGCTAGTAGAGGGACCTAATGGACCTACAGATCATGAGCACCAACGATCTGTAATTAATTCATTAAAACTCTTTAATCGAATTAATTACTATTCGTTAACTATCAAGACACACCACTATAGCTCGATAGTTGCACTCTCCTTACTATAGATATATTTTTGTCTATATAAACCATAATCAGTAAGTCGATTCTTCACAGGTCGTTCATAATTACTGTTTTACCCCTATAAATACATCTCGTTCCTTAAGTTCCCATTGACCCTCTAATGAACAATTCGATTCATAATTCTACTTATGAATCATGTCATTCTCTATCATGAGAAGGCGAGGTCCCAATTGTTCAAGACTTAGAATCAGCACTTAAGAGAACAACCTATCTGCTAACCTTAAAAATGGGTAGGAGTGAATTCCATCTTGCAGAGCTATGTCCCCAGCTATCCATCCGGTCTTAGGGTAGGCTTATTGAGCAGTGTTGTTGGACTACTCTCACCCATGTAGATCAATGGATAATCCCGAATAATAGGAGTTCATAGCTAGCTCAGGATTAAGATTGAGTTATCTTAGGTTACTTTAAATATGAAATAGTCAGTTTTAACAGTAAACGGTCGTTATAAAGAAATGTGACTATTTCGTGGTCTAGTCTATATGCAAACTCATTGCATATGATGCCCCTACTCACATGTTTCTACATGAATGATATGTGGATCACATCATTTGTATTATCTATACAAAATGGGCCGTATCCAATAGTGTTACCAGAATGAGATATCCAATTTCATCCATATACTTATAGACCATTTAGGCTATATACTATTAACTTGATCCTATTTATGTCACCACATAAAGTTAAAGTATTCATACTATAACCATTGATATGTTTATTGGATTTTCAGATTTTCATAATATAATGCAAAATCAACAATTTTATTGAGTGAGATACTCAATAATATTTTATTGATAAATAGAATATTTAACATAAAATTTACAAACTGCGAGTTCTAGGACATTCCCAACATTTATGATGTCGTAGCTAAACATATCCCCTGTAAAGGTATGATGTTCAATGATAGTTTTCGAAAATTGTCTGTCAATTGAGCTTTAAATGACAACAAATAATTGTCACTAATGAATTACTGACAATGATAAATTGTCATCGTCAAGTTTAATATGACATGTTACCATTGTAATCAATTGACTCAAAATTGACTCATTTATGTAGGATTTTAGGTAATGATCACAATTATAAAATGTCAAAAAGGAATATATAGTGACATTTTTCCTTGCCAAGAATAAATGGACCATGACAATTTTCAGGGTCATTGAAATCTGAATCAGAACGAATTTTGTATTTCAACCAACTGTATGTGTCTTTCCATATAACAAACATTGTGTATCAAGTAACATGAATCGGGTATCAAGTAACGTGCATAGAGTATTGAGTAACGTGCATCAAGTATTGTTTAAAATGCATCGTGTATTGAATATTGCAATTTCAATTAATGTTGATCGAGTATTGTTGAGTAATTGTGTAACTCGGATCGAGTAACGAGTAACATGTAACATGGATCGAGTATCAAGTATTTATCAGATTGCTTACTTTACTTTACAGAATGAACAAAACACAGAGTAATAAACAATCTAAATCAACATATTTTATACATTATTTGACATCGATTGTGTCTGGGTCCCCTGAGTCTTGGTCTTTGCCCGTTTGTTGCATTTGGACGTATCAAGGGGTTTATTGCACTTTTGTCTATTATGTCTCGATTGGCCACACCATCCACATTTCTTTAATGTGACATGTTCTCCAACAGACAGTATCCTATTTACCCTTCGTCTACCAATCCGTACCACTATTTTCGATGGGAGTATTTTTACCTTGGTATACCCCAATGACCTTTTTCATTCGGATACATGACCAAGTGGGTTTATTGATTCTGCATATGCTAGTACTAGAGAATCAACACTATATAATCTGCTACATCGAGTAAACAGATTGATGTCGCGCTTTCTAACTGCAGTAATAGCGTGTGAACACATGAGCTCTAAACATTGAAATTGTATGTGTCACACCCCGTTCCAGATTTCCCTTCTAACCTAGAACGAAGCATGAAGACGTTAAACATCACTTCTTTCCATGACATCTAACGTCCCAACTCTTAACGTATCCTGTACTTAAGATCATACCCAGACATCCAAACCCATTTTCAAAAATAATCTATGTTCGTTGACAGAGTTTAGGAATTTGATTCAGTTTAAATCACAATACTGTTTAAAGAGATTTACAGACCAACAATAAGGATTATTTTGAACAAAACCTCTCATGATATGTGACTCACAAGTTCTAGATGTTTAATAACACTAATGACGTTTGACGGCTCAGCAGGCACCAGGAACTTGTCACTACCTGGGGGTGGAAAAAAACATAAAACATGGAAAGCATGAGCTAAAGCCTAGTGAGTAGTAGTTTAATATAAACATAAGCTATCGCTTTCTAAATCATCAATAGAGTTTATCAAATCATTCAGTTAACCATTGAACAAAGTATAAAAGATTCAACAGCATCTCAAACACATGCTGGTAAAAATAGTGGCATGATCAACTCTTATAAGCACATTATAAAACATTCAGTCGTTATAAGAAAACCACACCAACTCTGTACCCAAATACTTGTTTACAACGGCGGGTTACTCTGGAAAAAGAATGCCCCCCGCGGTGTAAACCAAATCACAAGGTCATACATGCACACAGAGATGCCTCAAGGCTAAACATAAATATACACCATAGGCCTAGGTTACTCTGGACTCCCCGGTATACTCTGGTCACATCTGACCCCGGTGGTAGCCCACTGATAACCTAGGTGGTACTACAGGCGCAGGTTCCTTTGGACTTCCGGTATACTTTGGCCACATCTGACCCCGGTAGCCCCCTGATCGCCTGAGCGATGCTACTGAAACACATTCAAGTAGCACGGGAAAATAACCATCTCTTGGGTATAAGAATTAGTAGTTTGAAACCACTTTCACAAACATTCAGCATTTTTAAATTCAACATCAAGAGATTTTCATATAAAACAATACAAGTCACAATTGTGTAAACTCTGGTTCCAAACTACATTTTGATAAATCAAGATCATATAAAACCATCAAGAGTTTAGAATCATGATTTAAACATTTTTGAATATTAATCAAGTAAAACAGATCATGCCATCACATTTCATAAATCATAACATACTATAATATAATTAGTTTCTATATCAAAACATTCGAAATAAACCACTCACAGTTAATCGGCTCCTCCTCATAATTTCGGTTTCTCCATCTTCCGTTTATCCTGAAATTATATTGATAATCCTTTAGTTATCCTTCACATGACCATAATCCAATTATTTGACAAGTATAACCAATTTCATTTAAACTTTTGCCAAATCCCTAATTTGATCCAAGGTAGAGTTTGCTTTGTAACTTGGTCATTCAATTGCTCTAAAATTAGCTATAGACCTTAAAATTAATCTTCAATAAGAATTAATTCTATTCCAATTTTCTTCAATTTTTCTCATTAACCTTAATTAGGGCTTACCTCAAATTAACCCCTTAATCAACTTCATAGTTGACTTAAGATCCCAATTTTTTCAAATTTAAGGTTTAAGGTATCATAACAATACCAATTGGATCCCTAATTATGCTTGAGAACACCTTAATTAACCTTAAAATTGATTTTCCAGCTTTTAATGACGGACAATAGATGACGGACAAAAGTCAACAGGAAAGCCAATTCTTTCTTCCACCTCCAGCCCAGAAATTTCCAGATTTGACCTCTGTTTCTCCGGTGAACGTTTCAGACTTAAATTCATCATTTTCCGGCCATTTAAAGCTTAATTAGCCTATAGAAACCTTTTACCCATCATCTTAATTAACTTACCTCAAAGTTTGGACGTCCGAATTGGCCTAGAACTCCCGGAATCTACCAAACTCTCCACGGTACCCCTGTTTTTCCGACGAGAAAAAGCAGAATTTTCAGAACTTAAAATCACAAACTCCAGCCAATAACGATCAAATAAAAAACCATAGAAGTCTAGAAGGACCTTATAAGTAACTTACCTTTAAATTTGGAGCTTCGAATTAGCCTCTAACTCCACGAATTTGCTAAAAATCCGAGCATCCTCTATTTTTTCGATAACTCTAGCGCCACTGTTTTTCTTCATTTTCCTTACTTCGTCGGCCAAATTTCTTCAAATAAAGCCTCCCAAGAGCTTATTCTTTACTTCCTCTTTAAGTTTCTTTGATTTTACCCAATTTCCTTCACAAGAATGACCCTAATTCGAAAACAACTTTTTTCCTCTTCTTCGGTCAGCCAAACTCAAAACAATTTGAAATTCCCTTTTTCTCTTCGTTTTCCAGCTTCAATTTCTAGTTTAACTCGTGCCCAGATGATTAATCCTTAACCTCAAAGCCATCCAATGAGAAATTTCAATAGAAAGCACCTAAATTTTTCCAAAATATCTCGAATTCTCGTTTTTCCTCTTCCTCTTGGTTTTCCTATTAATTCACCAATTTTCAGTCAAAATTAGCCATAACATCCTCTAAGAAAAATGTTAATAAACCTCTTAACTTACTAACCTCAAAATTTCAGCTTCAAATTCGATTTCTACAGCTCGAAAACTTCAAAAAACTAAATCCTACTCAGACTGTCCGAAATTCAGTCTTTAACTCGACTTTTCCCTTAAATTTCCTTTGATTTTCAGCTAGCTTTTCCCAATAAGTCTTTAACAAGCCAAATTTACTTTTAAAACTCATAAATTACCAAAATTTCACAACATTTCAAGATGTTGACTTTTTTTTTACACTTTGACTTTGACCATTTGACATTTGACTTTTACAATGGACTTTGACCTATCTCGGGCATGTCAAATTCATCATCGAATTTACTTTACATGCTTAACTAGGTTTCTTACCTCAAATTATTCCTCTAATCCTTATTTCCTCTTCCTAAATGAAATAAACGTCAATCCAAATATTTTTATTTTTAATTATAAATCTTAACAAGAGATCCACATCAAACTTTATCTCAAGTCCTCGAGTTCAATCTCAACTATGTGCTTCCTAATATCCCAAGAAAGAGTAGAAGAAGAGAGGGTTTACAGTATGCAACTATATTCTCGAGTGTTGAGGCTAACAATACTATTTAATCCACCATCCTTGACATAAAACCTATAACAATGGATTGGATTTACTCGGTATTGCCTAGCTTTGTCCCACTCTCAACCCATTATTTCCTTTGCATACTTTGAATGTATCGATGTACTATCAAACCATATTGTTCTGCTCATGAAACCACCCTTGAAGTAGACCTCTTATGTATTCTAGCAACGAAGTTATTGGCAACGCTCTTACTTCTTTGGTAATAGCATGGAAGCATTAGACTCTATTGCTAGTCATGTTATCATATTGATTCTCGGATTGGTACACCGTGCCCATTGTTGAACATCAACATCCTCTAAATATCTAGTAAGGGAACTGTTGTTGTAGTTCACTATTTGGCCCCAATAGCGCTTGAACTCTGATTCCCGATACACTCTGCAAGCATCGTGAAACAATTTTCTAATGGACTTGTCCTTGAAGTATTTATCCACATTACATTTCAAATGGAAGGTACAAAGTCTGTAGTAAGAATTGGGGAATACGACATCAACAACATTAGTTATACTCTATCTACGGTCCAAGATGAATACAAGGTTAGGGCATTATTTAATTGCTGTTAAGGTTCGTCATGAATCACTTCAGGGCTCGGTCATTCTCACCATCAATAATTGCATATGTCAGTGTATATAATTGGTTATTACTGTCCATTGCAACACCAACTAATATTGTTCCCTTGTACTTACTCTTTAGATGAGTATCATCTACATGATGGAATGTATAAGCATGCAACGGAAGCAAACAAAATCAATAAGCAGTCTAATTACATTTAATTTGAGTTCTAAAGCATGCAAAATCAAATTTTCCAGAAGAGGGTTTTCAAGAACATCATACCTTTGAAGAATCTTCTAAATCCAAGCTGCTCATCACGAATTCTCAGCTACAAGTCTTCAATGAACCACCAAGAGATCTTCTCTACTATTCTCAGCCTTGAATTTGAGTGGTGGAACTCAAGATTGAAGTGAATTTGATAGGAATTGGACTGGGTATGAAGTAGGAAAAAAATTTCTGCAAAAAATCTCTATTTTCAGCAGTCTTGAATTTTCCATTAGCTCAAAATGGATCCTTTATATTTCTTATCCATGCAGCCACTTGAAGAATTCAACTGAAGCCACTTCAATTTGAACCTAGAAGTGGGCTAGGTGTTGACATTTTGATAAAACACATCAAACATCCAAAGAAATTGGATTTTTCCACTAAGTCCAATTTCTTTATTTAATTCAATTTAAAATTAAATTGAATTAAAAATCAATTTCCAAAATTGATTTAATTTAAATAATTAATTAACTAAATTTAATTAATTAATAATTTAATATTAAATATTAAATTAATTTAACACCTAATTTTAAACATGAATTCTATTCATGTACTCAATATTTGAATATTATAAACTCTCCAATTTTATTTAATTTCGATAAATTAACGTTTAATTATACCGAATATAATTATACAAACCCTAATTGAAATTTGAATACTTCAAATTGAAAATCCTAAATTCAATTTGAAAATTTCAAACTAAAATTCAATTTGAACAGTTCAAATTGAAATCATTTCAAATTTACTCAATTTACTAATTCAAGGTGTTCATGTTTTACGAGCTAGTAGATGGACCTTACAGACCTACAGAGCATGAGCTCCAATGATTTGAGATTAATTGGCTAAAACTCTTTAGACCGAATTCATCGATATTCGTTAACTATCGAGTCACACCACGATAGCTCGATAGTTACACTCTCCTCATTGTAGATATATTTATGTCCACTTGATTTAACCATAATTAGTAAATCGACCCTTTTACAGGTTGTTCGTAATAACGGCTGGGTCAACTGTTGTTTTACCCCCAAAATTACATCTTGCTCCTTAAATTCTACTGATCCTTTAATGAACAATTGGTTTGTGATCAAATCACTACACTGGACCCCTCTCAGGCTAATGAGAGGGTGGGGCCCCTTGTTCAATACCTAGATTCAGCACTTAAGAGAATAACCTTCCTCCTATCCCTAAATCGGGTAGGCGTGAATTCCATCTTACACCCTATGTCCCTAGCTATCTACCCGGTCTTACCCCTGAAATGAGAGGCTTATTGAGCCGACGCTGTTGAGCCAACCCTCACCTGTGCAAATCTAAGGATAATCCCAAATACACAGGAGTCCATAGTTAGCTTAGGATTAAGATCGAGTTACCTAGGTCATCTAAGTGAAATAGTTAGTTTTAAACAGTAAACAACGTTATAAAGTAGGAGTGACTTGTTTCTTGTTCTGATCTTATGCAAACTCATTGCACAGGACACCCTCACTCCTCATGTCAATACATGAACGAATCAGGATCACTTCGTTTGTAGCACCTTACAACAAATTATAACAACTATAGAGTGGGCCACATCCGATAGTGTTACCAGAATAAGGCACCCAACCTTATTGAATAAATATTTTTGGCTATTTACTCGAACTTGATCCATCTTTATATCTCCACATAAAGTTCAATTTTATTGGATTTAGTCTTTACAAGTGCAATTTACTAATTCAATAACAACTTTATTGAATAAATGTTGAATAACATTCTTATTGATAATAGAAAATGTTTAACTTTATAAACTGCGAGTTTTAGGACATATAACCGAACACTACAATGATCGCAGGTCAACAACTCTTAAAACCTCTTAAACTCGCACCTAGTGCCATGAACATGTATTTAAAATATTGTAATTCTTCAAGCTCAATCTCAAATACAGTTTTAGGATTTTCTATCTTTAAAGCCTCATCATATGCATGCAAGACGACATATGATTTCTCTTGCGTCCCCCTTGCAAGAGCAAAAGCAGTTTCTCTTGTATGTCATGCCTTATCATAATTAATATTGACACCGTACTGATGCCGCATATCCTCAATAATATGGTGTGGTTTGTCCCCCCAACCAACACCAAACTTGTCCTTGATTAAGTGTCAATAACGAACGCACTGGCTTGCCTGTGGTCATGATTCAATACTTCAATCGAGCATGTGTGGTTGGGTGTGTATGTTGTGATCTTGAAAATATCACATTCTTCCATTTTAATTACTCGAACGACCCACTTACAAGTCAGGTGTATACATTGTACACTGTACAATTTTTTGTTCGATTTTTTAACCTGCAGCTCAAAGTTGTTTTTAATGGCTAACATTGCTAACCTCAATTTCACATCATTCTTGCTGAAGAAAATTTGACCTACTTCAATGGTATCCACCAATTCTACATAAGACTATAGTTGCATGATCAAGTCCCACATGTTGGCGTTACTACTAGATGGTACATTACGCAGATTTTGGTGAGGCACATTCTCAACAAAATAGCCAAAATCATTTGGCAGAATCGGTGTTGGTTGTTCTTCATTCACAACAAAAGGACCAATCCCTAAAACAACCTAGGTTGGTTGTTCTTCATTTACAATAGAAGGGTTACTCCCTCTAAACCAACTAGGGTTTGTTGTTCTTCATTCCTAGTCTCCTAAGAAGCATAAACACAGATATAGATACAAGAAGAGAGTGAAAACTTGAAAAAAATCTAATAACGTTGAGTGGTGATTGAGTGATTAGAAAAGATAGTAGGAAAGAAGTAGAAGATAAAGATTGAAGAATGAAGTTGAGGATGAAGGGGGGTGTGAATCATGATTTAGATAGTGAGTGAGGAGAGAAGAATAAAGATTTAATTACGTTTCAGAATTTTTCTTTTAACTTTTTATGTTTTTATCATTTTAAATTTATTTTCTTTTAGATTGCTCAATTTAAGTGGACTTTTATGTTTGGGAGTGATTTTGAGATGGTTAAAATCACATTTGTCATTTTTAAAATCACCGTGAAACATGTTTAATCCTTCAAAACTAATTTTGATGACATGAAAATTACATTTAAAAGTGTAAAATTGAAAATTAAATTAATTTTGAATAATTAAAAGTATGTTTTCGAATGATTTTATAAATGAAAAAAGTGATTTTGATGATTTTAAAATCATTCCCAAACACGCACTTAAATAAAAAGGGTTGTGGATTGGACTTTTTAAATGGTTAGGCTTAAATTTGAAAAACAAAATTACCCTAGCGTATCCCCTTCATGTATCTGAAAGCATATACATATATCTAAAAATTAAAAAAAATTAAAAAATTGGATAAACATGTACCTGCTACGTATCTGGATGTATCCGTATCTGATACTGATTCTCTACACAATTAGAAGTATCTATGCTTCCTAGCCAGCCTTTCCCTCCTATACCATCACATTCTCATTTACACATGTTCCAACCTCTTCTACTATCACATTTGGATGCAATACGTTCGCTATATTAACATCGATATTTTTGTTTTCCAGTGAGACACCCGATGGACAAACATCATGCTCATTGACATCCGCTCCACACATGGGTTGGTCTTCTCTCACTATGTAATCAAATGTTGCCCACGATGAATTTCTTGAATTTCCTCAATACTTACAAATACCTAAGATCTAGTACAGTCGTACTCCGAGAGAAGAAATTGGACATCGACATCGTCCATTAAGCATACTGAAGAAGAATCAATATCCATCTTATATGCCAACCTCATTATAATCTTGAACTCTGTCGAACTAACTTGCATGATCTCATATACTAGATTTACCAGCTCATTATACGTCAATATGCTCGGAACCAATAAACCCTTCCAATGACCTCCAATATAGCGTTCTTTTGTGTGTTCCATGTACCACCATAACATATGAATATATACTTCTCCATCCTTCAAGAAAAATAATACAGAAAGTGAGCAGTTAAGAAAATAGGTTGCTATTAACTACTCGCTCCATGATACTCAATACTCAACGCTCGTCACTGGATACTCGATACTCTCAACTTGATGCTTACTATTTCATAGCTTTCTCTCCTCTTATTCTCGCTCCACTAGGAGATACTCGCATGTCTCAGTACACACTCACAAACTCACACTCGCTCTTTCTATTTCCCACGTTTGTATGTCATGCACAACGTTAGAAAAGTAAAAAAAAACATGAGGAAAAAATGAGGAAAAAAACTAGCATATTTACTTACTTGAGGTGTGAGACAAGATAGTGAAATGATCTGATTACCTTTATAACTTGATTTCTGTCAATAAGATCAGGTTTTTTTAAGCGGGTTTTCTGGAGGGAAAGTGAGCTCGATTTTCTCTTTTGTGTTTCAGTTCTGTTTGTTCTTAGTTAATAAAAAAAATGACTTCACTTTTCAAGAAATTGATTTGAAAGAATCATGAGAATTGTCAGGAAATTTCCTAATTTGTGTATATTTGTACATGAGCATTAACTACATATTAGGTCCCTAATGACACAAGTAATTCAAAATGTTTGAGTATAAAGTAATTTAGTATTGAGTATGATGTGGCATGATCAAGTATGATGGATCGTACATTGTGCATCGGGGTATCGAGTGACAGTGCATTGAGGATCAAGTGGTGAGCAATCTAGGATCAAGTTCCTTGGTAGCGGCAGGCACGCGGGGTGCATCTCAGAGGCGAATCAGTAAAATCACACGTGGATGACGCAAGTAGAAGGCCTCTTTCCATTAATTTTTCAATTGGTCATTTTTTATTTGGTCTTCCCAAATGAAGCCGTTCCATACAAAAAACCCAAAATACAGCAACAAGTTGAGTTTATTTCTTCTTTATCTCTCCGTCATTCTTCATAACTAGTTTGGACAACCCCTTTTGACCTCGGTCAAATGAGGCCGAACATCAACTTGACCTTGATTTGAAGAGACTGACCTTCACCTCAGCCTCAGTTGGAAGAGGCCGACCTACCCCCATTTTAGCCTTGGCTAGAAGAGGCCAACTTACATCTCAACCTCGATCCCCACCTCAACCTTAACCATTTGAGATCAAGAAGCCCAATCTGTCATACAGGGCATGTCCAGTACGCTTGCAATCTAGTGTATCCATGATGTGTCTGATTCAATTTATTGAATAATCTGATCCCATAAGCAAATAGGATGAGACCCATGCCAAACATCAGTATATTGTTATAAATCCCAGAGAGTTAACTTGAATCATACATTAAAACTAGTCCACATTCGTTCTCCCTTGAAATGAATTTACTGTTAATGTCATGTGAATGTTATGTTCATTTTTCCTATCTAAATTTTGACATCAATAGTTTTACGAACTACAATAATTTTAAATTAAACTTAAATCAAAAGTTTGAAGGTATAAGAATGTAATAACTTCTATAGTTTAAGTACATGTGCTTTTTATATTTTTTTTTTCATTTTAGGAGGCGTTTGGTGCCCGATAAAAGCAAAGAGTTGAGTTGAGTTGGTAATTATTATCTGGAGAGTTGAATTGTCTAGAAAGTTACATTGTTTGTGTTTGGTGTGTAGAGTTTAGTTGAGTTGGTAATTATTGTCTGTGTTTGGGGACAGATTCAACTATACACATATTTTCCTAACTCTTCTTAGATAAAAACAAAAAAAAAAACTTCGAATTCTTTTTCATTCTCAAAATATAACAAATTCTCTACAAAGTATTTATATATAGAATACAAAATTTTGAATTCAATTTTTTAAACACTCAAATAGAAGTGATTATTCCAATCAAAAACCCAACTTTATCATTAATTACCGTAAAATTAAAAAGAACTAAAAGGATTAGTGCCATCAAATGAAATTATTGGTATTGTTTTAGATAGAAAGAGTAACACTTAAATGTTAATCTTAAAAAAATCAAAATCTTACAATTTAAATCATAAAACCTACTATTAGATAGTCTTTTTTGACCAATTTATGGAATATGGATTTACCTTTTTCTAAAACCGGTAAAATGATTTTCGAAATATTGATGTCTATTTTTCTACTATTATGTTGCATCAGTGTACAAACTATCTTTTTTTTAAAAAAAAAAAAATTTGAGCTATAATTTTAAATTCCACTATTTCATTAGAATTATGTAATATTCAAAAACATCAAGGGATAAGTTGTTTAAAACATATCGTTAAACTTTTGTTTAGTGAAACAATATCATTGGAGTTAGTCACTAGAGTTGTCGTCGGAGGTGGTTAGTGGAGCCTAGAGTTCTTCGTCGAAGTTGGTCGTGCGTGTTGGGATTGGTGTCCTGAATCTCTTGTATTCTCATAGTTTGTAAACATTGTATAAACAAATTGTTATTAATAAAATAATTGTTATTTTATAAGCATACACTCAATCCAATAAACTAAAATCCTAGGTTATTTTATGCAATTTAAACAAGTATGTAGAGATATATAGGTGGATCTTGTTTAAATAATAACCTAAATGGTCTGTAGTAGATGGATAAGGTTGACCTTATCCATGGTGACACTATAGATACAACTCATTTTGTAGATATTACAAGTGTTTAAAGTGATACAAATGATTTGATCTTGATCATTTATGTGGAGACATGTGAATGGGTGTATCCTATACAAAGAGTTTGTATAAGACTGGACCATGAAATAATTAGTTTCATTATATAACACTGTTAATAATAAAGACTTACATTTCACTAGGATGACCATAGGTGATATAACTTGAATCTTGAGTGAGTTGTGAACTTCTGCTTATGAAAGCTGTCCTTTGATTTGTATGGGTGAGAGTAGCCAAAGTACCAACTTAATATACCTACTATTTTGGGGATTCGTCTGATTGGGGAGCTAAGAACACAACTACACAAGACGAAATTCGCATCTTCCCTGATGTTGGGGTAAGTAAATAAATTGTTCTCTTAAGGGTTGATTCCGGGGCTTGAACAATGTGGCCACACCCTCTCCTAGCCCAAGAGGGACTTAGTCATAGTTGGACTATGATTTATTTGTTTATTAGAAGAATCAATGGTATTTAAGAAGTTAGATGTAACTATAAGGGCAAAACGGTAATTTGACCCATTTGTACTTACGAGCAATTTGTAAAGGTCATTGCACTGTTGATTGGTTATATCCAATGGACACAGAAATATATCTGTAGTGCGAAGAGTGCAACTATCGGTCTTTAGTGGAGTGACCAATAGTTAATGGATGTTGGGTAATTTAATTAAAGAGTTTAATTAATTATCCAAGTAAGTTTCTATTTACAGGTCCATGAGGTCCTCTCTGTAACTCAACAAGGATTAAATTGACAATTAATTTTGGATTAATTTGAATTATTCAAATTATTGAGAAATTAATTACATGTGATATCATTAATTAAATGAATTAATTATACAAGTGATATAATTAATTAAATGAATTAATTTTACATGATATAATTAATATAATATATTTAATACATTATAATATAAAGTATTTTGAGAGGAATTTGAGTATGATTCAAATATTAATTATATGAATGAGATTCATATAATTAAATTTAATATAAATATAATTTATGTTAAATACCATAAATAGTTGAGAGAAATTAAAATATTTGAATATAATTCAATTATTAATTATATGAATGAGATTCATATAATTGAATTTAATATAAATATGATTTATGTTAAATACCATAAATAGTTGGGAGAAAATAAAACTATAGGTTATATTGTATTTGATACAATATAAAATTATAGGTTATGTGTTATATTTGATATAACATATAGTGTATATATATATATATATATATAATAAGGTGGTTATTATATATATAATTTAAATTAAATTATTTTTAAAATTTAATTAAAAGGAGGGAGTTACAATTCTCCCCCTAATTCTCTCCGGAAAACGTGCAGTGGGTGGTGAACAGTTGAACAATTCATTCTATTTTCATCTTCTTCCTCTGAGTGTCAGAGAAGAGTTCTTTATGAAAAACTCTCCTTTCCCTCTCAAACTCTTTTCCCTCTTTCAAATATTTAAACAAAGCTCACAACTCTTGTTTGAATTTTTAATCCCTTTTAATCCCAAAAGAATACAGAGGGTTTTCAAGTGGTGGTGTCCAATTGGGATTTCAATTTGGAGATCAGTACGTGATTTGGATAAGGAGGGAATACGTGGAGAAAATTAGCTCAAAGGGTAAGTAAACTTTCTTCCAAGTCATCTTCTTCTCTAATTCTCTCTCAAAAGCATGTTGTAATTTAATTTTTTTAATGCATATTTTTCTAATATGAAAAATTTATAAATTATGTGAGAACTAAAATGGGAACGACCCCGCTTCTGCTGTGAAAATGTCGCCGATTCCCTTCAGGGCGAATGTGGAAGTCGGCGTTGTTTTGTACCAAGGTGGTTCTTGGAATTGGTTGTCGGAGTATTGTCAGAGGTGGTTACCGGAGTTGGAGTTGGTTGTCGGAGTTGGTCATCCAAAGGTGATCATCGGAGTATGTCGCCAGAGTGTGCTAGCGGTTATCGACAACGGAGACCGATGAGTGGAATCATTGAAAATAATAGAGGGAGAGAGAATTGGGGGAGTTAAGGTGAGTTGGAGATCTCACCAACATTTAAAGTTGGTTGTTAAATATTGAGTTGTAAAAATACCGGAATCCAACTCCCCTTGGGTTGTTAAACACCCCTTAGAGTTAAAAGATCAAAATTACTTTTTAAGTTTGAAGTTTTAACCTAAAACCTACACGCGAACGTGAGTTGCAGTGTCAATTTCGATTCTTACCCTTGTAATAGTTGTATTTAAATTTATTTATTTATTTATTTTTTAAAAAACCTAATTTCTACGATATAGAAAAATAATATCCGCGAACAGCTCTCAAAAGGTAAAAGCCGAGTTCGCACTTCAGCACTTTGAAAACCAGGAATAAGATATTGCCTTCGTAAGCTCTGAATCCCCTCTCATGGAGCTACGGACCTGACCGGAGAAGCTTCGTCGGAATGAATGGCGCTTGCAGCACCGTCTTCCGGCTCTGCCAGAGCCCTCCGACTAAACGCCTCATCATCCGAAGCTTCTATGTTTCCTATGGTTATGTTTTTTTGTAATTTTTTTGCTCTCCCGTGCTTGATTATATTATTCAGGAAGATGATGAACTTTCCTCTCTCTTTCATTGCTTTTCCCAACTGCTATTGTGTGGTTGAAATTGAAGTTGATAGACGCTGCCGCCATTTCTTAGTTTCTTGAATTGGTTCTCGTTCGCAATCTGTTTTATCGCTTCATTTTTAAATCATTTGTTTTCCCGCCCGTGGATTAGGAACAAGTAGCAAGATAGAATACTAGAGAGTTTAGTACTTTTTTTTTTTTTTTACTTTCATTATTGTGATGTATACTCTGTGTAGAGTTCATTTCATTATCATTTCCTACTCATCTTTTACGTTAATTGTTTTCTTTAGAATCTTTTCTCATTTTGTTTTCTTTGGCTGATTTCTGACAATAGCTATTTTTCTTCTTATGCAGGTATGCACGTGATTAAGAGTTCTAGGATTTATCCAAATCAATGCTTCTGTAGGTCGATTCAAACTGAAACATATAACGTTGTCCGTGGTAGTTATATACCGAAAACTGAAACAAAGGATCAAAATGAAGCGAAGGTATTTGGTTCCTTTTTCATTTACTTTAATTCGCAGGTTGTGCCATTCTACATCTTAATTTGATGCAAGTGAAATATGCTATCTGTCATAAACAAAAATGGCAAGACTCTGGAGTTCAATCGGTTTTCACTCTACTTTTAGAAAACAAGATCAGAGAAAAACAGGACCTCTTACATTAATTTGAAGGATTCACCTTAAACTGAAATTGATTTTATTGATTAGAATGCTCAGTATCTCATTTGTTTCGCATGGTTTGTCATATTAGCATATCATAACTCTCTCTTTCTCTATCCCTTTTTATTAGTTTTTACTGCTTGCACATTTTTCACCAGGAGGATCTAACTTCATGTTTAGCTCTTCCACCATGGTCTTTTACTTTGATTCTAGTCGAAAGAATATGGCTACTGTCTCATGTTCTGGTTTTCCAGGAAAAAGATCAACCATCAAAGAATCTTGAGAGCGTAGGTGCATTTCAAAAGCTGCCCATGGTGATGCCATCTATTGATATTTTCCATTCTGCACTAAAGAAGGCGAAGAGGGTTAGCCCTACAAAGGGTACTTTTTGCAGCATGTGGTTCTGGTTCAGTGTTTGTTTGGCTGATCTTGTGACCTGACTTGGGGTAAACCGGATTAAAAAAACCTCTGCTTGTGTTGACTTTCTTTAATTCTTCTTCAGGAATAGCTAATATTGCAAAGAGGGAGAGAAATAGGGGTGCTAAGCAGCTTGATACACTGATGAAAGTTTGTTCTTATCCAAAATATCAGTCAGCTTTTTAACTGTTTAAAAAGAATTACTCTGGTGCATTGTAATTGTAAATGACATATTGTAAATGCTAATATCGTGCCATCTTGTTTCCTTTGTTAGGAATTGGCAGTTCCCTTGAGAACATACCTGGAAGAGTTTCCAAAGAAAGAATATCTTCACCCTTATGAATGTTCTCTCATTGAGTTGACACTTGGAGATGGGAAGTATGAAGAGGTATTTCATGAAGCGGCACTATCTCCGTTTTGCAGCATGAATGTGTTATTATTGCTCTTGTCCTTCAATAACGAATTATTTTCCAATAATTAGAATCACTGATTTTGACTTGTTCTAAGGTCTTAAAATTTACATATGATATTCTTGTGGTAAATTTTGGAAGACTTCAGATCTATTTTTAAAATTACAATTTAATTTGTCTTCCTTGGTTGTTTATGTGAAGAAATTTGTTATTTTGTGAGCCATGTTAATGAGTTCTCGCCCTTTTTCTTGGTTGATAATACTTTATTTTCCTAAGCCTCAAACCTTAATCTGTTGAAATTTACATGTGATTCTGACATAATACATCCATGGCGAACATTATTGTAAAGGATCATCTGTTAAATAATGTTTCTACATTTAACAGGTCTTGAGAAAGGTTGATACTTTAAGGAAGAAAGTGGTATCTACAGGGAAGGAGCATGCTTCTCTCTGTGCAAAGGTTAAGATTTTTTTATTTTTGTCGACTTCTGGTCATGGGTTCCTTCTTTGTTTTCCTCGGTTAAATCTTGTAGATTACAGGTCGTGTAGGTGTAATTTTCACCAATTTTTAACATATGAAATTTGTCAAAGAAGCACTCATACTTTAGAAGGAGCAATTTTAGGGAGGAAAATTTTGAGTTGGCAAAACAAAACATAGCTAGAAAGATCTGCCTGCTACTTGCATTGATTAGTTTTTCAGTGACTACCCCCACCACTCCACACAGCTACGAAAAGAAAAAAAGTTTATTTTCAATCATATTTTCATGTTTGTTTTGCAGTCCACATCAAAGCGGGATGCTGAGGAAAGTCTTAGTGCGGTTAGTTCTCTCCTTAATGAGGTGCGTTCTTTTCAGATATGTGAAATCATTTCCCATAATGTTCTTTTAAATGCAGGGTATGAAGAAAGTGGAAGAAGTCTATATCCATCAAGCAAAAGCGGTTGATGATCTGTTGCATATTGCAAAGGTATTATTATTTTATTTTTCTGCAATGGCTAATTGAATATCGTACTTATGAAGTGATATCACTGGGATAATTTCATACCGTTCCCCCTTGTAATTATCCTTGAATGGAAACTCTGGAGATGCAGTTCCTTAACATCGTCCCTTCTAATCAATGCCTCTTGGCCATTACACTTTTGGTCTAATGGCATTCAATTTTTAAATACGCTTTTGGGAGCAGCAAGCTGTTTTTCTTGCTTAAGGTCATCTAAATCTGCTAGCTGTTAAAAATTTGGATTCTACATTTACTAACAACGATATTTGATATGCACAATTCATCAGACTTTACGGGCAATGCCAGTTGTAGACTTGGATAAACCAACCCTTTGTCTTGTTGGAGCCCCTAATGTTGGGAAGTCGTCTTTGGTTCGGATCCTCTCTACTGGGAAGCCTGAGGTGTAGACATATTCACTAGTATTTCCTATTTGAGAATGATTTTGAAATGGTTATTACCGCTTTTTTCATGTTTAAAACCATTCTAAAACATGTCTTTAATTATTCAAAATCAATTTAATGTTTTCACACTTTTAAACACTATTTTTTTACCATAAAAATTGATTTTGAATGATCAAAAGCATATTTTGCAGTGATTTTGAACACGGAAAAATTGATTAACATGTCCTTGTGTGATCTACAAAGACAATACTGGAATGTTGGCCCTGAATCTTGATGGATCTTTCTTACTACTATTGTTTTCCATTAGATCTGTAACTACCCATTCACTACCCGAGGAATACTGATGGGTCATATAGTCCTAAACTACCAGCATTTTCAGGTGATATTTTACTCTCGAATATGTGGTAACTTCTCTCTCTTTCTTCTTTCTGTTCAATTTTTTCTCTTCTGCAATCTGATTGCAGGTAACAGATACACCTGGGATTCTGAAAAGATCTGATGGTAACTACACTTAATGCTTTGGACATCTTATAGAGAACCGTAAATTTCAGTTTTTTTCCCTTCTAATCCAAGCATCGAATTAAAGTGCCAGTCCTGTGGCATCTCATCTATTTAGTTAACGAGCCAGTTAAAATGAGTCAAAATTGATAATATCAACATCATGTCTATATTTCTCGATACTTTTGAGTTTTGACATTGTGCTGAATCTGCTGATCTTTCCTCGAGATCTCAAGAAAAGAAATCTGCCAGTCAGTATAGTTGTCGAAACTCTTCGATTAACCTATCCTCTGGATCTGCAGATGACAGAAACAATTTGGAGAAGTTGACACTAGCTGTCCTGTCGCATCTTCCAACGGCAGTGCTATTTGTACATGATCTGTCTGGTGAATGCGGCACTTCAGCTTCCGATCAGGTACCACTGGGCCTATCATCATTTTCAAATTTAATACATTTGCTCAAATGGGAACAATATCAGTGCAATTTCATGGTTGGTTGTTTAGTTCAACGACATGTGGGGGTTTAAGAATTCAAATCTTTGTTCTTTTGGTCAATGATACATGCCTTAATCAATTGAGTTATCTTTAAGTTGGTTGTGTGATTTGATGGTTGAACTAATATGTAAATGCAAATGAATGTGCCAAACTCTATCATCACACGTAAAAAGGTAGGTTTTAACCTGTTTAGGGAGAACCATCCAATAACCATTAACAGTTGTGATATCTAAGTTTCAATGTTCTCATCTCACCTCTGCGAGACTTAGAATTTGACATGAACCTCATCTCCAAAAAGGAAAACAACCAATCTGATGACTATAACCGATCAGAACTGGTCAATTTTTTCTTATTTATTTATTTTTATTTAATTTGTTCTCTTTCACCCTAATATGCATTGAGCCTATATTTTACAGTTGGCCATCTACAAAGAAATGAAGGAAAGATATGGCAATCATCTATGGCTCGATGTTGTCTCTAAATGTGATCTTCTGAAAGAGTCTCCTGTAATCTTCAGCACAGAAAACTGTGATTATGACGATATTGAACTACAAAGGTACAGGCGATTTGGACCCGATGGAGCCTTGCTGGTATCTGTTAAGAATGATATAGGACTCAGCGAGGTAATTGTTGTGTAAGCCTTTTTCTCTTTCTCCTTATGAACCTGAGCTTTTATTATTGAATTGTTAATTCTTGGAATGGTTAGTATAGCATCAAGAGTTCTAAAGTACCTCCGATAATATGAATTGGTTCACAAAAATATTCTAAGAACTTTGATTCTAATACCAATTTCCTTACTTGCAACATTTGCAGTTGAAAGAAAAAGTACATGAAATGCTGGTTTCACAGATGTCTCGACTCAAAGAACAAAAGGCGACTGAGGAAACATGACATCAATGGAAACTTCTGACTTCATAGCATCCGTAAAGCTGCACTCTGATGGCGAAACCAGAATTTCAACTTCTTTAGGACTCACCACTACAAAATCTTCTTTAGGACTCACCACTACAAAATTGCTCAGTGGAAGTTGGAAGATCCCAAACACGGGTGTATAACCCTTGAAACTAAGGGACCTAGGTGATTGTTTATAGTCCCGGGGTTATGATAGTAATTTATCTTACCTTTTCTTTCCTTTTTTTATATTAAGGCTTGTTAGAGCTTATAAATAAGACCCTCGTGTATTTTTCATTTTATGTTAAAAATAATAAAAAGGAGACTATCGTGGTTTCTCTCTCCTTGTTCTAGGGTTTTCTAGGTAAATCATGTATCTTCTATTTCTATCTTTTAACATGGTATCCGAGCATGATGACGAAACCTTAACCATCGTCGGCGAAGACCAACAAGTGCAAGATAACATTAGGTCTTCACCACATTTGCTTTCGTCACCGTCGCTCATGGAACCTTCGATTGCAGCCGCAACTGTTGAGGACACCATCGTTGTCGCTGTCGCCATTGTTGTCCAAGCCATTGTTGATCGATATCTTCAATCCCTGCACATACGTTCGTCGTAGCACCCGATTGGAAACCCTAGTGTGGCTACTTTCTTCCCCAATGTTGTCATTGATTTTGGTCTAGTCGTCGGTAGCCACTTCATTCAGCCATTGGAATCTGAAGTCGATGCTTTGAGTCTTCCACCCACCACAGAGGCAAATCACCCATTGCATATGATATTCTAGCTACAAGCTACGGTCCATCTTCTAAACAACCACCAGTCGCATACCTGCCACTGTTGGGATTTCTTTCTCCTGTGCTGCCAAGCTATGAACACCATGGATCGATGGGTCTATCTTCGACAATGGTTCAACAACAGTTGGCTAATCTTCAGACAAGTTTTCAACAATAAATCATTGTTCTTGGGGTAGTCCTAGGCGCTTCCACAAACTTAAATTCAAGTGTATTGAATTCAGACATTCCTTTCGATCTACCGATGTATCTAGATAGTCATAACCTTTTCCCCTGCTTTAACTACTGCAAACTATTTATCTCTGGGAAATTCTACAGGCTTAATTGCAGAAGAAAAGTTAAATGACCATAATTATTTCTCTTGGTCTCAGTAAATTAAAATGGCTCCTGAAGAGCGTTACATGTTTGAGTATTTAACTGGTGAGATACCTAGACCTAGACTAGGGGACCCTCAAGAGCACATTTGAAAAGGAAAAGACTCCTTGCTACGATCACTAGTGATTAATAGTATGGAGTCTTAGATAGGGAAACCATTGTTGTATGCTACAACTGCTTGAGATATCTAGGATGCAATTCAAAAATTATATTCTAAGAGGTAGAATGGTCTTGCCTTTACATTTTGTGTAAACAAGTTCACGAGTGCAAATAGGGGATGATGGATGTCACTCATACTTTAATAAATTGTCCCTAATCTGGTAGGAGATAGACTTATGTCGTGAAATTATCTGGGATTGTCCTTGTGGAGGTGTCTAGTATTCCAATATTGAGGAAATAGATCGTGTATATGATTTCCTAGCTAGTTTGAACTCTAAATTCGATGTAGTTTGAGGCTGTATACTGGGACAAAGACCTATACCCTCTCTTATGGAAGTGTATTTTGAGGTTCGCCTTAAGGAAGACAGATCCAGTGCTATGAACATCACAACTGTGTCTACTACTGATTCAGTGCAAAATTATCTAGTAATGATAGTGCAAAAAAAAAAAAAAAAAAGAAAAGGGAAACAGACTCTAGTGTGTGAGCATTGTAAGAAACCCTGGCATACAAAGGAATAGTGTTGGAAATTACATAGTAGACCACTGAATGGCAGATAACGCCCTCTGAATGACTAGTCCAATCTTGGTCAAGCTCTTGTGAGTGAATCTACAAGTACTTTTCAGCTACAATCTCAGATGAATTGCCAAAATGACCTTGCTCCCTTCCCTTGGGACAATAACTCAATCAGATACATCACAATCCTTAAGTCTCCTAAGCATAAATGACAATAAACCATGGATACTTGATTCAGGGGCTACAGATCATTTAACTAGGTCGTCTAATAACTTTTTATCGTATCTTTCGTGTAATGGTAATGAAAAGATCAGAATTGCAGATTGGTCTTTTGCTCCTATTGCGGGCAAATAGCATATTTCTCCCTTCCATGATTTAACTTTACAAAATGTGTTGCATGTACCTAAAATATCTTACAGTCTCTTATTTATTAGTAAGATAACCAGAGATCTCAATTGTCAAATTGCCTTCTCACTGGATAATGTTTTCTTTCAAGACTTGAGCTCAGGGAGGATGATTGGCACTACCCGACATAATAGGGGACTTTACTTCCTTGATGGTGATACTTCTTCTAGGAACAACTATAGGACTAGTTTGTTATCTTCTTATTTTTCAACTTCAGAGAAAGATTGTATGTTGTGACATTTTCACCTTGGTCATCCAAATTTTCAATATATGAAATCTTTATTTCCCTAATTTATTCAATAAAGTTGATGTCTCTTATTTGTCGTGTGATGTATGAATTCATGGAAAACAACATAGGATCACCTTTTCTTCTCAACCTTACAAACCTTCTCAGCCCTTTACTCTTATTCATAGTAATGTCTAGGGTCCCTCTAGTGTTACCACTTCTTCAAGAAAGCGGTGGTTTATGACATTTATCGATGATCATGCCCGTCTTACGTGGGTCATTCTACTCACTGACAAATCAAAGGTTTCATCAATATTTCAACAATTTTAAACCACTATCGAGACTCGCTTCAATACCAAAATTGCGATTCTTCGAATTGGCAATGGTCATGAATTTCTCAATAATACCCTTCATGAATTTTTGCCTTCTAAAGGAATTGTTCACTAAAGTTCGTGTTTCTATACCCTTCAATAGAATGGGGTGGTTGAAGGAAAAATTGTCATCTCCTCGAGGTTGTCCAGTCTCTCATGCTGTCTACTTCTCTTCCATCTTATTTGTGGGGAGATACAGTTTTAACTGTAGCTCATCTTATTAATCGAGTGCCTTCTTGTGTCCTCCAACTCCAAATTCCTCTTGAATGCCTCAATGAGTCGTACCCAACCACACGACTTATTCTTAATGTTTCTCTCCAGGTTTTTGGGTGCTCTATTTTTGTCCATAGTCATTGCCTTAACCAAACTAAGTTTACCCCTTATGCTCAGAAATGTGTCTTCCTTGGGTATCCCCTTCACCAGCGAGGTTATAAATGCTTCCATCCTTCTTCTCGAAAGTACTTCATCTCCATGGATGTCACATTTCTTAAGGATCAACCCTTCTTCCCTGTTAGTCATCTTCAGGGGGAGAGTATTAGTTAAGAGACTAATTGGTCAACATCCTCAGTCCTTATTGATCTTTTTGAACCTATCTTGAGTTCCCATGACAATGTTCTACCTACTAAACAAGTCTCTTGGCTAACATATTACAGAAAGAATCTCATAAAGGAAATAGTGTCCCCTACTGTTCCACCAACTCCGATCCATGAATTTGAACCAACACAAATTCAAGATACTATTGAATGTGTCCTGACAATAACAACTTGCATGTTGAGGATGATATTGTTGATGTAACTGAGAATGATAGGACTGATGTGTTAGTTCTAGAAAATATAAGGGCAGCTAACAACGGGCAGAAATGCACGTTATCATAGTGCTAAGTTCTTAAACAATGTTAGATTGCGTTGATGAAATATGTTAAATTGCGTCCATTAAGCATAAATTCTATAATATTGCGGTCGCATGCATCCAACACATTAAAATAGTTTATCTTTATATTTTTGTGCAGAATATGTGTTAACGCAATGCAAAGATTGCGATCATAGGAATTCACTGGTCGAGCGCAACTTCACCGCAAGGCTTTGCGTTGATCGTGCTTTTAAACATTCGCCCGAGAAGGATTGCCGCAACTTGGTCAGTGCAACATGGTAAGCGCATCCAGGTGAAAGGATAATTAAGAGCGATGGGATAAAAAGTTGATGACAGTCGGATCTAAATTAAGTTGATAACCGATAACGGTCACAAAGTACATTCAGCTTTATCGGCGACAATTATCCGACGCATCAGTCAGGAATTAAAGTTGTCCCATTTGTACAACCAGGAGAGAGAAGCCACCTTTCACCATGGATGCTCTATAAATACCAAGGGCATTCTTCAGAGAGGGGGTTGATCGGTTGACGAGTTAACCAGTTGCTTTTGTTCATAATTTCCTTTCCATTTTAAGGCGGAGCAAGAGAAGAGTGATGGCGCCGGAGATCGCCCATAGTAACTCGAGAGAGAACCTTGGGGCGTAAGAGCAGAGAGCGGGCCGACTTTCGCGAGAGCGAGATTATCTTTAGAGCACGAGTAGAAACAGTGTAAACGCCTGGCAGCAAGAAATTACTACCAGGCTCTTTATTAAACTTGCATTGTTATTTTGTACTTCATCTTCATATCTATTTAATGGAAGTTCTATTTCTACATCTGCTCACTCTCTTAATATGCATGAGTAGCTAAGCTAGTCGAATGGGTTGAGAAGAACTAAGCTAACATGACCTAGTAAGTTTATTACTTGCGATTTTCTTGTTTTATGCTGTGCAAAATACCCTTTAGAGTTACTCGAGAGAGAGTCTAAAGAAAGAACCTAGAGAGAGCTAGGTTAGAATCTGGACTTGAAAGAGCAAGATTAGGCTTGTATAAACAAGAGATAGGGACTTATAAATAAGCTTTGTTGTCAACTTGCATCGCATGCATCCTAGGAATAGGTATGATGATATGTGGTCGCCTTGTTTGTGTATCGTCGCATAGACAAGAATTAGAGGTTTATGTGTAGGCCCTATAGACACCTTCGCACATACATCGCACGTGTTCTAGTATTAGAAGTTGTAGCATTCACGCCGAGAGGTGGTTTACTATTGTATGCATGTTGCATGAACGCATTCTAGAGAGTGTTAGCCGAACCCTTCTCAACCCATTCACCGCATATTCATCGCATCTCCCGTTTACAAACTTTTTTCAAACTCCACCACATTTGTTATTTATTTTTTCATCAACGCAAACAAAAAACCTAACGATTTATTTATTTAAATGGTTATCGCAAGTCTTCATAAAAATCACCAATGCAAACTATTTTCACAAGTCCCTGTGTTCGACCCTAGACTTACCAGGAAACTCAGAGGAATTTACACTTGAATTTTGCTGGGGAAACTTGAGTCCACAACGAAAATCCATCAACGCATATCATCCATATTTCCACCACATAATTCCAAGCATCAGTAGCTAACAGTGATGAGACTATGTTCGCTGTACTTTTTATTCTTAATGGTGCTTATGATGATGAATGTAAATGGTGATGGGTGATTATAATGAATGAAGATGAATGACAGATTGATCTATCTTTTGGTATGAAAATAATGTGATGCGTTGGTGATAGATTTGATGCATGCACGTTAGTGTGCACAAGTTCTTTTAAGCTAGGTCCTAGTATAAATCTAATCTAAGTTTCCTGGTAAGTCTAGGGTTGAACGCAGTTACACAGGAATTCTAGAGTGTACTAACACAGAGTTTGTTTTCGGATCTAATGTAGAGATTTCCTAATTAATTGAGAGACATTGGTTATTTACACTAAGCTAGTGGCATGATGCAAGAGGAAATAGGAGTTTTGAGAGGGAAATGAGATTCATGAATGAATGGCTTTAAGTGTAAATAGTATGCGTTGATTTCCTAATAGGAACAACAAGCCCATATGAGCAAAATGATAATGGAATGGAGATGGTATAGATGTTTATTTACAATTTAAATGTATTTGCTATGAGATAGAAATCTGTTCTTTAGTTCATGCTATGTTCAACACCTCTTGATGCAAATGCCACACATAATCCTATCTCTAGGGTGTATGCATTAGTTACAAAGAACAGACAACATACATGAACAATTCTATCTCTAAAATTACTTCACGCCTTTACTTAATGCGTTCAACAATTAAACTACTCTCTCGAGTGATTTAACCGCTATTTTACTTCAATCTATTGATTAAGAAGATTCAAGCAACAAATTTCATATATTCAACAAATCAGAAAGTTCACAAACACAAAAAAAATTTGAAAGTAAACAGATGGAGAAGTGAACAGTGGTCGAAAATAAAATTGAATTAAAGATAATAAGTGTTAATACAAACAATCTTAGTTCAATTGAATGGAATAGTGGATGGAAATGCAAAGTAAAAAGGAAGAAGTCAAGTCGCAGAGTTCAATATCTTATCCTCTTTGGCTTATTATTAATTCTTGTTATGACCAACTTGGTGGAGGAGTTGAAGAAGATATCTCTCTCAAGCTTCTCTTTGGAAACACCTCTTCATCAATAGTGGAATGATGGTGGTCATCTCTTCTACTCCTTGCTTGCTAACGGTAGAGGTGAAAAGTTCTAACTCTTGGTTGTCTGTGTTCTAAATTCTAACTATCTAACTATTCTTCTTACAGGTGACATCTCCTTATATAGGCAGTCTCTCAGCAACTTGGTGATGTAATTGTATTAAATTACATACCCTACTATAGCCGTCAGATACTCTGATTCAATTCAGAAAGCCGTCAGTTAGATGCCCATGCCTGCAAGTTGTGATTTGACATAAAATACATGAGACAAATGAATCCTTCATGCAAAGAGTAGTATCGGACGCATGCCCCTTGCGTTAGCTTTGTCTGCAACATTTGTTAGATTTTTTTTAATTCCCGCATTAAGGTGAGTTAGAGAAGTAGCTTTTACCTAAAATGATACTTTTGTACGAGTTTATCACATATGTAGAATTTCAGCGTTTTTCTTTACAATGAATGTGTTTACATCACCAAAAATCCTAATTATTCCAACTTTGAGGGCAAAATAACTTGTATTTCTATAAGTTATCGCACCCCCAAATTTTGAACAATGCTCGTCTTCGAGCATTCCTAAAATAATTCCTTAACATACTCTTGTGATCTTAACGCACTAGCTCCACCTTTCATCATATCTTTTAATCTACAACGTGTTAAAAGGTTTTTTTTTTTATAAGAATTCTTCCAAATGCAAGTTATTATTCTCTTTTAGGACTACCCATTCGTCGATTCAGGTAACTCACCTTCGTTTTGGCTTGCCTCCACGAGTATCATGCGGACATTCAACTATAAACAAGTGCTCTTCACAACTAAACTCTTATCTAAGCGTTTAAGCGTTATGTTTTTCTTCCTTGGGCTTAGATAGCGGAGTTTGGGACACGTTGATCTTAGTTACTTACCTTCGTTTTAGTTTACCCCCATAGGTATCATGCGAGTATCCAACTACGAGTAAGTTGCCATTTCCAATCTTAACTCATATCATGTTGGGTTTTTCCCTTTTGCATTGATAGTGGAGTTTGCTATTATGTTCGAACTATATTATTTATTTATTATTATTTTTTTTTTAATTAAATGAAATTATGAAGATTTTTATAAACTAAAAAATGCATCAACTCGAACCTCCCCCACCCCCAAATTTTGGAGGTCAGCAAGGTCTTCACTGTTGAAAAAGAACTATAAAAATGCCTTATAAATTTCAAAAGGAGGTTTGAGGTGAGGCTTGCACGCATAGGAAATAAAAAATTTGTTTCATTTGGTGAGGTTTTTACTTAGATTTCTAACACCTATCTTAAACATGTAAGTTGTCAGATATTAGTGTTATCATCAAGGTATCAAAGCTTCGACGCAAGACACAAAAGTAATAAAGGAAAGACAAGAGGAATATTGAAGACAAGCGCAAGGATCAAAATGATGTAAAATTAATTCATTGGAAAAGATGTATACATGAAATTCGAAATGTACAAACACATACAAAAGTTAGAAATAAATATGAAATCAGAAAGGCCAACATCCCCAAATTTATCTATGAAGCTGGCGTGTCGTCTCTGAGTGTTTGGATGAACTGTTTGAGTTCATCCATGTTAGCTTGTGAGATAAGAGGTGTACGTGTGTTTGGTTGGAGTGGCTGGGGTTCATGCATCTCCTCAACTGGGCTATCAGTGGTGTGGCCATTACTTATTCCCAACCCAGTTGGCTCATAGATGGTTGTTGGAGGATCAAAGGTGGTAGGTAAGGGTGAGCTGAGAGGGGACATATGTGACAGGTGTCAGTTGCACGTGACATTATTGTTGGGGTTGATGCCCTAAAGTCTTGTGTTCTGTAGTTTGTAAATAGTATATATGAACAACTGTGATTGTTAATATATGATATTTACTTTACATCTTATTGTTTTGCTCATTTACGTGTTTTATTTGCTTTACCACAAACCAATAAACATAAAATCCTTGGTTATCTGTATATGACTGAAGCATGTATGGGGTGACATACAAGTGGATCATGTCTTGAGTGATAACCAAAATGGTCTGTAGTATATGGATATAGGAGGGGAACCTTATCCTGGTAATGCTACGAATACGACCCGCTTTGTGGAATGGTCACAAGTGTTGTGACTTGCCACAAATGATTTGATCCTGATCATTCATGTTGGAGACATGCGAGTGGGGGTGTCCTATACAAAGAGTTTGTATAAGACCTGACCAAAAAATGCTAATGTCTCGTGATATAACACCGTTCATGACAGAGACTTCACTTCATTAGGATGACCATAGGTAACATGACCTCAATCCTGAGTGAGTTGGGAACTCCTACCATTGAGGTCGGTCCTTTGATTTGTATGGGTACAAGTGGCCATGTCGCCGATTCAAACCTACCATTTTGGGGATACGCCTGATTTGGGAGCTGAGAACTCAACTACACAAGATGGAATTCACTTCTTCCCTGAGGCAAGGGTAAAGAGATAGATGGCTCCCTTAACGGCTGATTTCGAGGCTTGAATGATGTGGCACCACACATCTTCTCTTGGCCTGAGAGGTGTTCACACATAGTTGGACTATGTTATATTGTTCATTAGAGGAATCAGTGGTACTTAAGGAGTGAGATGTAATTATAGGGGCAAAACGGTAAATTAACCCAACTGTACTTACGAGCATTTGTGAAGAGTCATCGTACTCATGATTGGTTATATCCAATGGACACAGGAATATATCTGTGGTAAGAAGAGTTCAATTGTTGGTCTTTAGTGGAATCACTGATAGTTAACAGATAGTGAATCTTGTGGCTAAAGAGTTTAGTCAGCTATTCATGTATTGTTGGAGCTTCGAGTCATAGGTCCATTAGGTCACCTGGGTAACTTGGATAAAGTCGAGAACCAGTGTTTGGGTTAATTTGAAATGTTCAAATTGACAAGAGGAAGTACAATTATATATGATATAATTGGAATGATTAATTATATATGATATAATTGCTAAATGTATGAGATACATTATTTTGGAAGAAATTAGATATAAATATGATTTATATCAAGTAGAGAAAAAAAATACTAATAGTAGATATATGATATCAAACTAGAGGATATAAATTAATATGATTATATTTATTAAAATAAATTAATTGATTATTATTTAATAATTAACTAATTAATTCACGTATGTAATTGGGGAACATGGAGCCACGAGGGTTAAGGTAACCGGCGGGTTTAAATATGGAAATGGTTTTCATTTTGAAGAATGAATTGAATTCGTGCTTTGATATCCCGCGCCCCAAAAGAAACCGTGAAAAAATCGATCGTCGAGAGCTTATACGATAATTTCTCTTTCGTCTAAACGATCGTCTAGTTCATGCGTTTCCTAAACGATCGTATACCACTTTCCTAAACGATCGTCCAGTTTTTCCTAAACGATCGTGAAGTTTTACCATATGATAAGCGTCCTATTAACGATAGCAGTGTTTTCTCGTACGCGTTTGTCGTCTACACGATACACTTTCCTCCATCCTCTACCAAACTCACTAGAGCCCACACTTTGGGATTTTGATGCTGAGGATACTTGGGTTTCCCTGGTGGTGGTGTTGTCCTTGAAACCTTGTTCGTGTACGTTTGGATCGTGTAGTAACAGTCGAGAGACTCGTCGGGTGCTGGTAGATCGGTGGAGTTTTTCGCTGCTGTGGGTTTACATAAACGAAGATCGTCTTCCTCTGGTATGAACCCCTTTCTTTATGTTTTATCGTATTCTGAGCATGCTGTTATTGAGTTTAATATGCATAATTGTTAGTATAGAATGTATATCGTTTATATTCCGATCATTGTGAAATCGGGGTGATCTAAGCCCGCTTATGGAACTCTCATTTTGAGATCCTTCAGTTATGGCTTCGTATTAAATGTGAATCTGAAGAGATGCGCCTAGGGCCACTCAAATACTCGAGTGGTTCGTCTCCTCGTCTTTTCTACTTCAAACGCATGGGTATGTATTGGCCTAACTCTGATGCCCCAATTTCAAGAATCCACAAAGTTGGTTTTTAAAACAATCATTCAAAAGCATGCAAGACAAATCATAAACATGAAACAAACTTAAAACTTTAATGCCAAACAAGAATTTAAACAAGAGATAAAAGAATGCATGGTATATTGAAAGAAAAAAAAGTATGAAAGAAGAAGCGCTCATGGAATATATGTTTGTTCACACGTAGGGACTACTTCGACATGGGCTTTAAGCAGGCTCGCATAGCTCAATGGATGTTTTGCAGCAATCCATATTCCCTTCAAAATATGGCTTGACCCTCTGCCCATTTACTTTGAAGGCATTTGTGCCATACTCTCAAGTAAGTTTTACGACTCCATGAAGAAAGATTTCTTTGATAACAAATGGTCTGGACCACTTGGATTTCAATTTTCCTGGGAACAATTTCAAACTCGAGTTAAATAGCAAAACTTTATGACTAATGAAAAGTTATTTCTTACCGATGCATTGGTCATGCCAACGTTTGGTCTTTTCTTTGTATATCTTTGCATTCTCATATGCGTTTAGTCATCATTCATCCAATTCATTGAGTTGTAGCTTTCGATGTTCTCCAATGACTTCTAGGTCTAAGTTCAACTTTAACTGCCCAATATGCTTGATGCTCCAATTCTAATGGTAAGTGGCAAGCTTTTCCAAAGACTAAGGCATACAGAGACATACCTATTGGCATTTTGAATGTAATCTGATATGCGCAAAGTGCTTCATCCAGTTTTTATGCCCAGTCCCTTCTGGACGCATTAACCATTTTTTCCAAGATTGTCTTGATTTCTTTGTTAGAAATTTCAGCTTGCTCGTTCGTTTGTGGGTGGTAGATGGTAGCCACTTTGTGCTTGACATTGTATTTAGCAAGTAAGAAATGATTTGGTTAATAAAATGTGTACCTTTGTCACTTATCAACACCCTGGGTGTTTCAAAACGCGTGAAGATGTACTTTATTAGAAAATTTGAAATTGTTACCACATCATTTTTTGCACAAGCCACTGCTTCAACCCATCTAAACACATAGTCTACTGCTACTAGAATATATTGTTGACTGCATGGAGGAAAAGGCCCGTTGAAGTCAATGCCCTAAACATCAAAGCGTTCAACTTTGAGTATATTGTTGAGGAGCATTGCATTCCTTGCTGAAATATTACTTGTGCGTTGGTATGAGTCACACTTTAGTACATATTCTCATGCATTTTTTAACAGAATGAGCCAAAAGTATCCACTCTGAAAGACCTTTACAACTGTCCTTTGTCCTCTGAAATGACCTCTATAGGGAGAGTCATGACATTCAGATAATATGTACTGTACATCGACTTCGAGGACACACCGAAACATAATTAGATCTGGGCCTTAATTGTTAAGGAGCGACTCATCCCAAAAGTAGAACTTGCTGTCATGCATAAGTCGTTTCCTCTGTTGGGCGTTGAACTCTTTTGGAAATTGTTTTTTTTGTTAATTAATTAACAATATCAACATACCACGATTCCTAATCTTCAACCTTAAGTAGGAATGCATCTTCACTTTCAGCCTAACCCAACTGTATCTTCTTATTTTCCAATCGCGATAGGTGGTCCACCACCTGATTTTATGTTCCTTTTCTATCTTTGATCTCCAGGTCAAATTATTGTAGCAGTAATACCCATCGAATGAATCTGAGCTTTGCGTCTTTTTATCCATCAAGAACTTAATATCGGAGTGAATGGTGTAAATAGTTGTTGATGCACCAACCAGATAAGCTCTAAATTTCTCAATCGCAAACACTACTGCCAACATTTCATTCTCAATAGTTGTGTAATGTTCTTAGAATTCAGTGAGTGCCTTGGATGTATAAGAAATAAGATGTATTAGGTTTCCTTTCTTTTGGCCTAGCATCGCTCCACCTGCCACGTCACTTTCGTCACACATTAAAATGAAGGGTTGTTAAATAAGGAAAAAAATTTCTATTATTAAGGAAAGGGGAAATTTTTTTATTAGGAACGAATGGGGTTGTGCACGCAGTCATGCGTTAGACATGGCTTATGCGTTTACATCCATGCGTCTGAGGTCATGCGTCGGAATAAAAATGCGTTAATCTAGTATGCAATGCCATGCGTTCCTATCACAAATTTTCTTACGCTCGCGCCAAGTATAACGTGAATGCAAGTTTCTCGTGTAATCTGAGGTCGAACAAGGGGACTTGTCACTCAATAATGCTTGTGAAGCAATGCGTTTGAGGCAATGAATAAAAAAAAGTAAAAAGAAGAAGTTTAATGAATTTACACACTACTCCTACTCCTATCTAAACAGATTGAGCAATGGAAGACTTGCGATGAGAATAGATAGATACACAACAACTATTAACACATATTAATGTTTATATCTTAAATCTCTTGAGTAATCCCAACTCATCACACTAATGCATCGTACACCTCTCGGTGGTCAGCCGCATGACTATCTCTATAGTGCATGGTTGCGTTGAGCATAAGATTGTGCCTATCTCTAGAAACAATGCATACTTTGCTTTAGTGCGTTTCATATCTTACCTTCTCAAGCAGTTAGACGCGACTATTTAACTTATAGACAAGCAATGCAACATCCCATAGACAGGCGTTACTATAGCCTTTCACCAAGCAAAGAGGATTAACTTACTATACTCACACAATGCACACCTCTCGGTGGGTTGTTACATGCGTCCTATCTCTAGGTTACACGATTAAGCATGCGATCGCCTTTGATAAATGAACGCTGAAGATAAACAATGATAGAGATAAAGATGATGAAGAAGATGACAATGAAGGAATCAAGATATGCATTGATCACAAAATGTTTTAATATCTTAAGCTAAAATGTAATATAATACAGAGATTAGAAGAGAAATGAAGGACTCTGCGTCAAGGCTGCCGATGGTTCCATGGATGAATGGTGGAGATGTCTCTCTCGAGCTCTATCTTCGGCGCAAGCTCCAGTCGCCACTCAGTCTGGTTTGTGGAGGTGAAGAATTCTCACTGAAAATCTTGCTCAAGCTCTCATCTATGATCGCAAACCTTTGCCTTGAGGCAGAAGTTCGGATGTTTTGAAATGAAGGTCCAAAAGGCTATTTATAGAGTTTAAACGCCGACAGCTATCATGATTGCATTATGGCTCACTGATGCTTTTGTCGCGGTATGGGCAATGTACATTGTCTTATCTTGTTGATACTCCCAAGGTATGCATCCGAGCTTGATTCAGCTGAAGCATCAACATGTCCTTCCCATCTTACGATCATCCTTCTATTATGGTTGTCACTCTATGGCGGTAATTCCCAAATGATCACTGCAACTTTCGTGCGATGGATGCATTCGATCATCGCAACTTCCATGCGATGGGTGCATTCGATCACCACAACTTTTATGTGATGGGTGCATGCGATTCAACTTTCAGCATATGCGTTTGTCTTTGCGATCGCCTAACTTCAGCGCATGTATTTGTCTGCGATTGCTTATTTCAAACGCATGCGTTTGATTCCTGCGATGGCTACAAAAATAGACACTTTGGCTTGGAGTAACGCATAATATTAGGGTCAGTGAGGATTTAGGTGCTAATCGATGCAAAACTCAAATTTTCACAAATTCTAAGTATTATCACCGCGTTTTCTACTTGTCAACCCTCATAATTTTAAATAAAAGGCTTATAATAACTGGCATTTCTGCCAGTTATCAAGGGCTGTGTCCAATTTGGAGCTACCAATATCGATATTGTCGTTAACGCATACTTTAAAGTCTCAAACGCCTGTTGGCAATCTTGATCGAATATATAAGACCTATCCACTTTTAATAACACGTTCAATGGACACAAGATTTGGGAAAATCTTTTTACAAACCTTTTATAAAAGCCTGCGTGGCCTAGAAAGCTCCTCAGAGCCTGACGTTTACAGGTGTAGGTAATTTTGCAATTACGTCAATCTTGGCTTCATCCACTTCCAACCTTGTTTTGGAAACCTTGTGCTTAAGAACAATGTCTAAGTGCCATTTTTCCCAATCAAGTACCAAGTTCGTTTCCTCGCATCTAGGAAGGACGACTGTTAAGGCAGGTTAGGTAGAAATCTTCAAAGACTGAAAAGTCGTCCATGAATACTTCAACAGAGTTTTTAAGAAAATAAAAAAAATAGCTATCATGCATCTTTGAAATGTCCCTGGTGTGTTGCATAGCCCAAAGGGCATGCGTCGAAATGCGAATGTTCCAAAGGAACCTGTGAAAGTAGTTTTCTCCTGGTCTTCAAGGGCAACTAGGATTTTATTATAACCGAAATATCCATCCAAGAAGTAGTATAATTATTTTCGATCAATCAATCAAGCATTCGACCAATGAAGAGGAGTGAGAAGTGGTCTTTCTTAGTCGACGCGTTCAACTTTCTGTAGTCCATGCAAATTTTCCATCCAGTAATAGTTCTAAATGAAATTAATTCATTGTTGATCACCACAGTTGTGCCATCTTTCTTTGGTCGCATTGCACTGGATTTACCCAACTGCTATCAGAAATGAGATAGATCACCCATGCGTCGAGCCATTTAATAATTTCTTTCTTCACACTTCTTTGATGATGGGGCTGAGCCTGCATTTGGGCTCAATTGATCCTGTCTTCCCTTCTTCCAATATGATTTTATGCATACAATAAGATGAGCCGATCCCTCTAATATCAACCAACGTTCATCCAATCGCATGTGTATACTTCTTAAGTACCTGCAATAAAAGTTACTCATTAGAAGGAGAAAGTTTAGCTAAAATTATTACTTGTAAAGTGATTGTTTCCAAGGAAAGCATATTTCAGATGATCTAGGAGAGGTTTGAGCTCAAGCGTTGACAAATCCTCTAGAGATGGGAGTGTTGGTTTTGATTGCCGCTCATCCAATCTTAGCGGCTCGAACTTCCTTGTGCTTTCTCAATGCATGGACCTCACAGACTTGGTCCATTTCTTGGTCCTCTGTCTCAGATAGTTGAATTAAGTCAATGAGCTGACAAGATTCTGCATCGTCTTTGAAACTTCAATGCCTTTTTACTTCCTGGTCATCCACACGCATCATTAGTTCCCCTTTGTGTACATCAATTAGCACTTTTCCAATGGCTAGAAACGGGCGTCCAAGAATATTGGGATGCCCCCATCAACTTCATAATCCAAAATAATAAAATCTATCGAAAATATGAACTTGTCAACTTTCACTAGATTATCTTCAATTTTTCCTTCTGGGTAAATAATTGATCTGTCAGCGAGTTGAAGCGTCACCATGGTAGGCCTGGCTTCACCAATCCCATGTTTCTTAAAAAATTGAAAGGGGCATGAGATTGATACTGGCTCCCAAATCACACAACGCATACCTTACATCTATTCCTCCTATTGAACATAGGACAGTGAACCTACCTGAATCTCTTCGTTTTCCAGGAATTTTACTGTTGATCAATGCATTTCATTCATATGTTAATGTCACGACTTCAAGGTCTCTAATTTTTATTTTCTTTGACAAAATATCCTTTAAGAACTTTACATAACTAGACATTTTCTCCAACGTTTCAATGAGAGGAATATTGATGTATAATTGTTTGAGAACCTCAAGAAAGCATTTAAACTACTTCTCGTCGTTCTTTTTCGGCATGCGTCGGGGAAATGGTGCATTTAGATGCACCTCAGGTTCCCTTGTGTTAGATGTACTCGGTTGAGAATGACTGACAGAGCCAAGTGCTCTTTCTAGTTGATCTCTCTCAAATGTCATAGTTGTTTGTGGTGTATTTTCATGCATTGAAGAATGATGATGTTTTCTTGGGCTTCTCTTCTCTTCTACCAATGGTCTTCCATTGCACAATGTCACTGCATGACATTGCTTCTTTCAATTATTATTTCTTGATGCTTCAGTATTACTAGGCAGTGATCCATGCGACTGACTCTTCAGCTTGCTAGCAATCTGCCCAACTTGCATCTCTAGATTTCTTATGAACGACGCTTGACTTTTTAGCAATGCGTCTTTTTGGGCTCTATATTATTTTAACAGGTTTTCAAGTGGAGATGATGAGCTCAATGTATTGCCCCCTCTATTAAACGATTGATGTTGAGGCTGCTACATGGGTTGAAATCCAGACGGAGGCCCTTGCTTATGCTGCTAATGCGTTCCAGAATGGTGTTGATCCTGTTGGTGTCCTCCCCAAGAAAAATTAGGATGGTTCTTCCATCCAGGGTTATAGGTGTTTGAGAATGGGTTATCCTTTATGAAACAGACTGATTATGGATTTTGTGGGCAATCATTATAGACGTGCGACTCTCCACAACTCACATAACTTACCATGGGTTGTGTGAATGCGTCTATCTATTGTACACTCTGCATTTATGCTACGTTATTCGTTCTTAGATTTTTCAGCATGTTTGTCATCACAACTACTTGTGCTGAAAAAGTGGCTATTGCATTAGTGTTTATCACATTCTGTGGTCGCCTTCTACTGTCTGTTTTGAAGTCGTAAGTGTCATTATCCCATTCCATGTTGTGTTTGGAAATCCGGTAAAAAATTTCCTTGGCCTCGTTATACGATTTATCCATAATGCCGCTTAGAGTGGCTGCATCTGCTGCTATTTGTGAAGGCCTGTTTAATCTTACTATAAAAGGTTTCCATTTGTACATTCAGAGCTATTCCATGGTTAGGACAATTTTTTACCAACCCTTTAAACCTCTCCCATGCGACACTAAGTGTTTCGAATTTTCCTTGTTCGAAATTCATAATCTTCCGATGCCTTTTTGCGTTAATTGCAGAAGAGAAGTATTTCTGCATGAATTTCTCCATTAACTTGTCCCATGTTTTTATTTCGTCCAACTCTAAAGTGCGTGCCAATTGCTTGGCGTTATCACTGAGTGAATAAAAGAACAAGGATAATTCGATTGCTTTTGGCGTGATTCTAAGAATCATGAATGAATTACAGGTTTCTAAGAAGCATTTCATGTGAGCATGGGGATCTTCGTTGCGAGCACCTCCAACTATCATGCTATCTGTAGCATCCGGAGCATGAAATATTTCATTTTTAACCTTGTCCCATCAGTCGTTAGGTAGACGATCCCAGGCGAGAAATCATATAACACTGGTGATGCGTATTAACGCATTGAACGTGTGTTGTTGTTTGCCATTAGGATTGGATTTTTTGCAACATTATCTAGCTATTGAGTCAAGTGCTGGTTAATTTGTTTGTCTGCTACTTGTAACACCCCACCCCAGATTTCGTTCTTAACCTGGAAGGGAGTATGACTGCAGTAGTTACTAGCCCTTTTGCTAGCACTTACTACCTAACCTACGTTCATAATCTGTATAGAAACCTTGATATACAAACATTTTCAAATACATACTGAACAGAACAATTAGAACTTATCACATTCATTTCACAGGGTTTTACAAACTATTCACATTTCTTGTTGTTGTTGTCATTGCTGCCTTAACTTTTGATGTCGATTTGCTTTGTTTCTTCGTTTGAAGGTTCTTTCAATTTCATGGTCATATAAGAGTTCAAAAGTGTTTTTCATTGCTCATAAAACATTCACAAGTTCAAGCTCAACTTGTAATACTCATTTGATTGAAAGTTTCTGCAAGCAGATATAAATGCCAAATTCTGGTTAGCTACGTTACTAGAATCCTCGGTAACGTTAACAAAAACTTGTTCACTATATTTTTTTATTCTTAATAGTGCTTATGATGATGAATATAAATGGTGATGGGTGATTATAATGAATGAAGATGAATGACGAATTGATTTATCTCTTGGTATGAAAATAATGTAATGCATTGGTGATAGATTTGATGCGTGTACACCTTGTTAGTGCGTACAAGTTCTCTTAAGCTAGACCCAAGTATAAATCTAACCTAAGTGTCCTGGTGAGTCCAGGATCGAACGCAGAGATTCTAGAGTATACTAACGCAGAGTTTGTTTTTGGATCTAATGTAGAGATTTTCTAAGTAACTGAGAGACGTTGGTTATTTACACTAAGCTAATGGCACGTATGCAAGAGGAAATAAGAGTTCTAAAAGGGAAAAAGGGATTCGTGGATGGATGGCTAAGTGTAAATAATATACGTCGATTTCCTAGTAGGAACAACAAGCCTATATGTGCACAATGATAATGGAATGGAGATGGTATAAATATTTATTTACAATCTTGTATTTGCTATGCATTGGAAATCTGTTCTTTAGTTCATGCTATGTTCAACATCTCTCGATGTGAATACCATATATAATCCTATCTCGGGTGCATATGTTAGTTACAAAGAACAGACAATAGACATGGACAATTCTATCTCCAAAATTACTTCATGCCCTGACTTAATGTGTTCAATAGTTAAACTACTCTCTCGAGTGATTTAACTGCTAATTTACTGATTAGGAAGATTCAAGTAACAAATTTCATACATTCAATAAGCCAGAAATTTCACAGACACAAACAACTTTGAAGGTAAATAGATGGAGAAGTGAAAAATGGACGAAAATAAGATTGAATTAATGATAATAAGTATGAATACAAACAATCTTAGTTCAATTGAATGGAATAGTGGATGGAAATGCAAAGTAAAAAGAAAGAAGTCAAGTCGCAGAGTTCAATCTTCTATCCTCTTTGGCTTGTTTTTAATGCTTGCTATGACCAACTTGGTGGAGGAGTTGAAGAAGATATCTCTCTCAAGCATCTCTTCGGTAACACCTCTTTATCAATGGTGGAAAAATGGTGGTCATCCCTCCTACTCCTTGCTTGCTAACGACAGAGGTGAAAAGTTCTAACTATTGGCTTTCTGTATTCTAAATTCTAAATTCTAACTGTCTAACTATTCTTCTTACAGGTGACTTCTCCTTATATAGGCAACCTCTCAGCAACTTGGTGATGTGATTGTATTAAATTCCATACCTTGAGATAGCCGTCTGCCACTTTGATTCAATTCAGAAAGCCTTTAGTTAGATGTTATGCCTGCAAGTTGTGATTTGACATAAAATGCATGAGCCAAATGAATCCTTCATGCGACGAGTAGTCTCGGAAGCATACCTCTTGCGTTAACTTCGTCTGCAACATTTGGTAGATTTTTTTGTTCCTACATTAAGGTGCGTTAGTGAAACAAATTTTCCTTAAAAGGATACTTTTATATGAGTTTATCATATATGTAGAATTTCATGTGTTTTCCTTTGCAATGAATGCGTTTACATCACTAAATATCCTAATTATTCCAACTTTGAGAGAAAAATAACTTGTATTTCTACAAATTATCTGACTACAATTGAAACACAAGAGAGTGAGAATCTATCTCACGTTGAAATATGTGATCAAAATCCTACTATAGGTGGGAAGGCAGATGAGAAGTCAAACAAATCTGGGGATTATGATGTTTCTCTTGACATGCCCATTGCCTTGAGAAAGGGTACCAAGTCTTGCACTAAGTATCCTATGTATAACTTTCTATCTTACAGTAATTTATCTTCTAAGTTTAGGGCTTTCATTGCCAGTCTTGACACAACAACAATACCAAAAAACATACAAGTGGCTATGAAAATTCTTGAGTGGAAGACTACCGTTATATAAATCTGATGGAACTCCAGACAGGTACACGGCCAGACTTGTAGCGAAAAGGTTTACTCAGACCTATGGGGTAGACTATTCAGAAACTCTCTCTAGTAGCGAAGTTAAACACGATTCAGGTTCTTCTCTTTGATGTAGTAAATAAAGATTGTCCTCTCCACTAGCTTGATGTGAAAAATACTTTTCTAAACGGTGAATTAGAATAAGAGGTGTATATGAGCCCTCCTCCAAGTTTTGAAGCTCAGTTTGATCATCATAAGTGGAAACTCAGAAAGTCTTTATATGATTTGAAACAGTCCCTAAGAGCTTCGTTTGACATGTTTACTACCTTTGTTAAGTTCCAAGGGTTCACTAAAAAACACTCTGATCATACATTGTTCACAAAAAGGTCGGTATCTGGAAAAAATTATTGTCCTAATCATATATGTGGATGGTATTGTCTTGTCAGAAGATGATATTGTTGAGATCACCAAATTGAAAAAGAAAACGGCAGATGAGTTTGAAATTAAAGACCTAGGGAATTTAGAGTATTTCCTTGGAATGGAAGTAGCCAGATCATAGGAAGGGATCTCTGTCTCACAATAGAAATATACTCTTGACCTTTTAAACGAACATGCATGACTGGATGTAGACCTGCTGACACTTCTATAGAATTCAATACTAAACTGGGAGATTCTATTAACAAAGTTCCTATTGATAAAGAAAGATATCGGTGTCTAGTGGGAAAGCTAATTTACTTATCACATACAAGATCAGACATTTCCTGTGCTATCAGTGTAGTCAGTCAATTTATGCAAGTACCTTATGAAGAACATATGGAAGCTGTGAATCGAATTCTGAGATATTTGGAAAGAACTCATGGTAAAGGTCTAATGTTCAAAAAAACCAACAGGAAATGCATTGAGGCCTATACCGACTCTGACTAGGTAGGATCAATTATTGACAGAAAGTCTACCTCAGGATAATGTATATACCTTTGTGTGTGGTAACCTGATCACTTGGAGAAATAAGAAGCAAAGTGTTGTTGCTAGAAGTAGTACTGAGGCTGAATACAGAGCTATGAGTTATGGAATTTGTGAAAAAATCTAGTTGAAGAAAGTACTGTCTGATCAAGATGGTGTCTTATCGATGAAACTCTATTGTGATAATAAAACATCTATAAACATAGCCAATAATCTAGTACAACATGATTGTAGGAAATATGTGGAGATTGACAACCACTTTATAAAAGAGACTGGACAATGGCAATATCTGTATTTCGTATATTCCATCAAATCAACAAGTTGTCGATGTTCTCACTAAAGGGTTAATCAGGAAAAATTGTGACTCATGTGTTAGTAAGTTGGGTTTGATTGACATCTACACCCCAACTTGAGGGGGAGTGTTGAAACTAAGGGATTTAGTGATTGTTTATAGTCCCGGGGGTATGATAGTAATTTACCTTACCCTAATTTTCTTTCCTTTTTTGTATTAAGGCTTGTTGGAACCTATAAATAAGAATCCTCGTGTATCTTTTTTATGTTAAAAATAATAAAAAGGAGACTATCGTGGGTTTTTTCTCCATGTTCTAGGATTTTCCACGTAAACCTGTGTCTTCTATTTCTATCTTTTAACAATAACCATGTCATGTGACATTCTGCTATCCTTTCAGATTGCACCTTCAAGTCAGGAAGTCGCAACTGCCATTACTCGCCCCCTCTCAGTATTCTCCATAGAGGAACTAACATAGACATCATAGCAATATTTATGTGCAACTCATTTTTTTTTTCTTCTCAGCCACATACATGTGGGATTTTCTTTTAAGAGTTGACAGTTATGTAATTATTCATCATTTCTTATTATTGAACATAAGCTCGTTGATTCTATTGATAACAATATCGGATATCGGTTCGATAGGCTGATCTTCTTCTGAACAAGTAGAGATAGATGACTCTTTACTAAACTCATCTGGAGATCAGCAAGCTTACTAGAGATTAGATTATGATTTTCACATAAAAACAACAAAATATGGTAAAAGAATATACATAAACTTGATTAACATTATAGGCTTTTGTCTCCTTGAGGTGTTATGTGTAATTAAAATGTTGAATCTCTTAAGTCAAGTCATCTTTTTATACATTGTCCTTTTGCATCTCGATTTCGGTTCACCCTCTTGGATGCTTGTCCATGCATTTTTCTAGCACATTTGGGGCGAACCGAAATGGACGCATTTTTAGGATTGCTACCTCTTCTTTGAGGGTTTTATGGATATGATTCTTCCTATTACTTTCTTGTAATTCACCAATAAAGTGTTTGGAGATTTTCCTCTTTTGTTTCGTTAATCAATGAAATCATCTCTTCTATTAAAAAAACTTGATTAACATTAAAGATGTCTCATTAATTCATAATCATAACTAGTAACTGAATCAAATTCTTTTAAGAAAAGAAAATGAGGATTACCAAAGATGATGTGGAAGGAAGTTGGGGGTGGAGTAGACAAAAAATTAAGACCAATGTAGAACAGCAAGGCTAATGCTATAGAAACCAGTACAAAAATGGCACAGCCAGAGCCCAGTAACTGCGCACAACATAACAACATCCATTGCTGCTTGTTTCTTTCAAAGATTGTCAAGGATTTCAAATCAGAAATTTAGAATGAATAAAATTTAAAATGATTTGAAATATATATAGAAAAGAAAAATCCTACCAAAATGGGTCGGTTTTGGCAAGAGAGAAATAAAAGATGAGATGGGAGAGAATTAGAGAAATGTATAAATATATAAATAACTTTTTCTAACAATAGATTTTATTTTTTGCTAATTTGAATTTCTTTAAAATTAACTATGCTTATATAATTAACACATTCCATTCTTGGTCAAAAAAGAGCATAGCTCATTTTATTAAAAAAAAGACCTTTCGTTCATTTGATTTTCATTTTTGTAAAAGGAAATTCTTGACAATAAAGACCACACGTCTTGAGTTATTGATTTATTTTCATTTAATGATATACCCCCACTATATGTATTGATATTTTTAATTGAAATATTTTACAATTATTTTTAAATTTATAAAGGCAAATAGTAAAATGGTGCATTTTCTTTCCATTTCTATTACGCATCCAAATGAAAAAAATATATATATTAATTTTAATGATTTCAAATTAATATGATTTCCAAATGTAAATATGAATTTGAATTTCTTTTCAAAATGTTAAATTTTGAAATAATTTCTATCCAAATTCTAATTTCAAACAGAGTACAGATGAATTGGTTGGATGGTTGCTCGATTTATTTAATTTTTTTCTTTTATGTTTTGATGATAAAGAATTTGGTGGGCACTACAAGAATTCTGGAGCCCTTTAATGTCAGTTTTAAACCAACATTAAAGCCCAAAATTATTGTCTATTTTTTTAAATTATTGTATGTTTTTTTGTAAATACCATGTTCGTTTTTTTCAATTATTGTCTGTGTTTTCAATATAATTATTGTCCAATCCATTTTTAATGTCGGTCACAAAGTTAAAAATGATATGTCTCTAAAACTAAGGTAATCAACTTGTACATGCACAAAATAAATTCTTAATTGCTTTCACAAATCCACAATAATAAATTACAAAAAAAGAATTGGAGATGATAATTTAACTCTAAAACCAAGGTAATCAACAAATTACCAAAACTTATAAGCGTTACATAGCAAAATTAAAATTTGATCCAAACCAGAGCACGGACTTTTAAACTATATAGTCTTTCAATTGCTCTTTTGTTATGTTCTCTCCACCAACCACCACAAATTTGATCCAAATCAAAAGCATGACTTCCTGCAAGCAGAGAAAAATGGGCAAACAACATATAATAAGAACTTATAAAAACATATTAAAGAATATTGAACATCAGGAAAATATGTCATCTGCTCTTCAATGTTGCACATCTTCACAAACTTAATATACAATTCACTAGGCCACAGAGATTAGCTTTTTCTTGGGGAAGCCTGTACATCTTCACAAACATATTAAATGCTTCGAAAGCCTGCAATCCACCCATTCATTAGCTTTTGTTCCATATTTGTATGGGATTGCTTAAAAACAAGAAATGAAGAAGGTTGGCAAACTCGTAAGAGTAGACTACCTCAAAAAAGTTTTTTGTAACTTATGGACGACATCTTGTATTATACATTGGGTCTCCACATTTACAAAGGACATTATCACCTTCTAAGGGATTGTTGGACCATTCCGAAGTCTGAACATCGTTTTATTCTGTAAACTAGTTCTCCACATTAACCAAGAGGCTAACAAACCTGCCAAGAACGATGATAAAGGTCAAACAACAGTATTAGATTTAAAAAAATTGCAGAACAACGAGCATAATTGAACCCTCACAATTAGGCAAATGACCAAACCCCTGCTAGAAAAAAAGGACTTAAGTACATCCTCATGTGAAAATATAGAAACAAATATTAGATATGAAAAGTGAGACAAGTCTAGGGCAGACCACATCACTACTCATAAACCTGAACACAACAAAAAACACGTCTAGCAAAACAAAATTCAAAACTAAGTGTCTTAACTCAAAGAATTAGAAAATTGGATTTAGAGATATCATCAGTAACCCATTCCATGATAATAAGATTTGATCTCTGGATCCTGATAATAGTTGTCTTACCTTCTTGTGTAAGTTCCCAATCTTAATAATATCATGTTGCATTTCATCAAATTTTTCCTACCAAATAAGCAAAATACACACACAATCAGTACTACAAAGTCATAATGGTCAAAATCCAATGCACAACAAAAAATAATTCCAAAGTTTATATCATAATTAAATAAGATTGATCAATGGATCAAACAACCAGAAACAAGCAAACAAGCTTTCAGAATCACAAAGTCACCACGAAACTATAAACATGATGTCACACCCACAAACTATACATTCAAGTGTCTGAGAAAGAAGCCAAAACAAATAATATAGCCTCAAAACTTACAAATAAGTAACATATCATATTTATCTTAACTACCTCATCATTGAAAGTAGCACAACTATAAATGTTACATTGTATAAACATGGGGTAGGAACTCGTACCTTGTCTTTTATCCAACCTTTCAAATTAAATAATGCTCTTTGACCTGTTTACATTACCAAAGTGACTTAGGCTTAAAACATGTCATGTTTAATTCTTAAGTTGATAAAAAAAAACTTTCATAATCACAAAGTTACAACAAAACTATAAACTTGTCACACCGACAAACCATATATCCAAGTGTCTACGTAACACTTTAACATCTGGGTTGTAGGGTAGAACTTCCATTCCAAACACTAACCATCATAGGTTGAGCAGTACTTGCGAGCAATAAGAATCGATGCCTAATGGGAAAAAAACTCTACACATGGAGGAATGATTGAAATGAAAATACAAAGTTGTCTATCTAATTGAAAAAGAAACTAAAACTTCGAAGCAGTTCTTCCTTTTGTGTTTTCTCTCAACAACAAAAATAAACTCTAAAGAAAAAATTAGAATGCCATCAAGAAATATTAAGCGATCTTAGAAAACAGATACATCTAACCTTGGTCTCTTCCTTTAGCGCCATGTACATATTGTCGTTGGTAGACCATTCTTCTCGTCCAAACATCCAACCACCACCACATAACACAAACAATATTAAAAACCCATTTGACAAACTTCAAATTATTTTCGCTAAAGAATATGAAAATGACGATCCAAGCAATACCGGTGACAACGACGATCAGAAGTGATTCGCACGACCAAGCTAAGGAGAAGAGAGGGTTTGGTAAGAGAGAAGTGAAAGGAAAGAGAAGATTTGATATGAAATGAGGAAGATATTTTTTTAATAAAGTTAAAAATAAATAAATAAATAGATAAATAAATGAGAGGCCTTTAATGTCGATTTTAAACTGGCATTATAGCCCATCTTCAATGTTAGTTTAAAACCGACATTAAAGTCCAAAATTCTTGTAGTGGGGTTTTATCTTTGACTAAGTTTTTTTTAGATAATTGTATATTCATCTCAAATTTTTGGTCTAAAATGAAATTTGTCTGATCTAAACTCAATTATCATTTGCGAAAATTAACAAAACGATTTTATTGTGTGCACGTGCTGGAGTATCACTATCAAATTGACAAGTGTGAGTGATGAGCAAAAAAAAATAAAAACCAAAGGAGCAAGAACCAGTTAGAGGAAGATGAAATAGAGAGAATAATGAGCTGAAAAACCTAAACTTAAAGGAATGAGAGGAACAAGAGAGCAAGATCATAATCTGTGTACACAATGATTTGTTACAAATTTTAAAATATAAGAATCAAATTGTTAAATACTAAAGTTTAGAGATATGAATTGTTACAGACTAAAAAAATTTAAACCATTACAAACTAAAATTTATGAACTAAATTGACATTTTCTCAAATATTTAAGGACTTGAAATGTGTTTTCTTAAAGGTAGAAACAATTAACACAACTTTAGATAACTTAAGTTTTAAATCATAAGTTGGAGAATACCATATACATCACTCTATCTAAGCCTATTAGCTATAGGACAACAATGCTCATGCCTCATATTTTTCATTTTTCAAAAGTTTGCATTATTATCTAGGTTTTTTCCCCCAAAACTATTGGTGGAATAGAAATTATATAAAATCTTAGATGCATATTAGAAATTGGAATGGTATTGTGGTGACATAGAACAAACACATTATCAAGAGTCAAGGATGATATAAAATTTTGAAAAAATGAGATCAAAATTTTTTAGGCAAATGCCAAAGTTCAACCTTAATTTTTTCATGTCAAAATAAACATAAGTCAATTAGTATAGTATTTACATTATCAACTTAAAAGTCAAAAATTTGATTTTCTCACCCCATATATTAATAAAAAAAAACTATATATATATTATTAACTTTTTTTTTTCGTCAACTGAAATATAAATCAATATCCAATAAATAAGTTAGGGTATAGTTTTCGAAATAACAAAAAATTCTAATTTCACCTACACTTATTTTAACTTAGAACAAAAGAAGATGCCAATTGAAGTATATATTTTATACATGTCTATTTGTTTCTAAAGTTTTAAAACGAATATTTCAATCTTGAAGATTTAAGATATTGTTTTAAATAGTTCTTTGAGATCTCTTTGACTGTTAATTGACTAACGATAAAATGATGAGACCAACGAGAATAGTAAAAATTAAAATTAGCTAGTTAATTTCTCTCTATATATAGTAACATGACAATCCACTCCTTTTCCTATTCTCCATCATCTCCTTCAAGCAAACCCTCCACTAGTATTTCCCATATCTTTGGAAAATTTTTGAAAACTTGTAAGAATAGTTTTTCTTGATCCATTTTGGACGAGATCGGCCACCAAAGTTTAATAAAAAATCAATTTTTTCTAATTTATCGATTATTGGGTCTTGTCGGTACATCTATGAGATACACACCAAGATTTGTCAAATTTTTATATAATCTTTCCAAATCTTATTCGAAATTTTATATCTTTTCAAAATTTCTCCAATTGTAGTTATCTTTACTAAATGTTATATCAAATTATTATTTAATTTTCCAAATTATAGCATAATTTATGTTTTCATAATTATATGAGTTTTCAAAATTTCAAATGAGTTTTCCAATGATCAAAATGATTTTCCAAATTGATTCAACATTTTTAAATCTGCGAAAAGATCAAATTTTGCAAAAATTGGGTAAGGTTTGAGATATATATATATAAAAACTCAATATTAATCTTGCTTGAGATTCCATTGAGAAAGCTCAAATATATCGAATTTCGGTGTTAATTATGTTTGAAATTTCACCAAGAAAACCAAAATATATAGAATCTCGGTATTATTTTGTCCGAGATTAACACCGACATCCACATAATTTTTTCAAATTATATGCAATCTCTCTAAATCTTATACCAACCCTTATTTCTTCTTGATTTTTCTATTGCAATATTTCCCAAATCTTATATTAAATCTTGCAAATCTTACTTTCAATTTATATTTATATAAATTTTTAAATTAATTTCCTAAATATCTAAATAATATAGTAATCATCTTTTTAAATTTCTCGAAATTGTATAATATTTGGTAGAGTGATTTTTTAATTTTGGAAAGATTTGGGAGGATTACATGACATTTCGATTTTTTTAAAATCAAATCTGGATGTGTAATCTGACAAGATGTGACGAGACAAGATAAAAAACAATTGATAAGTTAAAAAAAATAAAAGTTTAAATTAAATCTCGATATCGATCCCACTATTTGAACGAATTTTTAAAATGTGTACTAATTTTGGAAGGTAAAAACTGATACTATTTTGACCATTTTCCCCTACCTTTTCCACTATGGATGTTGCCGCCCCAAAGAGATTCTAACAACTTTATTCACATTTGAAGCATAAAAGAAAAAGATAGGAGGAAGATCTTGAAGGAAAATCATAATATAATTGGTTAAAACGTATATAAAAAATAAAAATAGTCATCTTAATCTATATTATTTTATGTTATTGGAAGTCAAAATGATTTTTTATATATAAACACGTCGTTGAAAACGTAGAGAAAAAATGAAACAAATTTAAGATTAAACATAACATTTTCTCCAAAAAATAAAAAGGCATAACATTTAAAACAATTCATTTCCACATCTTTAAACAGTCAATTTATATTTAATTATGATTAAGTCGCCCCTTAGAATTTACTCAAAGAAGAGCCAACGAAGACAATTAAAGAAGACCACCGTAGCCGTTGCAATTACGCGACCTCCTCTTAAAAATAAAATACGGACAATAATTAAAAAAATTAAAAATTAAAAAAATAATATGAAATTACAGAAATACCCCTGTACCGACCGTAACGCCCATTTTAAGGCACAACTTACGTGCCCATTCTTACAGTCAATCCTTTCTCTATTTAACCACCCACTACCCCCTCCCATTATTTCCGCGTTTTCCCTCCTCTTCTTCAGATCTCTCTCTCCTTCGCGCGCTCCATTTTCAACTGTAAGATTCTTGATCTCTTCTCCTTTGTTTCCCAACTTTGTTCATTGCATTACTTCTTGTTTGATCTCTGCATTGCCTTCCTGTTTTCGCTTTAATTTTGCTCTTGATTTGTCTCCTTTCGCTGCTTCCGTTTGGATCCAGTTGTGTTTTTCTTCTGCCATTGTGAAACCTCGTGGAAGATAGAGAAATTTTGAGCTCCTGAGGAGTTTGTTGTGTTTTTTTATTTGAAACTAGTTCGTTTCGGGTTTACTCGCTTAGATCTGGCTTTGAAATTTTTTACCGCCATTTTTCTGGTGTGCAAATTGAGAATGAATTGTGAAGTCTTTGCTTATTTGCTTGCATTTTCTTTGGTCTGGCTGTTCCCTAATTATGATTATGTTCAATTTTCTTTTTGCTCGAATCTTCACTGACGACAGTACTATTAGCGTTTTGAATGTCGTGAAGTAGTGCATGCTGTTATTTCTGGATCCTAAATGGTGATCTTATACTGTTCTTGATGTTTTATTTGTTTAAATGGATTACCACGGCCAGGCAAGGTGGATCTGTAAAAATTTGTTCAAAGCTGATATTCATATTAATGTTTGGAAGATTTCGATCAGTGTTCTTTTTTCTCAGTGTTTGAGAATTTGGAGAATAAGTAGATTGAGGAGATATGGTTTTATGTCATTCACGTTTTAACAGTTTATACATTGAGCTTAATGTTCTTCCGACTTATCTTTTTAATTTCAGCATGAAAATTATATCATGTTTTCATCTTTCCTGTTCTCCACTCCTTGCTTGAGTGCTTAAAACTGGTTTTGAAATATTTTTATACGGCTTTTGTGTAGATAGTTTGTTCACTTTAAAATTGGTGTCATGGGGACTGTCGTTGATGCTGCTCCAATCAAGGTAAGATTTGACTATGTTTTTACTTCTTATATGGAGGAATCTCCATCAAGGGATTTTCCTGGACACAAGTGTTGTGGGGATGTTTGTCTTTGCTTCCGTCTATGAACTATTTGATCCTGAATTTTTATTACATCTTCTTCTGATTTACACAATTAAAATGCAATTACAGGAAACTAATGGAAGCTTAGCTGAGAAGAAGCCTACTGTTGTCTTTGTTTTGGGTGAGTATACTTTTCAACGATTACATGAATTATAGGTTCTCTTCTTTTCTAGTTTCCTTATGAGAAGATCCTACGTTTCTTTTATGCTAAATTTTGTTTTGGGTGCTAAGTGGTAGTTGGATTTTCTTATTACCAGGCGGGCCAGGTAGTGGTAAGGGTACTCAATGTTCAAATATCGTTGAACACTTTGGGTACACTCATCTCAGTGCTGGTGATCTTCTCCGGGCAGAGATCAAATCTGGTTCTGAGAATGGGTATGAAATATGTCCTTGTACATATGTTGTCAAAACTTGTACGCAATTCATGTAGTCTTTATTTATTTATTCACGCGTAGTTGCCATAGGCTGGAATTCCATGGATTCTAGGTGTCAAATTTCTTATACGAAATTCTGACTTTCCTGTGATTTCCTATTTGTGCTCAATGCTTTATGATGAAAAATTGAGTCGTACTGCTTAGAATCAATTGATTCTTGACCTTGCACTATTTAATTATATAAACTGAAAGATTTATGTAGGAAAGAACTTGTGGTTTTGGCTAAATCTAGCAATATCCAGGATTCGTGTGGTATTAACACTTGAAAATGAATAATCTTCTTCCAATTTTTGGTTCTTCTTGTTCTATATTTAGCTAATCAAGTTACTAAGAATTTATTTTACTTCAACATTTTAATTTCTTTAGCATAACATTTGCGGTCAAGAAATTGATAACTTTGGATTATATTTGGGTTATAAATTATAACCATATTAATTTCTCACTTATCAGCATTGTGTTTGGAAGGAGTTCAGCATTTGTCCGGAGGTTTTACATCTAAGTTATACAGTTCTTTTTCTTCCAGTATCGATTTTTTTCTAAATGTGAATACTCCCTTTTCATATACTATCTGCTAAATCTCCTCGTTTCTTTCCTTTTATAGCATTATCCAACCCAACTTCACCACTTACAAAATATATAGTATCTGCTGACTCTACCATTTTGTTTCTTTTATTTTATTAGCACAATGATTCAAAACATGATCAAAGAAGGGAAGATTGTTCCTTCTGAGGTCACCATAAAGCTTCTTCAACGAGCAATAGAGGAAAGTGGCAATGAAAATTTTCTTATTGATGGATTCCCTCGTAATGAGGAAAATCGTGCTGCGTTTGAAGTTGTTGTAAGCCATTTTTCTCTTTTTTCTGGGCATAGGCTTTTTTTCCCCTTCTCTCTCTTTCCTTTTTTTTTTTTAAAAAAAAAGTAGATCCATTATGTATTGATTGTTGAGGTTGTTGTACAATTCAAGGCAGTGCTTGATTCAACTGTATATTTCATTGGTGTTTTGCAGACAGGCATTGAACCATCCGTTGTCCTATTCTTTGATTGTCCCGAGGAAGTGATGGAGAAGCGCCTGTTGCGTAGGAACGAGGTTTGAAGTGATAAATTTCTCTTGTATTTATTTGTTCTTTGAAAATTTAATTTCACGTTATGAATTGTCTTTATGGATTTAATTCAGGGAAGAGTGGACGACAACATTGAAACAATTAGGAAGCGATTTAGGGTTTTCTTGGAGTCTAGCATTCCTGTGATTCAATACTATGAATCCAAAGGGAAAGTTCGGAAGGTGTTTGATTCTCTCTCCAGGCTTCTATACTTTTTGACATATTTTTATTTTATTTTATTTTCAAAATTTATTATTATTTTTATTCTAGATTTTGAATCATGTTCTACACTTTTTAGATTGATGCTGCAAGGCCTGTCGAGGAGGTGTTTGAATCCGTTAAAGCCGTTTTTACTCCAAAAACTGAAAAGGTCAAGTTTTCTTGATAATGCTATGATTTTAATTTTCTTTAACACATCTTGCAATTTTTTAATAGAAAAACTGGATCTCAGCCTTAATTATGCTGTCGAGAAAACTCATGAAGTTTGGTTTGTAGCCAAATTTAGGAACTTAGCTTTCAAAACCGTGATTGAGAACAAAACTCACGCTAAGGGTCTCTTTATTTGTGGGGAATTTGATTGTTCAATATTTTTACATGCCTGGTAGTTAGATGTCTGGAAATTATGATCTGTGGTTTGAAGTTTCGTGGCCCTGAATCTATACATATTAGACTGTGCCCTTTGTCCTAGTAGCTAGTGCACAGAAACCATGTATGCAATTCATTAGAGATTATTAGAAGTTATTGTCGTGATGTGGGTGTTAATTTCATGACCTTTAAATACAAATACATGGTTGGAAAGTATATTTTTTATTTCTAAACCATAAATCTAGCTATTGTGAAAGTGGTAAACGTTCATCCACACAAATAGTTTTTTGCTCTTTTGCTACATTGTTGTTAGGCATAATACATTCTGGCTTCCCATTCCTCATTACTGGTACTGATGTTGCTGTGGTTTGCCTTGTTGCAGGCTGACTGAAGCTGAACTGCCTAGTAATTTTGCAGTGATATCTTCTTTGAGGTAATATGCTGTAATCACATACTCTGCGGATCTTTTCTCTAAAATTTAAGTCTTCGAAGTCCATTCTTTTCTCTTGGCTTGTAGAATATATCTGTGATTGCAACTTGTAAAGCTACAAAAAAAGGCTTCATAAGTTGCATTTTCCCAACGTTAACATTTGGGAGTTATATTCAACGTGTTTTTCTAATTTTTTTCTTTATGGTATTTGTTCGTAGGTATTGATTTTGGTGGCTGCATCAGAGTTGGATATTTGGGTTCTATTCTGTACAAGGAGTTAACCATATTCTTATTATTGTTACAGTACTTTATTACTAAGATTTGTAATAGTAATTAGCAGGTTCAGAAAAAGGGTCTATGATATTCTTCTTATTGAGATTGTATCCATTGATTTAAATAATAAAGCAAGTCTTTGGTTCTACTATTCATCTTTTATTAGCAGTGTCTCTTCTCTTGCATCGCCCCACCCCCATCGCTATCTCTAATGTTAAATGCTACATAATGTTCGGCCACTTTTTGGCAGCTTCTTTACACATTTATAAAGAAAAAGGATTTGCCAGCAGCAGACCTTGACGGGGAGAAATTGATCATTGCAGCTAGACTGTAAGAGCTCCCAATTGTAAATATATAACTTTAATTTCTAAACCTTCATATAGTTTCTAAACTTTGAAATTAAAAAAATCTATCGGACACAAAACATGAACCAAATTTATAATTTAACCAAACATATATCTTTTGTTCTTATAATATTGTCAAAGTCATATATATAAGTTAAAAAGGCACTTTTGGTTCCTCAACTTTCTTAAATCAATTTTGTTCTTGAACTTTAGTTGATATTAAGTCTCCATACTTTTAATTTTGTAATAATTTAGTCTCTATCATGAAAAATCTCTTCAATAAGTGTCAACTTTTATGATGTAATGATTTAACCTTTGTGGTTAATAAAAAATTTGATTCCCAACTAGTTTATAGATCTTTATTTTAGAACGATATATCAGTCTACATGTGTTAGAAATTTCATTAAATCTTAATAATATTTTTCACAATAAGGATTAAATTATTATAAATAGTAAAGTATTTGACCAAATAATTGACCAAAAAGTGTTATTTAGAGGTTTCTCTCTCTCATGACAGCAGTTTGAGACGAAATTTATTATATTAGTATAGACTGTATGGTAGAGACTAGAGAGGAGACCAATTTACATGGAGAAGATGAATAACAAAGCCTAGACGAATAGAATACCATTCTTCTTAATAGTATCAATTACAATCCCAATTTTGCCTTGAATTCTTTCCATGTCTGGAGGATCATAAGACATTACAAACACATCAGCTTCTTTACATCTCTCAGCAATTAGGTTCCCAATAATCCTACAGGCATTCTCATCAGTGGGTGATAGTAATGAATACCTTAAATCCTTGCAATTAGTGCTTGCTGCCGAAACAACCTTGCTTGTTCCTCGATGCATCACTTTAGCATGGATGAATCTCCTTGAAAAGTAAACATCCAAAACAAATGGTCTCATGTACATATCCGTTCTTTGCTTCCACGATTTCCTGTTCCCTCTTTTTGCAGCTTCTCCTCGAGATCTTCGCGTCCAGGCTGATTGAATCAAAGACTTCTGCAAAATGAAAGTAAGTCGCAAGCTCCATAAACTATACTTTCTTCTTTCATTGAAGTTCTGAGTTGAAGACCTGCATAATGTTGAACAGTCGTATTTTGGGTTTACGTCTTATTATAGTCTTATACCAATTGGTTTTAAGTTTTAAGTATCTAAATTTTCATTTTCATGGAGAGGTGTCGATGATTTACCTTTTCAACATCTCTACAATTGGTACAATATTATTTACTTTAGTTTCATTCAAACGATCTTATATATATATTGGACATAATTGTCCTCATTTATATACTATAATTTTCTCATTTGTTAGCCAATGAAGAATTTTGATCACACTCCCAACTATCCTCCATTCAAACTGTCAAATTTTCTGGTCTAGACTGACCAACTCTTCTTTGAAGTACTTTGTCAATCAAATGTTCGATTATGATCCTCCATGACCATGTCATTGAAGTTGACTATTTCATTCTTCGGCAACTGATGATTATATTTATACAACTAAATTTGGGACATTCTATGATGTTATGGACCTTAGACCTCTCCAACATCAAAATATGTCAAATATGTAGAATTTTGATCGCACTCGAGCCATCATATTTTTTGTCTAGACTAACAGACTCTTTTTTGAAGTGCTTGACCCCATGTGACCATGTCATTGAACCTGAAAATTTTATTTTTCGGGAAACAAAGATTCTATTGATACAAGTAAGTTGACTATATTCCCATGTTAGATCATAGACCTCTCTAACATCTCTACAATAATATGATATTAGCCATTTTTTGGTATAAATTTTCATGATTTTGTTTTTAATTTCATTTCACCTTACAGACCTCGTGGAAAAGAAGATGATTGATTGCCTTCACTTGTATACCCACAATCTTCTCCTCGTGGGACTTTGGTGCCATAGCTTTCCCTATTAAATATTATTTGCCATAACCATCTGAGTCTGATCTAAACTTCTAAATGGGACTTTGACCTACAGAATGTGGTTTCAAACATTGATATGTGTGGAAATATCTACTTTTATGATCACATGACCGATCATGCTAGAGAATCCACAAAACTAAGTCATGATTTTACCCAGGTTAGAATGCAGATTAGTTATTTGCTCAACCCAATATTCCCCAACTATTCTCGTCACAACCCTATGGAAAAACCAGTTTCCTTTTCCACTAGACATTTCATCAAACACCATGGCTGCATAATCCACAATGATATCCCTCATAACAGTCAAGGGATTCGAATGATACCTTTGTATTCAACTTCATACTCTCGTCAAAACAAAGACAAAAGAACTATACAGATTTCCCAAAAAGGCACTACGATCGAACTAGCATCCGCGATTAATTTTGAAAAAAATCAGTTCTTCGAAATGGAGAAATTGTTTTTGTTTTTCCCTTTTTGTTCGTTTTCGTAGGAAGACAGAGAAATGCATGGCTGAAACTGCAGTAAGAGAAGAGAAGACGTACTCTATGGTGAGTTGAAAGAGAAGGCGCTTTAATGGCGACGAAGGAGATGGAGAGCTTGGAAAAAGAAGATGGCCATGAAAGAGAAGTGGGTTTCTGAATGAAACCTGAAAGTAGTGTGGCGGTGGGTCGAAAAGCAGAAGCTGAGGACGACGATTCGGGAATGGATGTGCTTAACATTTTCACCTCCTCTTCACCTTTCTCTCCTGGTGGTATGATTCTTGCTCCTCTAGCCTCCTGTACAATAAATAAATTTATGGACAAAAAAAAATAAATAAATAAACAAACAAACAACTTTGTTTGAGTTTGATTTTGTAATTTTTTTTTTTTTATCTATTTTTGAAAAACAAGTTTCTTTTTTTATCTTTTTTTATGATGAAAATGGTGTAAACATGAGAAATTTTGTTGTACAAATACTCTTATGTCCCTTATTAAATTCTCATTTTCAATTTCAACAACCAACTTAATTCACACAAAATTCTTATTAAATTAATTCACACAAAATTCTCCACCACAAAAAATTAATTCATTCATAATTAATTGACAAAAAATTATCCACCAAAATTGATTTGTTTACAATCCCACATAAAGTTCTCTTCACCAAATTATCTACAAAACAAAAAGTCTTTTGGCAACTTAAAAACTTGTATTTCACGAAGTTGTAATTTTATACACTCCGTAAGAAGATATGCATTTCATTTTGTATGTATTCACTAGTTCCATAATTTCCGAAAAATTGACAAAAATAAATTACCTTTTTGGAGTTTGATTTTGCATGTTAGAATTCATTTGTTTGTATTTATGCTTGCTTGGTTGATTGTTATTTTTTTATAATGCCATGCATTTGATAGTTATATAAAAAAAATGAAAAAATAGCATTTTTTAGATATCCGACCGAGCTTCACCGATAGAAAGAAAATGAGTTAAAATTACTCAGTCTCTTCACCGGGTCTTCATCGGGTAAGAAAGAAATTGATTGAAATCACCTAGTCTTCCCAGGTACGAGATAGGAATCGCCCTAGGACTAGTGCAGGGCCCGGTATAGCCTGGTCGAGTGCACATGGAAAATATGTATACTGTTTTTTGGCTTGGTGTTATACCTGACGGGACATTACTAATTATGTCCACCATCGTTATGGATTTTTGTGGATTTGGATGATTTTTGTATTATATTTTGCATTAGCCCGCCCGAGAATTGGCACCTAGTTGCATGGATCCGGTCGGGAATTAGTATACTTTGATGGTTTTTTGCATGAGCTCGCCCAGAAATTGGTGCTTACTTGCATGGACTCGGTCAGGAATTAGTATACTTTGATGATCTTTTTCATTAGCTCGGTTGGGAATTGGCGCCTAGTTGCATGGGTCCCGCCTAGAATTAGCATACTTTCATGATTTTTTGTGGGAACCCGACGGGGAATTGGCCCCTACTTGCATGGGCCCGATTGGGAATGTGTTACTTTTGATGATTTTTACATGAACCCCACCGGGAATTGGCGCTACTTGCATGACCCCGACCGGGAAATGTGTGTATTTTGATATATTCTTACCATTAATTACAAAAGCAATCTATGCCAACTATAAATTTTCATTCATCACTTCAACCATTAATTACAAAAAAGTTTATGAACTTCTAAAATAATGCTCTATTTGCCGAAATCTAAATGACATATTGTCTACGAATATATTGAAGGAAATCGAACACGAGGATTTCCATGAGCAGCGGAAGGATCTTTCCAAATTTCAATTGTATGTGAATTTTACAATTACAATCACAAACGGAAACATGCGGTTATGCATAAAATAGAAATTACAGCATGCTTTACTATAGATCAAGGGAAGAATCAACAAACCTTTGTAGACTCATCTTCAAGTTCCTTGGTCATGAATGCTCGATCACAGTAACACAGCAAGACACGAACGTTCGTCCAATACAATCGCTATACTGCACGAACACTGCACACTCGAACTAAGCAATCGCCAAGGTCACGAACACCTCGAACGGCCTCCACAGAACCTTGATGGTGTCAAGTTGAGTATGACACCACCAAGAAGGTTACCTTGGTATTCTCAGTGTGAGAATCCAGAGGATGTGCTCTGTGTGGACATGGTTTGAGGTAGAAAATCGGATGAATCATAATCGTGTAAACGATTGAGCAAGTGGGAGATGGAACAATCTATCGTATAGGTCGATGCCCAATCGTTTAGGAAAAGCTATGCGATCGTCTAGCAAAAGCTATGTGATCGTTTAGCTCATCGTCTAGTTGAGTGTCTATCGTGTAAGAACACTCCACGATCACTTAACTAACTCCAAGTTGTCGCTTAGTAAATCTAATTTACTTGACAATTTCTCCGTGAGAATTTTCCAAGAATGGAAATCTCAAAATCACAAATTCTTTTCTTTTTCTTTTTAAAATTAGGAAAACATTTTTTCTTTTATCTCACGGTCACCATGAAAACCACCAATAACCTCCCACTCAATTGGTTATTAGAGAAAAAGATATAATTATCTAATAATTAATATTTATAAATATAGATGATAACTAACTTACCATAATATATTTATAACCTATAGTTTTAATATTTCATCTCATGAAACATATAAACCATAACTCTTTTTCTATTCCTTGGCACTTAATGTAAATCTCATTCACATTAATCCTCCACTTGATGTATCTCATACACCAAACCGATCATAATATATAATCAAATTACCTCTAGTCAATTTGAACATTTCAAATCAATACTAAGAATTGATCCTCAACTTGAATCCATTGAGCTATCAAGGAGATCTTATAAATCTATAGCTTGAAGCTTCAACAGTACGTGAATAACTGACTAAACTCTTTAGTCACAAGATCCACCATCCGTTAACTGTCAAGCACTCCACTAAAGACCGACAGCTGAACTCTTCTTACCACAGATATATTATATGTTCATCTTAATCAAGCAACAGTGCGACAATTTTTCATAGACTGCTCGTAAGTATAGCTCGACCAATAACCGTTATGCCCCTATAGTTACATCTAACTCCTTGAGTACCACCGATTCCTCTAATTAATATATGATTGAGTCATCTCTTCTAAAGAGAAGTTGTGGTCACTATGTTCAAGTCCCGGAATCAGTCTTTAAGGGAGAAATCTATCTACTTGCTCCTGCTTAAGGGAATGAGTGAATTCCATCTTGTGTAAGTAAGTTTCCAGCTCACAGATCAAATAAGTCCCTAAAAAGGTAGGCATGTTAAGTTGGCAATCTGGCCACTCTGACCCATACTAATCAAAGGATCGCCCTCAAAAGCAGGAGTTCCCAAAACACTCAGGATTGAGGCCGTGTCACCTATGGTCATTTAGGTGAGATGTAAGACTCCAATATCAGCGGCGTTATATACAGAGTCTAGTCATCTCGTGGTCCGATCTTATACAAACTCCTTGTATAGGATACTCATGCTCGCATGTCTCCACATGAATGGTCAGGATCTACCATCTATAGTAGTTTACAACACTTGCAAACCTCTATAAAACGGGTTGTATCTATAGAGTCACCAGGATCAGGTATCCCACCTTAATCCTTATACTTCAAACCTATTTAGGTTATCACTTAAGGCAAGATCCACTTGTATATCTTATATACATGCTTAAGTTTACATAAGATAACCATGGAGCTTTGTTTATTGGATATGAGTAAATGCCAGAATGAAATAAAAATTATTTTATTCATAAAACAATGTGTATAATTACAAAAAAAATGAGACTGGGAGAATTAGGACACCAATCCCAACATATATGTCATTCTATCTTGTGTTAAGGTGTCCATTTTTTACCCATTTACATCATATTCGAAAAATTTACTTGTGAATATACCACAGTCACCACTTTCATGTTGTTGAGGCACGAAAGAATCTTGGCATAGAGTCCATTGATCCACTAGAAAATTATTAGGCTCCATTATCGCACCAACAAGGAATAAGCTGGGAAAATTTTCACACATTGATCTCATTTAACATTTCCAGTTTGCATTCGATTGTATCCAATCAATGAATCAAACATGATTAATTCTTTGACCTAGAAATCCGTACAAATAAGCACCTAGTGCATCCCAAAGAGGTTGAAAGAAATGTAAACAACATCGACGTTGCTCCAAGGTACATCGTGGTTAGTGTATTGACCATTGACATACTTCAATACATCGCTGTCTTACTCTAATCGATAACATGACGATCACATCTTAGGAAGTTCTAAAGCAATGAGAAAATCAGACAATGTTGAGTGCATGAACCTATGGAATAATGTATATAACGTACCATTACTACAATATCAACTATGGCAAGTTTTCAACGACACAAGTCCTGTTGGGTTTGCATTTTCCTTTTTATGAACATAAATAATGTGTCTATTACCTGCATGACAATGTTGAGTGTTTAATTAAATAGGGACACCTATACACACGAGAATCTTCATTAAAAGTTATATAACTTGTCATTCATCTATTCAGACGGTGTTAACAAACTATTAAATCATTTTTTGTTATCCATTTGAGCATATGCATTCCTTCGTATCAATGCAGCAGGGTTTACGTTATCCATCCACTTCTAAAATTTAATGTTCAGATTTTCAGGTATGTCAACGAGGGGATCGTGAAGGAAATCAGACATGAAGATTTCCATGAGCAGTGGAATGATCGTTCCAAATTCCATTCGATATTGAACATAACAAATACAGTATACAAATGGAAATTAACTGGTCATACAACAACTAGAAATTACAGCATGCTTTACAATGAGATCAAGGGATAGAATATACATTCCTTTGAATACTTATTCTTCAAACTCCATCAATCACGAACGCTCGATCAGTCTCCAAGACAGCGACACACGGACGCTCGAACATAATGCTGCAACACAGGACGATCAACAGCAAACACGAACCCAACGATCTAAAAGACCACAAATCTAACGAACGACCTCCAAAACCTAGAACTCAATCGAGTTAACTGAGGACACCACCACAATGGTTACCTAGGTATTCTTGGTGTGAGAATCTAGAAGTGTAGGTTCTGTCTGAACTTGGTTAGAGGACGAGACTGGAGGAATAACAATCTTGTGAATGATTGAGCAAGTGGGAGATTAGAAGTGTCTATCGTATAAACGAATGCTCAATCGTGTAGAAGAAGGCAACCTATCGTATAAACAATGCCCTGCGATCGTTTAGCTACGACTAGCTGAGTGAACTATCTATAGTGACACTCCACGATCTTTAGTTTCTCTATGAGCTATTATTTAGTGAAACCATTGTTAGAGTTAACAACATGCAGCGAAAGTATCAAGTATCCATAAGCATTCTAATTCACTAATTTTGGCAAAAACTAAAGCATGTTGTTCATAAAAATGGGTTTTCAGAACATACCTTTGAAGAACTCTTTAAGAAAATCGTTGTTCAGCTGTTGTCTTCACTTAATATCAACGTGAACCACCTCAAAGCCTTCCCTCCTATACTCTTGGAGCTTTAGGCAGAGTTGTGGAGCTTGAGAACAACTTGTAGATGTAGAGAAACAAGGGAAGCTCACAGCAGCAAGTTGAAGAAGACAACTTCTTCACCACGATTTTTCTCTCAAAATTCTGTATTTTTCTTCTTCTCCAATAACTCGAATCTTCTTTATATATCAAGATGAATGCAAAGAGATGGAGTGCATGGCTTGTAGCTCATGCTTGGAGAATCAAGGTAGAGAAGATCATGGTTTGTGTATGAGCATAAAGATGATGATAATGGAAAAAAACTTTTTCCACTTTGTGCCATGCAAAACGATTTTTCCATTTTCCTTTTTAAAACAAAAAATGACTTTTAAATCATTTTAATTTAAAAATGGATTTTCTAAAATTAGTTTAATATCAAATATTAAATTAGTTTTATGCACAATAATAGTCTTTATATATTTAAATCATATTTAAATATTTATTCTCTTGTTCCGTTTAATTTGAACGTTTCAAATTAATTTCTTAAGCTACCCTAAAGCATACCCATTTACGAACTAGTAGGGGGACCTCGCAGACCTACAGATCATGGGTTCCAATGATCCGAGATTAATCGGCTAAACTCATTAGACCGATTTAACCCTCATTCGTTAACTAATGAGTGATTCCATTAGAGCCCATAGCTCAACTCCCCTCACTGTAGATATATTATGTCCACTCGATATAACCATGATTAGTAAGTTAACCATTCACAGGTTGCTCGTAATAACAGCTAGGTCGAATCTCTGTTTTACCCCCGAAATTACCTCTTGTTCCTTAAGTTCCACTGATCCCCTAATGAATAATTGATTTGTGATCCAATCAACAAATCGAATCCCTCTCAGGCCAATGAGAGGGTGAGGCCTCTTGTTCAAGATCCAGAATCAACACTTGAAGGGAACAACCTCTCTACTAACCCTAATCGGTTAGAAGTGAATACCCTTTTGCATCCTATATTCCCAGCTATTCATCTGATCTTATCCCCAAAATGGTAAGCTTATTGAGTAGAGGCAATTGCTCTACTCTCACCGTTTGCAGATCAAAGGATAATTCCAAACAAACAGGAGTTCATAGTTAGCTCAGGATTAAGGTTAAGTTACCTAGGTCATTGCTTTGAAATTGTCAGTCTGAAACAATAAACAACGTTATAAAGTAAGAGTGACAAGTTTCGTGGTCCGATCTTGCACAAAACTCATTTGCTCAGGACGCCCCCATTTCTCATGTCTCAACATGCACGAATTAGGATCACTTCATATGTAGCACTTTACAACACTTTATAACAACTACAGAGTAGGCCGTATCCAATAGTATTACCAGAATAAAGTACCCAACCTTATTCATATACTATAGATCATTTTGAATATTTACTCGAACCTGATCCACTTGTATGTCTCCACATAAATTTCAAGTACTCATATAATAGTCAAGGGACTTAGGTTTATTGGATTTCCAAAAAAAAAAAAAACAATATATTCAACAAAAATTTTATTGAATTCTCAGAATAAGTTCTAATGTTTACAAACTAGGAGTTTTAGGACATAAAACCCAACAACCATTTCACTTGATCGCATTCCGTGTGTTCGTTTTTGAAAGTGGCAAACTCCTCTAAATTTAGGAAAACATTTTTTCTTTTATCTCACGGTTACCATAAAACTACAATAACCTCCCACTCAATTGGTTATTAAAGAAAAATAGATAATTATCCAATAATTAATATTATTATAAATATATATGATAACCAACTTATCATATTATATTTGTAACCTATAGTTTTAATATTTCATCTCATGAAACATATAAACTATAGTTCTTTTTCTATTTTATGGTACTTAATGTAAATCACATTTACATTAATCTTCCACTTGATGTATCTCATACACCACATCGATTATTGTTGGGGTTGATGCCCTAAAGTCTCGTGTTCTATAGTTTGTAAACAGTATATATGAACACCTGTGATTGTTAATATACGAAATTTACTTCACATCTTGTTGTTTTGCTCGGTTATTTGTTTTATTTGCTTTACCACAAACCAATAAACATAAAATCTCTGGTTATCTATATGTGACTCAAGCATGTATGTGGTGACATACAAGTGGATCATGTCTTGAGTGATAACCAAAATGGTCTGTAGTATATGGATATAGGAGGGAAACCTTATCCTGGTAATGCTACGAACGCGGCTCGCTTTGTGGAATGGTCACAAGTGTTGTGACTTGCCACAGATGATCTGGAATGGTCACAAGTGTTTTACGCTTCTGCATCATGAGATTTAAAGTTCTTTTCATGTTTCTTTTAAATTTTAGTTTTGATGTTTAAAACTTACATTTAAGAATTGTTTTTTAGACTTATTTATTGTCCTTTATAATTTATAGGTACCCTACTATTGTTTTAATAATTGAATTTAATGAAAGTCTTTTGAACTTACCTTATTTAACTAGCATTTATTTCGTCATAACAGAGTGTCGTTTTGAGTTCCATGCATGCATGTATCTAGTAACCACCTAACTTAAGTCCAAAGGGGTCGGGTCGTTACAGTTGGTATCAGAGCCCATGTTTTGGGTTCTGTAGACTGACTTACTATATAAGTCTAGATTGTCCCTGTGGCCCATGAATGGATTCCTCGTCATCGCCAGGTACGTCTTATCAATTACAAGTTTTATGATAGTTGTGCATTAAAATATTTGTTTAGCTTAAATACACCAGTTATGTTCTAATGCTAGGTTAGTGACTCGTTAGAAGTTATTATAAGAGGATTATCTGGTACGATAGTACAAAAGGAGAAAAATAAAATAGAGTAAATTATGAGGTCACTTGGCACTAGTTAATCTCATGGAAATTATGTTAGAAACGAACAAATATATACCTCAGTTCAGCAATGTTAAAGGTTGATGAAACTAAGTAGAGTTATGACAATTTAGGAATGAAGGTATTTAAATGTTTAAGCCAATGAATAAAATTGTCGAGACAAGAATTGATCAAGGACTAGTGTTATGTTTTGTTTTGGATAGTGCAATCGGTGGTAGTATAAATACACAGTCCAATGCTCAAGTATAAGGTTAAAAGTTGTTTTATGAATAAGGAGGAAAAGAAAAAGAGTCTATAGATTTATTAAAGGTTTTGAGATATTAAAAACCCAACATTTCGAGAAGAATTTTAGAAAGGATTCATAAGTCATAATCATTTAGGTAATACTACAACTTGATGAACTAGGTAAAGTATGTGTAATGATGTAAAGAATTCTTTTGGAATATCTAGCTAGGTAGATGTCATTAAAGGAAGCTAAAATAGTTGGACATGACCTTGGACTTAAAGGGGTTAAAGCAAGGTGTTATTTTCTTTAGGTTGAAGGATTATTTTAGTATACCTAAACTAAACCCAGAGCCTTACTGTGTTAAGGAGATCCAAGTTAGACAGATTTGAAGAAACAAAAGTCTTTTGGAGTTTAAACGTATGCAAATTTACAAAGAGGAATTCTACAAGATGGAAATTTTTAGTGAGAGATATAAGATTTATGGAGGAGTTAAGTAAAATATAATTTAGTAAAGAGATTATGTTCCACATGGAAAGTGGAAAAAAAAAAAAAAAAAGGGAGGTGTCTTGAATTTAGTGGTTTTATCAGAGATAAGTGTGAATGAGAGAAAAGTATCAAAGAAAGTTTACTCTTTTGGAAAGAGAAAGAAATTTAATGTGTTCGAAACTCCTAGTTAAGTATGGTTTTAAGGCTTGATAAGAGGGGTTACAAGGTATTTGTTTTAACACAAGAATCTGTTACTGAAATAGAAGGTTGAGAAGGGATAAGTTAAAATGAAGTTACTAGTAACAGTAGATGTTCGAGAACTATTGATATGGTACGTTGAGGCTTCATTAGTTAAGACATAAAAAATTGAGGGCATTAGTAAGATTTAAGGGATTTTGACTTTGTGTGCAAGTGTTGGAAAAATGAACTAGCAAGACCATCAATTTGATTGAGAAAAGAAAATAATCCAACTTGAGGTAGACATAAATGGTATATGCACAAAAGTAAGTAAGTTAGATCTTCCAATATAACCATTGGTATAAGGGATAGACTTAGTAATAAAGTTGAGTTGATAGTAAGAAGTTACTAAAAGTGGGTTTGGAGCATTACAAGGTGGTAGTATGTATTCTCTTGCATGGGCAATGAGTTAACTAGCTTTAGGGAGTACGAGTAATCCAAGCTAGGACTTATGAATCAAAAAGGTTTTATCGTTAAAAAAAATGACTTCAAGGATCAATTATGGTTACTACGAGGTTATGAAAATATGTTATCAATTGACTTATGCTTTAGCATCCAGGGACTTCAAAACCTCATTTTCGGGAGGGAATTCTGGACTCGTTCGCAGCGGGGTCTAAGTAATGATATGTGATTGTTTTAAGCCTAAAGAATAATATGATGATGGTTCAAGCAAGTTTTATAACTCATGACAGCATAGAGCCTCATGATGAGTTTCTCATAAATGTGAGACTTAATTAGATAGAGTTATTCTTAGACATGTAGACCCTAGGAAAGACATCACGGTTGGCACTTCTAGAGTAGAAGCAGTTTTCAATTGACTAGATTTGTTCTCATACGTATCTTCAGATGACGCATTATATAGTAGGCCAGTTCCTTCATTGCACATATGATGTTATCCCTGTGACATGGTAGGCTCAAATATATGTTTTTAGTATATAAGACTTTCTTAACTTCATGACCGTTTCACAGTTCTCAGCTCGGACGTGTAAAAGTGTTGCTGCTTTTCAACATCTTAAGTTTCATAGTTATTTATGGAAGGGGTTGTTACACCTCTTTTGGTACTAATTTTAGCTATGTCCAACGATGACCCTCATTTTGCATCTAGTTTCTTTTAAGAGTCTCCAGTTAACATTGGGTACTCGATTGGATTTTGGTATAATTTTTCACCCATAAACTGATGGTCAAATAGAACGTTTGAACCAGATATTGGAAGATGTGCGCTTATGCACTAGAGTTTTCAGGGAGTTGGGACTCTCACTTGCATTTAATGGAATTCGCATATAATAATAGCTATCAGACTGCCACTGGCACATTGTCATTTAAGGCCCTATATGGAAAGAGTTGCAAGTCTCCAGTATGTCGGGGTGAGTTAGTGAGAGGAAGTTGTTAGGTCCTAAGCTAGTGCAGACCACGAATGAGGCAATACAGAAGATCAGAGCTTATATGCAACTAGCTCAGAGTAGACAGAAAAGCTATGCCGATGTGAGACATAAGGATTTGGAATTTGAGATTGGTGATAAAGTGTTCTTAAGGGTGGCATGTATTATGAGGTTTGGTAGGAAAGGGAAGCTGAGTTCGAGGTTCATTGGGCCTTTCGAGGTCTTAGAGCGAATTGGCCCTATAGCTTATTGATTGGCATTATCTCCAGAACTGTCTTCAGATCATAATGTCTTCCACATTTCTATTTTGAGGAAGGTATGTGACAGATCCGTCCCATGTAGTTGATTTTGAGTCATTGTAGTTGAATGACAACTTGAGCTACAGGGAGAAGCCTGTAGAATTTCTTGCCAGAGAGGTAAAGATGTTACGCCGTAGGGAGATTGCGCTTGTGAAAGTCTTGTGGAAGAATCAACGGTGCAAGGAGGCTACTTAGGAGTGAGATAATGAGATGAGGGCTCAGTACCCAGAGCTTTTTCAGGAACGAACTTTCAAGGACGAAAGTCCTTTGAGGAGGGAAGAATGTATCACCCCCGGGAGTTTTTTTTCAAGAATGAAATTTCGAGGACGAAAGTGCTTTGAGGAGGGAAGAATGTAACACCCCGCACATTTATTTAGTAATAATGTAATTTCAGTAACTTTATTATTTGGAATTTTAGTAATTGGTATTAGTTGGAGGGCATTTTTGGAATTTTGGACTTTTAGTGTAAGTGCGGAAATTTAATTGTTGGCGTGAAATTATTCAAATTGAAAATTAATGGTAGGAATTCATTTTCTTTTGAAATGGAAAGGAATTTAATAGTATAAAATGGAAATGAATTAAATGTAATTATATTTATTTTCTTTTTTGTTTTATTATTATTATTTTTATTTTCTTTTTATAAAAAGTCAAACCCCACCTTCCTTTTCTTCCTCATGTTCGTGAGCCCGTCAGACGCCGCCCAAAGCTGTCGCGTCAGTTTCTTCTTCATGATCTCCGTCCACCACTGCTCAAGCGTCGTTCGCTTTTTCCGTCACTGGATCTATCGATTTGGGTAAGATTTCTGTCGTTTGGGTTATTTTTTGGTTGATTCTTGAATACTCATTTAGTTTTGGCATCAATTGGTTGATACCCATTGTGTTTCAACTTTGGATTCAAGTTTGTGAAGGTATTGAGGTGTTGTTCAGTAATGTTGGAGTTTGTTTTAACGAGTTTTGGTAAGTTCTATGTTTTGATTACCCTCTTGCGGATTAATTTTGGTTGTTGAGAAATTTTGGTAAAGTCATTTGGAAGTGATTTTTTGACGAAGCTACATATGGATAATTTATTTGAGACATTGGTAGTGAAGCATGTATTTGATTCAAACTTTAATCATGTAAGCCTAATTTCAAATTATGATTAGGGGGTTGATTCAAGAATTTTATTCAAGATGAAGAAAAGTTTGGTTTGCTAATTATTTAGGCTTAAAATTGGAGGTTTGGAAGGTGAATTCGAATTGGACCACACCTTAGCTAAGGTTATCTGGAAATATTTTGTAATATTTGGGTGTTTGGAATTTGGCCTTAACTATTAATTTTAAAGCTTGGTTTATGTTTAAGCTTGATTAAGGATTCAAGAATTTCACAAAGATTCAATTGCTCTTTGGTTCAACCTACTATCAAGGTAAGTAATCTTACTACTGGAGCTGCCCACGGGCCAGGCATTAGATATATGCTAGCATATTAAATGAAGGTTATGGCAGAATGACAACATGAAATATTGATAGTATAACATGATTAAAGTATGTTCTGTTACGAGATCCAAATTATTTATTTATGCACATAGACATTTGAATGCTAGTATGAGATGGTATGTGCTTCCATGGTTGTATTTGATCTGATGATGTGAGGTATACATGTATGTTGTAGAACCATGATGTTGAGGTATATGTGTATGTTGTAGAGCCATGATGGTGAGGTTTATATGTATGTCATAGATTCATACAGTGATGATTATGATATTGAGACTGTACAAATGTCCTTACTGATTAGTTAGATGCCCATTAGATTTTGTGTTTCCTTCGGGATTCACCAATTTGTGTTTCCTTCGGGATTCACCAGTTTGTGTTTCCTTTGGGATTCACCAGTTTGTGTTTCCTTCGGGATTCACCAGTTTGTGTTTCCTTCGGGATTCACCAGTTTTGTGTTTCCTTCGGGATTCACCAGTTTGTGTTTCCTTCGGGATTCACCAGTTTGTGTCTCCTTCGGGATTCACCAGTTTGTGTTTCCTTCAAGATTTACTAGTTTGTGTCTCCTTCGGGATTTACCAAAGGTAGTGTGCATACTTAACTACAGTAGGATAGGACTCAGTCTCCTTCTTGTTTCATGTGCATATGTGTCCCGTGAGGACTAGAGTAGTTTATATATTTCACCAGAGGCAGGTTTCTAGAGGACATAGATGCCTAGCCTGACCCCAGTAGTGGGGTTACTTACTGAGTATTTTATATTCATTCTTTCTCGTGTTGTTGTTTCAGGTAAGGGTAGAGATGCACTGGCGATGGACAAGCGGAGTTCGTGATCGTGCCACTAGGACTAGTTTTTACGCTTCCGCATCAAGAGATTTAAAGTTCTTTTCATGTTTCTCTTAACTTCTAGTTTTGATGTTTAAAACTTACATTTAAGAATTTTTTTTCAGACTTATTTATTGTCCTTTATGATTTATGGGTACCCTACTATTGTTTTAATATTTGAATTTAATGAAAGTATTTTGAACTTACTTTATTTAATTAGCATTTATTTCGCCATAACAGAATGTCATTTTGAGTTCCATGCATGCATGTATTTAGTAACGGCTTAACTTAAGTCCTAGGGGGTCAGGTCGTTACAGTCAATCCTGAGTGAGTTGGGAACTCCTGCCATTTAGGGCGGTTCTTTGATTTGTATAGGTGCGAGTGGCCAGTTCGCCGATTCAAACCCACCATTTTGGGGATTCATCTGATTTGGGACTGGGAACTCAACTACACAAAATGGAATTCACTTCTTCCCCAAAGCAGGGGTAAGTATATATATGGCTCCCTTAAGGGCTGATTCTGAGGCTTGAACAATGTGGCGCCACACACCTTCTCCTGGGTTGAAAGGTGTTCACACATAGTTGGACTATGTTGTATTGTTCATTAAAGGAATCAGTGGTACTTAAGGAGTGAGATGTAACTACAGGGCAAAACGGTAAATTGGTCCAGCTATACTTACGAGCATCTGTGAATAGTCATCGTAATCATGGTTGGTTATATCCGATGGACACAGAAATATATCTATGGTAAGAAGAGTTCAGCTGTTGGTCTTTAGTGGAATCACTGACAGTTAACGGATGATGGATCTCGTGTCTAAAGAGTTTAGTCAGCTATTCACGTACCGTTGGAGCTTCAAGCCACATGTCCATTAGGTCACCTGGGTAGCTTGGATAAAGTTAAGAACCAGTGTTTGGGTTAATTTGAAATGTTCAAATTGACAAGAGGAAGTTCAATTATATATGATATAATTAGATTGGTTAATTATATATGATATAATTGGCTAAATGTATGAGATACATTATTTTGGAGGAAATTAGATATAAATATGATTTATATCAAGTAAGGGAGAAAATACTATAGTAGATATGTGATATCAAATTATAGGATATAAATATAATATGATTATATTAATTGATTAATTATATGATAATTAATCATTTTTTCCACGTTCGGACATGGGTTAGTGGAAAGCGTTGTTTATGATAACCGATGGGTTACAATGAAAATGTTTTCATTTTTGCATAGTCGGTCGATCGCCCAAAAGAATTCGTGAAGCGTGCGTTGGTTATTCAAAATGATCGCTTGAGAGCCTATGCGATAACGTTCTCCATCTAAACGATTGTATACCCCGTGCCTAAACGATTGCACACTATCACCTAGACGATCGGATAACTTCTCTAAACGATTGTATAGTATGTCGACTTAGCTAAACGATCGTATACCTTTTCCTAAACGATCGTTCAGCAAATCCTACAGGATCGTGTAGCTCTTCTATGCGATAAGCACTTCCGCTATACGATAGTAGAGTTTCAACTCCCAGTTGCTTATCGTCTACACGACGTGTTCTCCTCCGTCCTCTACCAAACTCATCAAAGCCCATTCTTTGGGTTTTTGATGCCGAGGATACCCAGGTTTCTCTTGTAAAGGTGCCTCCCCACGACATTGTTCGTGTACGCTCGGATCATGATGTTGCAGTCGACATACTCACCGGGTGCTGATAGATCATTGGAGGTTTTCCGCTGCATTGGGTTCAAAGGTGCGAAGGGTGTCCTCAACTGGTATGAACCCTTTCCCTATTGTTTTATTGTATTCTAAGCATGCTGATAATTAAGTTTATATACATAATTGTATGTATAGAATGTATATCGTTTATGTTTCGGTCACTGTGAATTTAGAGCGATCTAAGCCCGCTCATGGAACTCTTGGTATGAGATTCTTCAATTATATCATATATAATCTAATTTCCTCTTGTCAATTTGAACATTTCAAATCAACCCCAAGAACTGATTCTCAACTTGAATCTATTGAGCTACCAAGGGGACCTTATGAACCTGTAGCTTGAAGCTCCAACAGTATGTGATTAACTGACTAAACTCTTTAGTCACGAGATCTAGCATCCGTTGACTGTTGAACACTCCACTAAAGACCGATAGCTGTACTCTCCTTACTACATATATATTTTGTGTCCATATCAACCAATCAACAGTGCGATAACCCTTTATAGATCGCTTTTAAGTACAGTTGGCCAATATACCGTTTTACCCCTATGGTTACATCTAATTCCTTAAGTACCACTGATCATTCTAATGAACATAAGTCATAGTCCTACTATGACTAAATCCTCTCTTCCAAAGAGAAGTTGTGGTCACTATGTTCAAGACCCGGAATCAGCCTTTAAAGGAACAATCTATCTCTTACCCCTGCTTCGAAAAATGAGTGAATTCTATCTTGTGTAACTAAGTTCCCAGCTCCCAAATTAGACAAACCCCCAAAAAGGTAAGCTTGTTGAAATGGCAATCTGGCCACTCTCACCCATATTAATCAAAGGACCGCCCTCAAAGGTAGGGGTTTCCAAAACACTCAGGATTAAGGTTATGTCACCTATGGTTGTTTAGGTGAGATGTAAGTCTCAAGTATCAACAGCGTTATATAAAGAAACGAATCATCTTGTGGTCTAATCTTATACTAACTCTTTGTATAGAACACCCCCGTTCGCATATCTCCACATGAATGGTCAGGATCAACCATCTGTAGTAGTTCACAATACTTGTAAACCTCTACAGGCGGGCCGTATCCATAGTGACACCAGGATTAGGTATCCCTCCTCAATCCTTATACTACAGACCTTTTTAGGTTATCACTTAAGGTATGATCCACTTGTATATCTCATATAGATGCTTAAGTTTTCATACAATTACCATGAAGCTTTGTTTATTGGATATGAGTAAATGCAAAATAAAATAACTCTTATTTTATTCATAACAATGTACGAGACTTCGAGAGAATTAGAACACCAATCCTAACAGATTGTACTTCTGTTGCATTTTTTTGCCTCTTCCCATACTTCCTTGAGTTTTTCCACGGTGTAGTTAATTTCCAAGAAATTTTCCTCATTCGGCCACCACAACCTTCTATTACATTTAAATTTTCCATGTCTTGTGAACTTATATCAACAACCTACACAATAAATAATGGTTACACTATTATTAATAAGAATAGTGTTATTCGATCAACCTACACAATAAATAAAGTCTTGTGAACATTTAGATGATGGATACATTTATATGTCAATGATAGTGTTAATCGATCAAAGAAATAATGAAGTCGGAAGAATTACAATAATGAATTTACCTACATACTAAATAGGGAAACAAAGACAATAAGAATTACATCAATAGTTTTGATCGATAACTTCTCAATAAGGTCATACCTCGTCCTTTTGTCCATCAATACCCGACCCTTCATCTATAACATCGTCACCTAGAACCACAGGTACCATATTACCATATAAACCACCTAGAGCTCCATGAGAATGACCATCCCCATCACTATCATTTGTCACAACATGATCACTCATACCTCCACAATTCCCACCTCTAGTGCAATCAACGTCTTTTCCCTGCATGCATAGGTATTAGATAGGATAAATTGCATATGAAGAGAACAAACAACAAGGATCATAATGATATATCCTTACCTTCGAGCCGCAAATACTTCTTAATGCTCTTTAAGTCACGTTCTAAACTTTTCACGTGATGATCAAGACCTTTGATTAACTTAATCAATTTGCGATACCCCCGTTTCATTTTGGTCTTCACGTGATGCCTTTGTCCACTATCATTGTGACCAACCTCTTTAGTGTTCGAAGGTCCGACATCATTGCCATCATAAATTGAATCTTTTCTTCAGATGAAATGGGTTGCAATGTGATCCTTACCTACAAAAAATTGTAATCATGAATAAATAAACTAAGAACATATAATCATGAAAAAATTATAACTCAAAAAACTTAAAAAGGAATATACTATATCTGACTCGAAGTCTTCGTCTCTAATCACTCCATATGGAAGAGAATGTGAGCACGACCATCTCAAAATGCGTGGTATCGCATTGCCATGCGACCGGATAATGATGAAATAGTTTTGTATGCCCATACCTATATGAAATGTAAGTGTGTATTAGTGGTGCACTTCAATGAATATTCATTAAATTGAATTAAATAAATTACCTGAAAAGCATGGGGAAACCCGTAAAGACTGTACGTCTGTTGTTTTCCATCTGCATTGCCCTTATGCGCCGCTGCTTTATCTTTCAATCATTGTTTGAACCATTTAATTGTATTTGTAAAAATTTTCTTGCTCCGATCCTCATTACAAAACATATTTCAATCATCTATGATCGATAAATTTTCAAAGTCCATTTGTTTTTTCTTCTCTCTATCCATCATAGCAAACTCAATAAAATAAAACAATGCAATTTTCACTGCATCAACATCGTTTTTGAACTCAATGGATGAAAAAATAGAGTCTAACTCATATACCTTCATACCCTCATTGTCATTTAGATACTTAGCTTTAAGTCAAACAAAAGAAGTTTCTCCCCTAACAGTTCTAGTTTGATGTTTCAGTCTTGTTAAATTCTATTTGGTTGAATGATACCTTATTCCCCAGAAGATTAAAACTAATAATATCTCACCTAGGTTTTTCTACCTCACGAAGAAAAATATAAAGAGAGTACCAAAACATGTTTGTCTAAACATGGCTAATTGTGTCGGAGTTAGTTTTTTCTTAATTTTAGGGATAGCATTTCCTATATGGGAACAACATGAAAGAGATGCAGGAAAATGATCATTAGGATGAAACATCACTTCTAGTTCCATTATAACCTACATTTTTCATCAAATAGATAGATTAGGAATCAACAGATCACAACAATGAGTCCGAATATTTAAAAAGAAAAAAAATTGTAAGCTACTATTTTTTGGCCCGGTCTCATACCTGACCGGGCTGAAGACTAGGCCAAAAACAGTAAAGAACCTTCTCAGTCCCCACCCAATCCCGCCCCCTTCCCAGTCCTACATCTTTTCAGTCTCGGTCGGACTGTCTCTTATACACATCTAGATGTGTATAAGAGACAGCTACTATTTTTTGGCCCGGTCTCATACCTGACCGGGCTGAAGACTAGGCCAAAAACAGTAAAGAACCTTCTCAGTCCCCACCCAATCCCGCCCCCTTCCCAGTCCTACATCTTTTCAGTCTCGGTCGGACTGTCTCTTATACACATCTAGATGTGTATAAGAGACAGCTACTATTTTTTGGCCCGGTCTCATACCTGACCGGGCTGAAGACTAGGCCAAAAACAGTAAAGAACCTTCTCAGTCCCCACCCAATCCCGCCCCCTTCCCAGTCCTACATCTTTTCAGTCTCGGTCGGACTGTCTCTTATACACATCTAGATGTGTATAAGAGACAGCTACTATTTTTTGGCCCGGTCTCATACCTGACCGGGCTGAAGACTAGGCCAAAAACAGTAAAGAACCTTCTCAGTCCCCACCCAATCCCGCCCCCTTCCCAGTCCTACATCTTTTCAGTCTCGGTCGGACTGTCTCTTATACACATCTAGATGTGTATAAGAGACAGACCCAGTCCCGCCCCTACCCGGTCCTACCATCTTCCCCCTCGTCCTTTCATGTCCTTACTTTCCCGCCCATAATTGATCAACAACTCCATTCGTCTGGCCGGTTTAACATCAGACGTCAGTCTCGCCCCCTCCCCCCCTCAAGTAGGTCTTTTCATTAGCCCACCCCGTCACATACCTGGTTAGCATAGTATGAAGCCCGACCGAGTATCCCTTTCTCACCTTGTTACCCCTCCCCTACACCTTGTTACCCGGTCAAATCTCAATTTGCACCTGGCCGATTTAATGTCGGGTGCCAATTATTCTCCCCGTCTTACCATTAACCTTGTTCGGTCACATACCCGATCACCCTCGTCTTGCTTCTATGACAGTATTTTGATTTTTTTTTAATTATAAGAAATATGCTTATATTCCCTCAGAAAATTATATTAAATTATAAAAAATGTCAATGAACTTTACACTTTGCGACAAAAATGTCCTTGAAGTTGCAAAAGTTTCAAAAATACCCTTGAACTTTAAAAAAAATTCAAAAACTACCCTTGTCATTAGTTTTGGATGGAAACCATTAAAGTTCTATAAAAAAATATCGTTGAACTTTCAAAACATTTAAAAAAAACCCTTAACTTAATAAAAGTTCAAAAATGCCTTTACCATTAGTATTTGAACAAAAACTGTTAATTCCTCGTAACAAAAATGACTTTAACAATTAAAAAAAATTAAATTAAATTAAAGAATACTCCTACTAATCAATTTGTTTGAATTTTTTTTTATGTTCGAAAAAAACCAATTTTAAAATAAATTATATAGATATCCTCATTTTTTTTCATATAGCTACTCTCACATTTCTCTTTATTTTCTAATTCTTGGCTTATACTAATTTTCTCAACAACCAAAATTTTAAGTTAAAACATAAAATACCATAAAATTTCACAAAATTCCAAAATCAAAATATCCTCTTGAAACATACCAAAAAGATAAATAGTCAAATAAAAAAAGTATCAGCCTAAATCATGTTGGTTCTTAGGAATTTAATATTTGTTTTAGTTCTTAAATAGGTTATCGAGCAAAAGAAGTTATTGGGACGTTTCAGATACAATTCATAAAAGACAGTCTGCTAGGCAAACGTTGAAATCGAGTAAGGGGAGACACTGCGTTGCACAAGTGCTACAACACATGTGCCCTGCGCCATTCATAAAGACAGTCTGTTAGGCAAACGTTGCAGTCCTGCCCTTTGATGCCACATCGCTCTCTATTTGATACGCATGCATGAAGAGGCACTCTTTCCAATTTTCTCTCCAAGACGCTTCGTGAGGGGGCCTTCAACATTGCAACATTTTGGTATGTTTTAGTTGTTAAGAAAATTGGTGTAAGCTAAGATATGAAAAATTAAGAGAAATATGAGAGTACCTATATGTATGATAAATAGTCAAATACTTTTTTATTTGACTATTTATTATTTTGGTATGTTTCAAGAAGAGATTTTGATTTTGAAATTTTGTGAAATTTTGTAGTATTTTATGTTTTAACTTAGAATTTTTGTTTTTATTTTGGTTGTTGAGAACATTGATGTAAGCTAAAAATTGGAAAATTAAGAGAAATATGAGAGTACCTATATGAAAAAGTCAGGATATCTATATAATTTATTTTAAAATTGGTTTTCTTGAACTTAAAAAAACTTCAAACAAATAGATCAGTAGGAACGTTTTAATTTTTTTTATTTTCAAAATCATTTTTGTCACGAAGAATTAACGATTTTTGTTCAATACTAACGGTGAAGATAGTTTTGAACTTTTATTGAGTTAAGAGTATTTTTGAAACGTTTTGAAAGTTCAAAGGTATTTTTGAAACAAAACTTTCACGGTTTCATCCAAAACAAACGGCAAGGGTATTGTTTGAACTCTTTTGAAGTTTAAGGATGTTTTTTAAACTTTTGAAACTTTAAGGACATTTTTGACATAAAGTTTAAAGTTCATGGACATTTTTTATAATTTAATTTAGAAAATTATATTAGGTAAAATTGTTGCAAACGAGAGGTTAGTTTAAAATTTTGACATTTTAAAAAGTTTCTATGCTAACAACTTCTAATTAAATAATTAATTAAAACATTTTAGGCCCCATTTGATAATTATTTCGTTTATGGGTTTTGGTTTTGAAAGTTGCATATTTCCTCAACATTTCCTACAATCATTTGCATTTTTCTTAAGTATAATGATTGAATTTTTAGCCAAATTCTAAAAATAAAAATAACTTTTTAAAAGCTTCTTGTTTTAGTTCTCAAAATTTTGGTTTGATTTTTTAAATAATTGTTGAAAAGTAGATAACAAAAGAATAAATTTAGAAGTGGAAGTAGTATCAATAGAGTTAATTTTCAAAAATAAAAACAAAAAACAAAATAGTTATCAAACGTGGTATTAATTTTTAGATTTTTTTTGTCAAAGTATTTGGGGTAAATTTGAAAGTACAAACTCACACATTTATTTATTTATTTATTTTATTGTATTTGTATTAGTTGAAACTTGTAAATAGTTATTATTATTTTTAATACTAATAATATGCGAGGTTGAAGAATCAAATTTCTAACTTAATAATACAAGCAGTATATTAGTTGAATTATGCTCATGTTTGAGCTTTGTAATTAATCTTTTTAGATCTATTTTTATGGAGTAATAATTGCATGCAACCATTTTTTTAAGCTCAACTCAATAGTCCAAATCACATGGTGCTACTTGGTAAATATTTTATTTTATATAATATATATATATATATATATAATATATATAATATATATATATATATATTGTTTTGTTTTGTTGTGGCTATGGCTTGGTTGAAAAAAATATGGTTGGGCCAAGTAATACTCTTTGTAGGCGTGTTTGGCCAAGGAGTTAGAAGTAAAAGTTATGAACTTCACTCATTATTTGATTTAAAGAGTTTGTGGATCTCACTACTAAAAACCATCAATTTTATACCTTACCAATTTGTTAGACTGTGGACTCTAAAAGTTCACAACTTACTAAACTTTAAAACCATGACTTTATGTCGATAATTTTGAACACAACGGAAGTAGTTTACTTACCACAAAGACCAAAAGTTGCTAATTTAAGAACATACAAACTCACACATTTATTCAAATCTGCATACACACACCTAAATATCGAATCTACAAACTAAGAGGAACCATAGGCAATGGTGTGTAGAGGCTGAAACCCATGTCCAATTGTTGCCTTCCAAACTCGCTCGATATCGGACATTGTGTAGCCACACTCGTGCTCGGTCCACCCTTCCATCGCATGCACCACACCAGCAATGCGCCATGCGCTCATCACTCGCCTCGGCAGCCAATTCTGCAACAATTAAAGTTCATTTACACTACGTGTACTGAATTGTATTATTCGTAGCCAAAGTGAAATTAGGAATTTCATAATGAGGATACATTACAATTTATTTTTTTATTTTTATTTTTTATATACATTGTTGATCTATTTTAAAAGCTTAACTGGGGTATAACTTAAAAGTTGTATATATAATTTTATCATATTTAAGACAAACTAAGACAAGGAACAAGTGTCTCTCCTTCCTTTGTTCTGCCCCTTTAATGTAGTGTACATTTGTTTGAGTGATTTACCTCACAAGAGTGCATATTTTGAAGGGAAGGAGGAGCCTCCATTGCAGGGGTGAAGTTGTAGAAGCAGTCTTTGCGTACAATCTTGGGAGGGAATTGCGAGAAGGGAATGAAAGTCGTTCCTTTTGGAGCCTTAAGCTGTTCTTCATCAGTAAGTCCTTCTCCCACCAACCATATCTACATTAAAAAAGAATAAAGGGAAATCATATTTATCAACTTTTTAATTTGTTTCAAAATAAACATGATTAAGGAAAGAACCATATGGAGTAATTTTGGAATTAAGTCCCACATTATGAGAATGGCCTTTTGCAAGAACTAGACTGCCTTCTTCAAAGTTGTTGGAAGCTTTATTGTTGAGCTTTTTGTAATGTTGTTGATTCAAAACAGCAATTTGAATGCCCTTTTTGGAAAGGGAATGATAAAGTGCAAAAGCCAATTTTGTAATTTTTCCCGTGAGGAGGACTTGAGTTGCAAATTTGGGAATATTATTAACCACTATAGCCACGGCCAAGCTACTCCCATCCACAACCCTCACTTTAAGTTTAAGGTTTCTTTGAATATAAACCTCTCCGTAATTGTTCAGCTCCTCTCTCTGCAAATTATGTATATTGAATTTGTTATTTGGGTTTTTATGATAATGAAGGGATTTTTGAAGAAATGAGTTGCTTGCCTGATTCAAGAGGCCTAAAGTCAAGACTTTACAGCCCTTCTGATCGGCATTGGTTATTGCTTCTTCAATCAAGCTGTTTATTGATTTGGTTTGCCATTGAAGTAAGTACTGCAAAATAAGTTCAAGCTCCTTTTGTTAGATACCATACTAGTTTATACTCAAAAGGAGAGAGGGAATAAAAAACATAGGTCACTGTTTGGATTTTGATTTTGCAAATTGCACTTGTTTTTTTATAACTTATTTAACTTGGTTTTCATATTTCCTCACCAATCATCTCAATTTGTAGCCAAATTCTATATGGAAAAATAGTTTTTATTTATTTATTTATTTATTTTTTTTTGCCTCATTTAACTAATTTAGATTTCGTTTGATAACTATTTGGTTTTTAGTTTTTATTTTTTAAAATTATGTTTGTTTTATCTCAATTTTTTAATAAGTTTTCATTTTTCTTTTCGAACTGTTAATCAAATTCAAATAAAATAAAAAGAAAACTATTTAAGATTTTCAAAAACTTGGCTTAAATTTTAAAAAAAATATATATTAAAAAAGTGGACAATAAAAAATAAATAATTGAAAATAATATTTATAAATTTTATTTTTAAAAGTGAAAAAAATTTAAATGATTATCGGATAAAACTTTATTGATTGATAGAGTTTTGAAAGATAAGCTTATTCAACTAGATTTTAAAATTTAAAAATGTATTTTTTTTAGAATTTATCTACAAATTCAATATACTTCTTTTTTACGAGCCAAGTTGAGTTTTGTCCTAAATATTTACCGTTTTCAAAATTCAAATCAAATAATTATTAATGGAGTTGAGTTGAGTTTTTGTCCTAAATATTTTTAAAAGTTCAATTTATTCCACTCCTTAATAAGCAAAAATTGTCACCTGAACGTCAAACTTAGGGATAGCCCATGTTTGCAACTTCAGCTTCTCAAATTGGTTGCGTTCAACAACAAATGTAAGGCCATATATCCACGTCAGCAGCATGGTGACTGGGGACAGTAAAGACAGATACCACGTGGAAGTGTGGGGCCTGGATGCCAGCTCGGCAAATCCCAGCCGTAGAGGATAGATGGAATCCGGAGTTGTGAGATGAGTCAGATGGACCACGTCAGCAACTTCTTCGCCTCTTTTAAGGGATTGGAGATACAGATCATCGGTAGATTTGTGGATTGTGTCGTAGATGTAATCGTAAAAAGGCATAAAAAGGGAGTAGTTGGTTCGGAATTGAGTGTGATGCAACGAGTGAAACCTGTTATTACTCCAGAAAAACATTTTTAATTTTTAAAGATTAAAAAAAAAAGAATACCTAATTTCTATTTACTTATAAATTTTAAAATGTTACACATTTAATTCTTACATTTTGATTTTGATTTCAATTTGGTCTCTGTTTGAAGATGAGTTAATTTATATTAATAAATTAAAAATCGTTAAAAGAATTATAATTAATTAAGTTCACTATTTTTATCACTTTTAAAATTAAATTTAAAATTTTACTTCATAATTATTTTTAATTAATTAATAGAAATTGATGTCAATGATTGAAAGTAAGTATATAATGAAAAATTGAGATTAAAAATGTAAAATCTTAAAACTTAGGGACTAAATTGAAATAAAACTCAAATCTCAAAGGCAAAATTGTAACATTTTGAAATTTATAGATTAAAATTAAATAAAACTCAAAACTTAAAAACTAAATATGTAACATTTTAAAACCTAGGAACCAAATAAAAATTAGAGCCAAAATCTAGGGACAAAAAATATGTTATTCCCTAAAAATTAAGTTTTCACTCTTCACATTTATATTTGCATTTATAATGATTTTTTTCTTTTCTAGAAAAAGCCCTAACTACATTGATTTTTCCATGAATATATAGAATCACACATATTTTTAGATATAATACCATTTTGTTATTGTACTTTCATATTTGTTCAACTAAACAATTTTAGTTTATGTGTTTTTAATTGTTCAATTTTATTTCTTATATTTTCAATAAATCTTAAATTTAGTTATTACCATTATTTTCATTGATTTTTATCAAGAAAAGCCCTTATTATCTACTAGCATTTGTAGTAAAAGTATTGAAAACATATTCACATATTGTATTTTATTACCTAAAAATGATTATTTTTATTTAACCAATTTCGAAAAAAATTAGCTCTTGAGAGACTAAATTTAAGATTTATTGATAGTAATCTTATTATCTACTAGTATTTGTACTAAAAGTATTGAAAACATATTCACATATTGTATTTTCTTACTTGAAAATTATTATTTTTATTTAGCCAATTTCGAAAAAAAAAAAATAGCTTTCAAGAGACTAAATTTAAGATTTATAGATAATACAAAAACTAAAACTGGACATTTTGAAGTACAAGGACTTATATTAAAATTGAACATTTTGAAGTACAAGAATTAAAATTAAACAAACTCCAAATTGTAGGAACCAAAATAATATTTTAACCAAAACACAATAAACCCTAAACCCTAAACAATTTCAAACAAATACTTGTTTAAAGTAAATAAAAATAGTTTTACAACAGTTATGAATATGCATTCACCGTTAATTAAGGGCATGCTTGAGACTAGTTTTAAGGGCATAATTTTAATTAAAGGTATTAAATTGATTTTGAACCATTAAAGACATGTATTAAAGTGATTTTGGATCTAAGTAAAATGAAATTTTAATTATTTCAAAATTACTTCTAAATATAACTCAAGTAAAAATTCTTTTCTCAATTACGTCCATAATATATTATAGAAACATTTTGAAAGCAATCAAAATTTTAAGGCTCCGTTTGATAACCATTTTATTTTTTATTTTAGTTTTTAAAAATTAAGCTTATTTTTTCTCAATTCTTTACCATGATGTGCATATTTAATGGTTTACTTCTTAGCCAAATTCAAAAAACAAAAATAAGTTTTTGAAAGCTATTTTTTTAGTTTTCAAATTTTGACTTATTTTTTAAACCATTGGTATAAAATAGATTTAAAAAAAGAAACTTAGAGGTGGAACGATCTATAAATTTAATTTTTAAAAACAAAAACCAAAATCCGAATAGTTCGGAAACTAAGACTAAACAATTAAAAATTTAGTACTATCGAGATTTCAATTTTGGATTTCCCCCTAATCCTTAGCCTATTGAAAAGATTATATGGATAAGTATATTGATTATAAAAGCATAAAAATTCAAGGAAATTAATAATAATAATAATAAATCGTATGAGTTCTAAAATCTACTAAACTGTAGCTGAAGTGAAAAGTGATCAAAATCCTAATATGTCCAAGAAATTTAACAACTATTACTTAGACTTTAAATTAGTCCAACTCAAATGCTCATATTTTTCAACCCATCTAATTAATTTGCCTAGCATGATATAATGAGGTAACTTTCTCCCTCGGGTATGTTAATTTTTTTTTTCTAATATAGTAATAACAAAAATATTGAGAATCTTTTTAAAGAAAAATAATTAGCTACATCTTGGGTGCATCAATATTTGTGCGGTCCACATCTAATTATCTAATTACAGTCTGTCTCGTGACAAACTTTATTTATATACGAAAAAATTTAAATATTTTTAAGTTTATTTTTGTGGTAGGATTGAAGTCAGCTGCTCAAAAATGGAACTAACTCAGGATGCACCTAAACATTTCTTAAAAAAAAAAGGAACAAAATAGAAATTAAAATTAAAGCATAGAGAGAGAGGGACTTACGATGGAGTATAGATGAGGAACTTGAGAGGAGGAAAGAGAATGAAGAGGCGATTAGGGATGAACTCAAAATTGCAATGTCCCATATAATTCATGAAGTCAATGTAAGTAATGTATAAAAAATAAGCTCCCACTGATACTGATCCATTCAACACTGTTACCATCAAAGGTATGGCAAACAGAATGAAATATGCTAATAACTCTGCAAATGGATGAATCACAGCTGCCATCACCAAAACAAATCCAATTCAGCCATTATGGGTTCATCCTTGGCCATTCTAAAAAAGATATGAACTTGCTTTTTAACAATCTAATTTCTACCTTTCTGTAAATTAAATTAAGTTCCAAAATATATGAATTAAATTTCAACTAAAACATGCATTTTTTAAAAACATCTCTTTTAAGATTTAGAACTTAGAAGTGAAACTGTTAAAAGTAGAGCAGCATTTTTCTTATTTAATTTCTGTTAATTAACATGAGATTCATAGAGTCTGTTTAAAAGGTGTGTTAATCTCTGAACAATAAGTTGGCTAGATATATGTGTTTTAGTCCCTAATTTTTAGGTTTTTACCTTTTCCTAAAAAAATATTTAGTCGTTATTGCTTTAAATTTTATAATTACTTAATATCGTGTGTTTTAATATTTTTCAATTATGTTATTTTCACTAGTAAATAATAATAGTAAAATATATCGTGAGTTGCTAGAAATCTAGAGAGGGAATTACTAATTCTTCCTTCTAATTTCTAAGAAGTTGTGTTTGGTGGAACTTTTGACTTCAAAGTTTTGAAATCTAACCTAATTTAAAGACTAAATTATTATTTAAATTTACTAAAATTTAAAGACTAAATTGTTATTTTTATCAGATCATTTCTTTTCATATATTAATTAATAATAAATATGATATGTTATTTTGAACAAGAAAATCTTGACCACTACTACAAAGTATATAGAGAGAGAGAGCAAAATGCATGTAAGACTTTCAGAGATGTCCAAATCCTTGTTCCCATTTTATTCTTTATACTGTGAAATTTCACATGGAAATCAGGGTGGGGTTTTCCACAGAAATTTTTTCTCGTTTGATTATTTTCTTAAGAAAATCAATTAACTTAAATTATTATTATGGAAAAATATTAATTAAACAATTAATATTTTCACTAATTTTTTATATGATTGATTCCATATGACAATTTGAATTTTAAGAGAAATTACACAAATTTTCAAGTAGATAAATATTTATCTGTTAAATTATTTATATATATAATATAAATTTAAATATTCAACTGAGACATAATAATAAAATTTAAAATAATAATAATAATCATGACAACATAATATTAAATTATTCTAATAAAAACCTTTTTTAAAAAAAGGCCAATGAGACAGAGACAGAAAATGAGGTGACGGCTTAATGCATCTTCCATTCCCCTCATTTAGTTTACAAAAATCTTTACACAATTGCAGAAAAAACTGTACATCTCTATTTAATTAGCTAAAGTAATCAATACATTAAATAAATATCACCCTTGCTTACTATGAGAAAAAGAAGTACCGACTTTTAAAAAAAATAGACATTTGACATTTTCACTATATCATACACAAAATATATATATATAGAACTTAAAGTAAAAAGCCACAAAATTTGTTAATTTAAATGCTTTTTAAATTTAGATGTAAAATTGACAACTCAACATTTATGTATTGACACTTATATAACACACTTTTGAACAATATATTTATTTATTAGATGCAATATCAATAATCTAGTAAACCAAGCCAGAATATATAAGCGGGGTGAAAACTTCTATGGTTGTAAATAAAGCAAAAGGCAAATCTATTTAGGAGAAGTAATCAACTTACCTGTAATTGGCTCTGTAACAATGGAGGAATGGTGGTGGGAATGGTAGCGAGAATAGAGATAATGATGGTGCAAAGCTCTGTGAAACCAATAATACAAAAACTCCACTGGTCCTACGTGTAGCAAAAACACCGTTACCACTCCATCTGTCCTCCACATACGAAGATTTGAAGCTTTCTCAATACAATTGCTGATTATGTAAAACAACACTCCATTCAACAGTATTTGATCGTCCCTGTCCATACAAAAAGAGTCATACACTTCTATTCAATAGTTCTGTTCACAGAGAGTGCAATAATGTATGAAGATTAAATTTAATTTTACCAGTTTTGTTCTCTGTCGACTTGTTCAAATTCTACGCCCTTGTGGACGATCCGTGCGGTGCCTTTTGCAGTTTGATAACGAGAAAATGAGATCCACATTTGGCTATGGATCATCCTCCACAAAAGAAAAGGAAAAATCAGAAGATATGAAATGTCTCTCTCTGTTTCGTCCTTCGTCATGTAATGGTAGATACTGTGAATCACACCAGGAGCCAAAACCAGATACTGCAACCAGAAATCCGCAATGATAGAGTCTCATTTCAACAAATTTCAGTCAATAATGGATTTATAAGAAAATAAACTAACATCACTAACTAGACTACAAATCTTTTCTAATCGCCATTCCGAATCCCTAGCGCATAAAAGTAACACAAAATGAAAAGATTGAACAATGATTTATGGCTGTGGATCATCAATAAATCATACTTAGAAGTTCATTTTCGTGGAATATCTAATGTTCATTTTAACAAACAGATTATAGGCATGAGATTCGGTCTATGTGGAACTACAAACAAGCATTGATAACAATGACAGTTAGCAGAATATGAAGGAAGCAAGAAGAAAACGAAGAGGAATAGGACCTTGAAGCTTCCGAGAGGCTTCCATGGCCAATCGGTGAGAATCCCTGGTATAGACGCCATTAATGCAGAAGCTCAAGTTCTTTCAATTTCTACGTTTTTTGTTTATCAAGTTCCTTTTATAGAGGGAAAAACTATTTAATGGGTCAATGTTGAAAGTATTTTCCATTAATTAAATTGGTTCCCCTCATATTTCCAAATTTCTAAAATTTGCCTGAAAGTCTTCGAAATTGTAGAATGGGCACTGCTAGGCTGCTAGGTGCTTAAATGCTGGATACTCCGGTTTGCATCTGCGTGATTCTGTGTGTACTAAAAGTTCAGGGGCTACTTTTGGAAACTAATTTCAATTTTCTTTTTCTTTTTCCAATTAAATAATTTGTAAGAGTTAATGTTATATTTATTATGTACGTTGACATTACTTTTTTAAATTTTTTTTTTTTTTTTTTATAATATATGGAGTAGAGGAGGAATCCAACTTCCAATTTTAATGTCAATAATATAAATTTTATGTCAGAACTATGTTTGTTTTAACTTACATTGACATTACTCGCTAATGTCATTCATAGTTTTGTGATTTCAAAAAATTGTTAAAATTATAAGTTAAGAAAATAAATGTCTATTTAGTTACTAGATTTTCTTAAAAAAGAATAATATTGTCTAATAGCTCAACTAGTAGAAAATATATATCATCGACCTAAGATGTCTAAGGCCCGAATACTCCATTTTACATATTATTAAATTAAAAAAAGATGTGGGTATAATAACTTTACAAGCTTTAAGCTTTATATCTAAATGGGTCATGAACCTTTAATTGTGCATAAATTCTAATCTATTTTAAATTATGAAAAAATTGAAAAATTAAAAGTTAATGAACCTATAAATATATAATATTCAATGACTATGAGTTTTTTTTTTTTTTTGTATAAATAACTTTTTCACGGACTCTTTATGATTAATGATTCATCCCCCATAAAAGAATAAAATCTAACATTCTGCTTACATAAGAACGACACTAACAATTTTATACAATATCAAATCAGGGATGGTCGTGTTTATCGTGGCTATGATAGAGCTTATTTTCCCTAACACAGTACATTATAAAATATGAAAGTAGGCTTTGATGCAAGCATAAAGTTAGATTTCATATCCTTATGAAGAGTGGTCATCAATCATTTAAAGATTCTAAAAAAGTCATGAGTAAACTAAAAAAAAAAAAAAAACAAACAAACTCAAATGACTAACGGACACATCTCTCAAAATTATAATGCCAGACTTCTCATTTAATTTTATCTTTAAAAAATAAACTTCTCAGTTAACCTAAAAATTATATATTTTTTCATCCCAAGGATGGGTTGTTTATGAAAATACATTAGAAAAAACAACAAAAACAAATAATTATCAAAACACACTTCCACGTCATTTATTCTAAAAAAGAAAAAACATAGGTGCAGCTGGGTGCTGCACCCAATGAAAAGTTGACATATATCTATTTTTTAAAAATTAATTAAAAATTAATTTATTTTTTACTAAAAGAAGGGAAGTATGAGATCTAGTTGCACCCTAGACTACACTAAGTATTGCTCTTTTAAAAACTTCAAAATTATTTCATAAAAAAATATTGTTTCCTTTTGGATCTCGTCTAAAAGAAAAAAAATATCTCAATTATTTTGAAGCTATGCTCATTTTCACATTTATTAAAAAGACAATATTAATAAAAAAATACATTCAACATCATAATGTATAATATCAATGATATAATCTATTTTTATCTTGACCCTAGATTTATAATTATTAATTTATTATTACTGGTTTAATTATCTAATAAATAGTTATAGTATTCATAATGGTTTTAATTACATAATAAATGAGTATGTATATACCAAATATAAGATAGATGGAGAATTGGTCATATTTAGATTGGCAAACTATATCTCAAAATGTTTGTCAAGAAAAAAAAACTATATCTAAAAAAGTAATTTAAAAAAACACGAATTAGGTGAAAAGACTTCTCAAGGAATGAAGAATTTGGCAGACGCATGGCCCAAAAAACTTTTAAACATTTAAAAAGCCAAATTCAAATAGACTCTAAGCCAATAGAGTCGTTATAAAAAAAGAATAATTTTTTTGATGCCTCAAGTCATCTGAACATAGTGCAAAACACATAGGCAGATGGTCTCTTTGTTGGATTTTATGCGCTAAAACTCGTAGATAGTAAATGTTATCAATTGAACGTCATCAATAAATAGTTATCGATGTTAATTTAATACATGTTATTAATTGTATTGTGTTATATTTTGTCTTAATGACCTCCAATAAACTAACATCCAAGACTGCCTTATAAGTCTTGAATTGTATGTGGAGACGTATAGGGATTAATGTTCAAGAAAAGGCCTAAAGCATCTATAATATAGGGATAATGTTGGGTACCTTATCCTGATGACACAATGGATACGACTCACTTTTTATTTGATATAAACGCAATGATCCAACACATTCGTGTAAGTGACACGCAAGTGGGGGTATCGTATGCAATGAGTTTGCATAAGACCTGACCGCGAAATAATAACCACTAGATGTAACGTCGTTAACTAGTTAGGTTCCTATTTCAATTGGATGACCTAAGCAACTTAGTTCTAATCTTGAGTGCATTATAAACTTCTATTCACGAGGGATTGTCCTCTGATTTGTATGAGTGAGAGTTGTCAGTTCGCCGACTCAACATGCCTACCATATTGGGGATAAGGCTGAGTGGGTAGCCGGAAACATAATAATACAATATGGAATTCACTCCTTCCCAACTTTAGGGGAAGTAAATTAGTGTTCCTTTAAGTGATGCCTCCAAGACTTGAACAAAGGGCCCTACCCTCCCATTGGCACGAGAGGGATTTCTATTTATTGGTTAGACCAAAAACAAGTTGTTCATCAGAGGAGCACTGGTACTTAAGGATACAGAGGTAACCCAAGGGTAAAACGAAAATTTGACCCAGTTGGTGTAATGCGCACTCGTGAAGGACAACTTGCTATTATTGGCTATATCCATGGACGTAGAAATATATCTACAGTGTGAAGAGTGCAGTTACTAGTCTTTAATGGAGTGTCTGTAGTTAATGAATATTGATTAATTTAACTAAAGAGTTTAATTGATAAATTTATCTCATATTGTATGTCCACGAGATTCCCTTGTTAGCTCACTAAAGAAAAAGAGGAATGATTTGAATTGTTCAAATCAATTGATGGAATAACATATTAATGAGATTAATATGATATGGTTAATTATAGATCTGAGTTATAATTAAGAGAGAAATATTTGAATAGAATTCAAGTATTACATTCTTATGAATTTGATTCATAAAGAATTAATTAATTAATTTTGAGAGGTGAAAACAAATAAACGTATGATGTTAATTAATTAATTAAATAAATATCACTACAAGAAAAAAAGGCTCTCCCGACTCCTAAAAAAACTGTCGGGAGATAAATCGTCAGGGGAGGGTCTCACTTGACGACGTAAGAGCAGCGTCAGCAGTTATTGCTAACTTCCATCACCATATATAATTCGTCGAGAGATAGTCCAAACTCCCGACGGGTAGAAAATACCTGTCGGGAGTTTGGTGACGGATCTCCAAAATGGCTTATGATAGCCGTCGGGAGATGGGTTTAAAAACCCAAATCGCAGAAGGCATATCAGATCTGCCTTCTTCAACCCTAGACCATGCAAAAGAGAGAGAGATCAGTAGCGTTCGTCGCCCTACCATTTGTTCGTCCTTTAATCGTTAACATTGTTTCATCCGTCCATCCTTCGTTCCATCGTTCCGTCCTTCAAGCGCCACCGTCCTTCAAGCACCGCCCCACCGCTCGTCCATATCATCCTTCAAATGTTCCTCGCCGACCACTATCGTTCTGTCGTTCCTCTATGTCGTTTGCTCCCTTGCCACCACTGTTGTTCAGTCGACTGTAGGTAATGTTTTATTGCTTTTTTTTCTTTTTAAATATATAATTTTGTGGCTAATATCCATAGATCTAGCATTTTCTTTTAAATGTATGGATGAACAAATCTGTAAATCTAAAGTTTTTTTTTTATTGTTTTGGATCTACCTAGTTTTTATGTAATATAAGTGTAATTTGGAGTTTGGTTATACTTTTTGGTCTGATGTTGGGTTGTTAAGTATACTAGTATAAATAAAAAAATAAAAAAATAAAAAAATAAAAAGTTAAACTAATCAATTTTATTCAATTCTCAAGTCCAATTTTTTTTTTCTCCTCGCCAATTGTCCACCGTCCATTTTCTTTTAAAATCACAAATTTCTAAAATCCATGTTTACTCTATGTTTTCTTTTTCTTTGTAACTTTTTAAATAATTCAATCCTTTGTTATAAAATCCATTTTATTTAACTCTCAAGGACAATACCTTTGTTTTATCTAATAGATATTAATATTCACTTTTGCTATGTTATTGTCCTATAACTTTGTTGATAACGTGTTTGTGACTTCTTTTGAGATTTGTTTCGATGTTAATTAATGAGTTTTGTTTAGTTTTCTTGTTAAAGTTTATTAGCCATTAATGAAAATGACATTTTCGGTTTAGATTGATATATATGTACCTTTTTATTTATTTATTTATTAATATTTTTTATAAGACATAGGTTTGTTCAAAGAAAGTAAGACTTATCTGTTGGGATTAATGTCCTAATTCTCCCGGAGTCTCGTTGTTTTGTAAAGATACACATTTTTTAATGAATAAAATAAGTGTTATTTAATTCTGGCATTTACTCTTATCCAATGTGGGAAAAATTAGATGTTATAGAGCGACATCTATTATCATATGGAATATCTCCCTCATATTGTGAATGGGTATATCATGGAGAGCCAGTTAATTTATTTTGAGGTTTTGAAAGTCATACAACTCATTCAATACACAATGTTGAAGTAAATAGTATAGAAGGTAATGTTGTTGAAGAAAATGAGAGGTTGAATCTTATAAATGATCTAAAAGTTCCAATTGAAAACAAAGATGCAAATGAAGAAGGGATTGAGAATGAAACATCCTCTAATGGTTAAGAAAGAGATACCATGAACTTATTTGAGGATTTAATGACTGAAGCACATAATGACCTATACCTTGGTTGTTCGCAATTTTCGTCCTTGAACATTTTAGTGAAGTTTGCATATCAAAGTTCTCAACGGCTAGAGTAACAAATCATTTGACATATTGTTAGAATTGTTTAAAGTAGTGTTTCCAGCCGACACCACATTCCTACTTCCTTTTATGAAACTAAGCGAAAATTGTGTGACTTAGCAAATATGATTGTGCACTGTATTGAAAAGAATTTTCAAATTTACAACAATGCCCCATTTGTGGTGAATCTCGGTACAAAGTTAATGATGACAAGGGTAAAAAAATACCACATAAAGTATTATGTCATTTTCCATTGATACCAAGATTAAAACGATTGTTTGCAGCAAAAGAAGGCACTTCCGACATGAGATGGCATAAAGATAAGCGAGTAGAAACAGAGGATGTGTTACAACATCCAGCTGATGCAGGGGGGTGGAAATATTTTGATCATGGATTTCCTCATTTCACTTTAGATCCCCTGGGATTAGCTTCAGATGGGTTCAATCCATTTGGAAATATAAGTAGTTCGTATAATATGTGGCCTGTGGTGATAATTCCTTATAATTTGCCCCCTTGGAAATGCATGAATGAAAAAAAACTTCTTCATGTCTTTGCTCATACCTGGTCCAAAATCTATGAGACGTTTTTGGGTAGACGACCCTGTCATCTAGAAGGCCTAGGTTGGGGTCCTAAACCTAAGTCAAGAAGGACTAGCAACTTATCAAGTTCGTCATCAGCTCAAGGAATGAAAAGTAAGGAGGTGAGGGAATTGAAAGCCAATTTTGAACAGTCTCAATCGAGGATTAAGGAACTTGAAGACATTGAAAAAATAAATGAGAGATGATCATGCAAGACAAATAAAAGAAATGAAAATAATGATTGAAGACATGATATAATCACAAAGAGAAAGGTCATCGAATTAGGTATGATTACTTCATTATCTAGTTGTATAATATGTTGCTATATTGCAGTTATGGTAGCAAAGTAGTTATGTCTTATTAATAGTTTTATGATAATGAATTATTGGCTATCATGTTGTTATGGTAGCCAAACAACTGAATTTTAATATGTTTTCTGTAGTTATTGTGTGTTTGTGGATGTTTATGAAATTTGAATGTTGTGGGGAATGGGTTATGATAGTTATACTTGTTTTGGAGTTCAACTTGGAGATTTTTTTTTTTTGTGTTTGTGAACGTTTATGAAATGTTGTGTGGGATGTGTGGGGTGAGTTGATATTATTTATACTTGTTTTGGAGTTAAACTTGGATTTTTTTTTGTGTATTTGTGGATGTTTATAAAGTTTGAATGTTGTGGATGGTGGGTTGAGTATGGTTATAATTGTTTTGGGGGGAAAATTGGAGTTTCTTTTTTTGTACGTTTGTGGATGTTTATGAAGTTTGAATGTTGTGGGGATGGGTAGAGTTTGAACTTGGAGTTTTGTGTGTGTGTGTTTTTTTTATGTTTATGAGCATCAAGAATGTTGTTGGGGGTGGCTAGAGTTTGGTTATACTTTTTTTGGAGTCGAACTTGGAATTTTTTGTGTGTTTGTAGATGTTTATGAAGTTTGAATATTGTGGGGGGTGGGTTGAGTTTGGTTATAATTGTTTTAAGGGGAAAGTTGGAATTTTTTGTTTGTTTATGGATATTTATGAGCGTCGGGAATGTTGTTTGGGGGGGGGGGGGGGGGAGAAGGGAGATAGGGGTTTTTTTGTTGTTTGTGATTTTAATGAAGTTGGAATGTTGTGAGGGGTGGGTTTGAAGTGTGATTATAATTGTTTTGGGGGGAAAGTTGGAGTTTTTGTACGTGTTTGTGGATGTTGATGAAGTTTGAATGTTGTAGGAGGTGGGTTGAGATTCGGTGTACTCATTTTGGAGTTGAATTTGGAGTTTTTTGTTTTTTGTGGAAGTTTATGACATTTGAGTGTTTTTGTTTTGTTGTAGGATGCTATTCGGAGAGGAGGTTGGAATGTTGTTGAAGATGTTGTGTTCCAAACGTTGTTTTCATATTCTTTATTTTATGTATTTGTGATGACATATTTCTTGACGTTGTTTTTATGTTTTTTTTTTTTATGTATTTGTGAAGACATATGTTTTTTTGTAAACTATTTGGTAACTTTTTTCTATTTGAAGTAATAAAGAATAGTATGGATTTTGTTTTTTTATTTTATTTCTTATGTGAATATGTTTGAGTTGCTTAATAATGTTTTATAGGTTATTCAAATCAAATTTTAAAAAAATTACAAATTACAAATTAATTTTTTTTTAAAAAAAAAATGGCTATCTCTCGACGACTGGTTCAAATACCAATTTGAAATACTAAAATTGAACTCCCCGCAATGAAAATATATGCATCAGGAGTTCATAAACTCCCGATGTCGTATATTGTCGGGAGTTTGACTCCCGACACCATATATTAAGCGTCGGGAGTTGTTTTAAATTCCCGATGGTAGTTGTTTAAGCGTTGAGAGTTCTACTCCCGATGGGCTTATCCTGACCCAACTCCCGATGACCGGTACCTTGTCGAGGGTGGATCTCCTGACCCGTTTTCTACCATTTTTCGACGATTTTAAGCGTCGAAAAAGGTGTGATTTTTTGTTATGTATATTAAATTGCATTTAATATGGTTATTTAATTAATTAAATAATTGTTATTTAATTAAATTAGCCGTATGGGTATTTTTGGAAAGCTATGGAGAAAGTCTCCATATAAATTTGTTATTTTGCCCAAATTAGGATAAGGGAATTCATTTGGTGAAATAAAATCCTAGCCTTCAAATTAATCTCCTCTAAAAAATTTCTTTTCTCCATATTCTACCTTTGAATTCTTAAGAGAATAAGAAGGTCTCACTTATGGTAGTGTCCATTGTTCATTGGAGAATCGTTCTAAAGAAGACGACGAGGAAATCGCAAAAGAGTTAGGAAATCTTCAAAGGTAAGAATAGTTCTTCCTTCTTATTTTAACATGTTTATCTTTCTATATTTTGTTTAGAACACTGTTTTTTGTTTCTTTAAAAACGGAAATTCAAGATGTAAGACGTTCACACGCTTCCGCTTGGGATTCGATCCCAAAAATTGGTATCAGAGTCAATTTTTTGCATCCTCGTCTTTTGTATTTTTTAGACAAAAATCAGTTTAGAGGTGTGTTCTTAAATCTGCATTTTGAATGAAGGTTTGCAAGATTGGATGTTTTCAATTTTAGCATTTAGATTACTTTTAATGTGATTAAAATGTATTGTACTTTTTGAGCATTTTAGTTCTTGCTTCGAGTTTGTAAGTCCATGTCGATCAAAAGGGCAAGTGTTACTGAAGAGATCCGAAAAAGCGAAGGTGTTCGGAGTAGAAAACACAGGAAAAGGAGCATTTTGCCTGATGCTGCAATCGCAGCATTGCAATGCTGAAAACGAGACGAATGCGAGGAGGTCGTAGTGTCATGATGCTACCCCTTAGTGTTACGACGCTACGAACTTTGACGGACTCATGGCGGCACGTGCACGAGGAGGCTGCTGCTAAAGCTCTTTTTTTGGCTTAACTTCTTTATGTAATTAATTTGTATTAATTAAGTAAATTGATATAGTAGTTATATTAATTAAATTAATTATATCAATTTAATTAATTAATTTTACATTAGGGTGTCAAAATGGTCTAATTTTTGCTGGTTAAATTAATTTATTTATGCATAGGATGTATGTTTAGGTTAATATTTGAATTCACATTACATATTGTATGTTATATAGATTCAAAATACCCACCTTAGGATAAATGTACATGCTTCATAATTAAATATTGATGATGTTGACATTCAACATGCGAAAGTAATTAAGATCTTAAGCACGCTAATTCTATCAATTTTAGCTAAGAAACATGCAAGTTCATAAATGAAGAACTCTTTAATCCTTCAGTTCCAACTTGAATCTTTACACCAAAAGCTTGTAAACAACCACTTGAACTTTTCTACTATTCTCTAGGCCCTTAGATTGGATGGTGTAACCTAAAATGAGAATGAATTGAGCAAGATTGGAGAAGATGTTTTGGTGTTTTGTGAAGAACAAAAGAAAACCCCTTTTTCCTTCTAAAAAACAGATTGCACGAATGAATTCCTAGCAAATTCTCTCTGGTTTTCTAAAAAATGTCATGTAAATCAGATTGCAGGTATGAATGACACCAAGCACCTTGAGATTAAGTGGGATTGTAGGTGTTTCATGTTGGAAAAATCCACTTAAAGTATTTTTCCAATTAAAATGATTTTCAATAAAAATCATTTTTTAAAAATGAATTTGTTTTCAAATTAATTCTCTTAATTAATTGAAATCAAATCCTTCAAAATTAATTTCAAGTAAAATTTTATTCAAACAATTAATTTTAAATAAAATTTAAATAAATAATTAAACAATTTAATTAATTAATTAATTTAATATTAAATAATAAATTAATATAACACATATTCCAAACATGAATCCCTATTCATGTAATTAATATTTAAATCTTATTTCAATATTATCCAATTCTCCAATTTCGTTTACTTCAATAATTAAATGTGTTATTATATCGTATATAATTACTGATTCCCTTAATTCGAATGTCAATATTTCAAATTCACTCATCACACTATTCTAAGGTTTAATCCATTTGTGAGCTAGTAGGGGACCTAATAGACCTACAGATCATGAGCTCCAACGATCCGAAATTAATATGTTAAACTCTTTAAACCGAATTAATCAACATTCGTTAACTACCGGGTAACTCCACTAAAGCTCAATAATTGCACTCTCCTCACTGCAGATATAGTTCTGTCTACTTGATTTAACCATGATCAGTATGTCGACCCTTCATAAATTGTTCGTAATAAATGCTAGGTCAAAAGTTGTTTTACCCCCGAGATTACATCTTGTTCTTTAAGTCCCACTGATCCTCTAATGAACAATTGGCTTATGATCCAATCATCAAACCGAGTCCCTCACAAGCCAATGAGAGGGTGGGGCCCCTTGTTCAAGACTTAAAAGCACTTAAGGGAACAAACTCTCCACTATCCCTAAAAACGGATAGGACGAATTCCGTCTTGCACCTTTGTCCCCAGCTATCTACCTGGTCTTATCACTGAAATGAGGTCTTATTGAGCTGGCGTTATTGGCCAACCCTCACCCATGTAAATCTAATGATAATCCCAAATAAACAGGAGTTCAAAGTTAGCTCAGGATTAAGGTCAAGCTACCTAGGTCATCGTTTTGAAATAGTCAGTCTTAAACAGTAAACAACGTTCTAAAGTAAGAGTGACTTATTTCTCGATCCGGTCTTATGTAAACTCTTTAAATAGGATACTCCCACTCGCATGTCTCCACATGAACGATTCAGGATCACATCGTTTGTACTAAATACAAAGTGGGCCATATCCGATAGGGTTTCCAAAATAAGGTACCCAACCTTATCTGTATACTAACTATAGACCGTTTTGGCTATTTACTCGAACTTAATCCATTCTTATGTCTCCACATAAAGTCCAAGTACTTATGTAATAGCCATGGATCTTAGTTTGTTGGATTTAGTTTTTACAAGTGCAATTTACATATTCAATAGGGAATGGGTACGCATTGGTTACCATGGGCAGAATAGTGGTACAATACCACAGAAAGCGGGAGTAGCAAGCAGACGCAGGAGGGACAAACCTCATTTTGATTTCATCATTGGTAGAGATGGAGCACTCCTTTCTCCTATTCTTTGTCACTTCTTGGAAATCACGAAGAGGATTCCCGGACTAGACTGAGCGGGTTTTATTGCATAAACCTCAATAACTTCTTTATTGCAAATAGAATAGGTTTAATTTTACAAACTGCGAGCTTTAGGACATACAACCCAACAAATGTAAGGGTTATATTTTAAAGATGCATGATAATATAACATGCTCATGCATCATGATATAAATGTTATGTTATAATGATGTATGATTACATGAACCATGTCCATACATCATGCTACGTTGTAATTGTTATAATTTGTGGAATTATGTATGTGAATGTTTGATTTTCATATATAAGTGATAAAAGTGTTATATTTATCAAATGAAAATGGAATTTGAATTGAGCATGACATTACTTAGATACATATAATTGTTGTATTTAATCAATGTCATTAGATGCAAATTTATAGGTTTTAATAAAGTAGTAAAATATAAGTGTTATGTTTTTAATGAGATAAATTAAAATCTATAATCAAGAGTTTCATGCAAACATAGGTCCAAATTAATTTTAAATGGTTTAAAATTAATTCACCTAGACTTATGTTGTAAGTTTTTCTAATGAAATTAGAAACAGGTTAATCTTTTAATTTGTTTTAATATGATTAAAATGAATTCCATTAAAAGATTAAATTTATAAAATAATTGTCCATAAGAGACTTTTGTCTAAGGAACGTTCTATCTAGGCAGGGGTATTTAAACTGATGGAAATGAAATACCTCTACTTGGAAACTGATCTAGAAGGTGAATTGCGCAAATACTTTATAAGAATGCAATAAGTGATTGATTTTATTAAAGAGTTTAATAAATGAAAGCAAGTATTATTAAATTATTCAATATAAGTATTATTTTGAGCAAATTAAAAGGACTTAGGTAATTTCATTAGCCGTTTTTTAACAAAGTGTAATAAAACTCTAAAAATATTAGAATATTTTAGTGGGAGAAAATTGGTATATGTGATATATCAAATTTCAGCTCTCACGTCCCTAGGAGTTCACACCATGAGATTCATGCTCGACTTCCAGTCGCCTTGGCCACAGCCTCCCTTCGGAAAGTATTTGCATGGGTCAATATAAGGTGAATATGGAAAGTATTCATAGTAAGTGAGAGAGGGACGTGTGACAACATATATTACAGTCTCCTCCATTAGGTTGCACCGTGAGATTCCTATGGTTTGCCTGCGTGTTGTACTAGAGCAACCATCCCTTTGGAGGACCTGATCATAGGATTCGGAACAATGCAAACTCTAGCAATGGATAGGGTTTCTTAGGTTAATCTTCAATAGTTGTCTTTCCTTACGGTAGCCTGTTGAAGCGTACCTTTTGGATTAAAAAATTAGAGGGTCACAATTACGTAATAATTTAATCTAGTTAATGAATCCTTGACCGAAAACGACAACTAAAATCTATAGGAATAAGAGTTATTCTAGTATCAGTGATTAGCTGAGATTGTCTCAATTCGAGGGAGAAGTAGCTGATGACCCTTCATTGGTTGTTGCTCTAAACCTCTAAAGTATCTCTACAAAAACTAAATCAATAGTTTAATTAGGGTTCTATGATTACATGTGTTTTTGCTAAATTGATTGGATAATTAAGTAATGGGTTAAAAGAAATATAACTAATATGGTCAATTGTTTGTTATTCGTTTCAGCATGTCTTCCATGTTGAAAAATGAAAAATAACCAATGAAAACTATGCCACGTGGAAATCTAACCTGAATACGATTCTGGTTGTTGATGATTTGCAGTTTGTTTTGATGGAGGAATATCCTTCAATCCTCGGTCGCAATGCATCCCAAGCATTGAAGGATGCTTATGACCATTGGACGAAGGCCAATGATAAGGCACGGGTGTATATCCTGACAAGTCTGTCTGATATTCTTACCAAGAAGCATAAGGTCATGATGTTTGCGCGTCAGATCATGGAGTCCCTCAAAGAGATGTTTAGACAACCGTCCGTCCAGATTTGGTACGAGGACCTCAAGTACATTTATAATGCGCACATGAAGGAAGGCGAGTCAGTGAGAGAACATGTTCTCGACCTGATGGTCCAATTCAATGTTGACGAAATAAACGATGCAATCATCAACGAGCAGAGTCCGATGTCCTTTATTTCGGAACCTCTTCCGAAGAGTTTCCTTCAATTCTGCAGCAATGCGGTTATGAACAAAATATAGTACACCATGACTACCCTTTTTAATGAGTTACAGACTTATCAGTCCCTTATGAAAGGTAAGGTACTAGTAAAAGAAGAGGCACTTGTTGCCCATTCCAAAAATTTCTACAACAGTTCATCCTCAAGAAGTGAGTCTACTCACCCATCTTTTGGTTCTAAGAAGATTCAAAAAGGAAAGAAGGGAAGGGGAAGGCTTCCGCTGTTGGAAAGGGCAAGGTTAAAGTTGGCAAGGAAAAATGCTTCCGCTATAATGTGGATGGTAACTAGAAATGTAATTGCCCCAAGTACCTTGCTGAGAAGAAGAAAGAAAAGAAAGGTAAATATGATTTACTAGTCCTAGAATCTTATTTAGTGGAAAATGACCATGATGCCTGGATACTTGATTCGAGTGCCACTAATCACGTTTGTTCTTCTTTACACTGAAATACTTCCTTCCAGCATCTCAAGGAGGGTGAAATGACACTCAAGGTTAAAACGGGAGACACCATTTTAGCTCAAGTTATTTGGAAATAGATTTTTGTTTTTAGAAAAATTATACATTGTTCCTAAAATGAGGAGAAATCTTATTTCTATTTCCTGTTTTATTAAACAACCGTACTTTGTTTCTTTTTCATCTAATAAAGCGTTCATTATGAAAAATGATATGACTATCTGTTCAACTAAACTAGAAGACAACTTATATGTGTTAAGATCAACTGAATCAAAAGCACTTTTAAATCATGAGATGCTTAAAATTGTGAATACTTAAACAAAAAGGCGAAGAATTTCTCCCATTAACAATGATACGTATATTTTACATTTGAGATTAGGTCACATAAATCTCAATAGGATCGGAAGATTGGTAAAGAATAGACTTCTAAGCAAGTGAGAAGATGATTCGTCACCTCCGTGTGAATTCTATCTTAAAGGAAAAGTGACTAAAAGACATTTTAGTGAAAAAGGTCATAGAGCCAAAGAGCCCTTAGAGCTTATGCATTCGGATTTTTCTGGTCCTATGAATGTAAAGGCTAGAGAATGGTACACATATTTCATTTATTTTATTGATGATTATTCAAGGTATGGTTACTTAAACCTAATAGAATATAAGTCTGAGTCTTTGAAAAGTTAAAAAATATAAGGCTGAAGTCGAAAACCTATTAGGTAAAACGATTAAAATACTTCGATCTGTTTGGGGTGGAGAGCATATGGATTTAGAATTCCAGGACTATATGATAGAACATGGAATTCAATCCCAACTTCCAGCACCTGGTATACCTTAGTAGAATGGTGTATTAGAGAGGAGAAATATAACCTTACTAGATATGGTTCGTTCTATGATGAGCTATGCTCAATTATCTAACTTGTTTTGGGAGTATGCAGTAGACACTGCAGTTCACATCTTGAACAATGTTCCCTTGAAGAGTGTTTCTAAAACATCTTTCAAGTTATGGAGGGGGCGTTCTGCACATGTGTTAGTGACAAATCTTAAGAAGTTGGAACCTCGTTCAAGGTTATGCCAATTTGTTGGTTACCTTAAGGAAACGAGAGGTGGTTTATGACCTTCAAGAAAATAAGATATTTGTATTGACAAACACTACATTTTTTTAGGAAGACCACATGAGAGATCATAAACCACGTAGCAAAATAGTATTAAATGAAGCTACTGAAGAATCAACAAAGGTTATTAATGCAGCTTTCCTTCATCAAGAGTAAATGAAGAAGCCAACACTTCAGGCCAGTCTTGTCCTTCTCAATTATTGAGAGTTCCTCGACGTAGTTGAATGGTTGTGATAAAACTTGACTATTACTTGGGTTTAACTAAAACTCAGGTTGTCATACCAGATGATTGTGTTGAGGATCCATTGTCCTATAAACAGACGATGTATGACGTAGACAAGGACCAATGGGTCAAAGCCATGGACTTTAAATTGGAGTCTATGTACTCCAATTTAGTATGAGAGCTTGTAAATCTACCCGAAGGAGTTAAACGTATAGGGTGTAAATGGATCTATAAAAGAAATAGAGGCGTAGTTAGAAAGGTACAGAACTTCAAAGCTAGACTTCTAGCAAAGAGTTATACCCAAAGGGAAAAGGTTGACTATGAGGAAATTTTTTTCCTTGTTGCTATGCTTAAGTCTATAAGAATTCTCTTGTCCATAGCCATATATTATGACTATGAGATATGGCAAATGGATGTCAAAACTGCTTTTTTAAATGACAATCTTGAAGAGAACATCTTTATATCTCAGTCCGGGGGGTTCATAGCCCAATGTCAGGAGCAAAAAGTTTTCAAGCTGAATCGATCAATTTATGAGTTGAAGTAGGCATCCAGATCTTGGAGCATTAAATTTGATACAATGATCAAATATTGTGATTTTGATCAAAACGTTGATGAATCTTGTATCTACAAGAAAATCATCAATGATATAGTAGATTTTTTAGTACTTTATGTGAACGATATTCTACTCATTAGGAATTATGTGATGTGCCTTACTAACATTAAGGAATGGTTGTCAGCCAAATTTCAAATGAAAGATTTAGGAAAGGCACAGTATGTACTTGGGATCCAAATCATTAGGGATCACAAGAATAAAACACTGGCTTTGTCTCAAGCAACTTATATCGACAAAATGTTGACTTGATATTTGATGCAAAACTCTAAGAAGTTGAGGATATAGAGTATTCCCTATGCCTCAGCTGTGGGCAGCTTAATATATGTTATGTTTTGCACTAGACCAGACATTTGTTATGCAGTAGGAATAGTCAGTATTTACCAATCCAATCTAGGGTCAAACCATTGGACCGCGGTTAAGAACATTCTTAAGTATCTTAGGGGAACGAGGTACTATAAGCTAGTGTATGGAGTTAAGGATTTTATCTTTTGAAGATACGTCGATTCTGATTTCAAAAAAATGACAAGGATTCTAGGAACATCAGAATCAGTGTTTACTCTAAATAGGGGAGTTTTAATATGGCGTAATATCAAGCAAGGGTGCAATTCAAATTCCACTATGGAAATTGAGTATGTAGCTGCTTGTGAAACAACAAAAGAAATAGTTTGGATCAGGAAGTTCGTAAGCGATTTGAAAGTGGTTCCAAATATGGACTTGCTCATCACCTTATACTGTGGCAATAGTGGGGCAGTAACTTGTTGGGATTAGTGTCCTAATTCCCCAGGAGTCTCGTTGTTTTGTAAAGATACACATTGTTCAATGAATAAAATAAATGTTATTTAATTCTGACATTTACTCGTATCCAATAAACAAAGCTCCTTGGTTATCTCATGTGAACTTAAGCATGTATATGTGATATACAAGTGGATCATGCCTTAAGTGATAACCTAAATAGGTCTGTAGTATAAGGATTAAGGTGGGATACTTGATCCTAGTGACACTACAGATACGACCCGCTTTATAGAGGTTTGCAAGTGTTATAAACTACTAAATATGGTAGATCCTGACCATTCATGTGGAGACGTGGAGCGGAGATGTCCTATACAAAGAGTTTGTATAAGAGCAGGACCACGAGATGACTAGACTTTGTATATAACACCGTTGATACTAGAGACTTGTATCTCACCTAAACGACCATAGGTTACACGACCTCAATCTTGGGTGTTTTGGGAATTCCTGCCTTTGAGAGCGGTTCTTCGATTAGTATGGGTGAGGGTGGCTAAGTTTCAAGAAGACAAGGTAGACGAAGCAGTGCCTTTGATCAGGCCTTCCTTTATTCCGATTGATAGATTGATTGGCAGTGGGCGTGAACGCAATGCTACTACTTGACCTCTATCCTATAACTTAATATGAAATATAGCGCTCATCGAAGGCTGCACCAGTCCTAAAAGAATATAGTGGGAGGTGCCACCTCTGAGAGAGAGAAAGCGAGACGGAAAAGAAGATTCAAGACAGCAAACTGAACGAAGAACATTGAACAAACCAGTTCAAATAGACTCTCACACCATAGAACAGAGAGCCAAACCAACCAACTCATAGCCAAATTGTCAACTTAACATGCCTACCTTTTCGTGGACTTGTCTGATCTGGGAGCTGGGAACTCAATCCATAAGATGGAGTTCACTCCTTTCCCGAAGCAATGATGAGTAGAGAGATTGCTCCTTAAGGCTGATCCTGGGGGCTTGAACATAGTGGCCGCAACTTCTCTTTGGAAGAGAAGACTCAGTCATAATAGGACTATGATTTATATTCATTAGAGAGATCAGTGGTACTTAAGGAGACAGATGTAACTACAGGGGCATAACGGTTATTGGCCCAGCTGTACTTACGAGCAATCTGTACAAGGTTGTCGCACTGCTGATTAGTTAAGATGGACACATAATATATCTGTGGTAAAGAGAGTTCAGTTGTCGTCTTTAGTGGAGTGTCTGGCAGTTAACGGATGGTGGATATCGTGACAAAAGAGTTTGGTCAGTTATTCACGTACTGTTGGAGCTTCGGAACTACAGGTCCATGAGGTCCCCTTGGTAGCTTGGATTCTGTTGAGGATTAGTTCTTGGTGTTGATTTGAAATGTTCAAATTGATAAAAGGTATTTTGATTATATATGATAAAATCAGTATGATGTATAAGATACATCTAGTGGAGGATTGATATAAATGAGATTTACGTTAAGTACCATGGAATAGAAAAAGAACTATGGTTTATATATTTCATAAGATGAAATATTAAAATTATAGGTTATAAATATAGTATGATAAGTTGGTTATCATTTATGTTTATAATAATATTAATATTGGATAATTAATTCTTTTTCTTTAAATAACCAAAGTAGTGGGTGGTTATTAGATCATGGTAACCGTGAGTTTAAAAGGAAAGTGGTTTCCTATTTGAAGAAGTTTTTCAAAACGATTGAAAAGAATTTTTGAGTTTTCTCTTCGCGAAAAAGAAACTCACGAAGTCGTCAAGTAAATACAGATTTACTAAACGACGGATGGGCGAACTAAACGATCGCATAGCTTTGCTAGAAAATCGCTGACCCAAGGTAAACGATCGTGTAATGTCTTTAGGTGACAGACCGAGCTAAATGATAGACTAAACGATTGCATAGATTTTGCTAAACGATCGTATAGTTTATCTAAACGATTGGCATCGACCTATACGATAGGTCTCCGTCATCCTCCCACTTGCACAGTCGTGTACCCGATTGGTGTTTCCTCTTTCATCTGCCTAATACCAAGTCCCAACAGAGCCCACCCTCTAGATTCTCACACCGAGAATACCAAGGTCTCCTTGTTGGTGGTGTCAGACTCAACTCGACAACGTTGAGGTTTTCTAGAGGCCGTTCGTGTTGCGGAAGAGTTCGTGACCGAGGAGATCATTGAGGACGAGCACGAAATGTTCGTGTTGTGTTTGTGTGGTGTTGCGGTTGTGTAGATCGAGCATTCATGGTTGCTGTTGTTCGATCAGAGTCGCGCATCGGAGTGTGGAGACGCTTTTGCATTTGTTCGTAGAGTTTCTCTCCTTTATGCATTTGTGTTATTCATGCAATAATTTCTCTGTATAATCGCATAACCGTTTGTTTGAAGACGACTGTAAATATATGTTCATTCATGTTTGTAATTTAGAATAGTCTTGTTCCTCTGCTCATGGAAATCTCGCTTCTGATTTCCTTCATAATTAACTCTAAAGAACCTCGTAGTCACAAACGAGGAAAGCATATTGAGAAGAAGTATCACTTGATCTGGGAGATTGTACAACAAGGAGATGTGATCGTCACAAAGATCGCCTCAGAGCACAGTATTACTGATCCATTTACGAAGGCTCTCTCAACTAAAGTGTTCGGGAGTCATCTAGAGAATCTAGGTCTTTGAGACATGTATATTGTATAATCTAGGGCAAGTGGGAGATGTGTAATGGGTATATGGATGCTCTAGTTTATTGTATTTATTTTCCATATTCTCACTACTTTGGATTATGATATTATGTACAGCCTACTGACTAGAGTTTTAGTTCAAGTGGGAGTTCGTTGGGTTTTATGCCTTAAAACTCGTAGATAGTAAAGGTTATCAATTGACCGTCATCAATAAAGAGTTATCAATGTTAATTCAATAAATGTTATTGATTGTATTGTATTCTATTTTTTCTTAATGATCTAAATCCAATAAACTAACATCCAAAACTGCCTTATTATTTTTTAGACATATAGGGATCAATATTCAAGAAATAGCCTAAAGGGTCTATAGTATGATTAGCTAAACTCTAATACATTGATATGATTAGCTAAACTAAAATGTTAGAAATTATGAAATTATATAAATATTTAAAGCTTAGCAACTAATAATAGTGTCACAACCAATTAAGTGAGCTTAGCTCAATGCTATTGACATGACTTGCAGTTGTTGTACTAAAAAATAATAGTGATATCAACTAGTGTATAGTTCAAACCAAGTATTTTACATCATATATCATTGACTAAAACTAGATTAGAGTGTTTTAAATTTCTTCATCTCCACTTATTGAACTCAAAACAAAAAATAAAAAGAAACTAATATCAATATTGTGAATAATATAACTAAAAACATATAAGATATAATAGAAATAGTTAACCATTTAAAGTTTAATAAGTTAATTAATTGTAAATTTAATCCTATGGTTTTAAATATTTCGTTACAGTCCCTCCCTATGATTTGGGCATAGGTTCAATTTGGTATTAAATTTTGTCATAATAGTTTTAGCTTTAGCTTTCTTTACTTTGAATGCCAATAGTATGGTTAAAATCTTAATGATTTCGTGCATTATAATATGTTTTATTTTTACCCCTTGATAAATTCATTTTTTTCAATGTTATTCAGACAAGTAGAATATTGGAGAATTCGTATTTGATTTATTTTTAATTAAAACAGGCATAACTAAATAGTTATACAGATGCATTAATAATTAAAAGGTCTACGATTCGAATTTCGTATCCTTATTAATCTGCTCACTAAGAAGTTGATAAGGGATGTGACATGAGCCATGAGGATTTAATATTGGGTAGGCAAAAAGCCCTTTTGCTAACGCAAGCATTCTTACTGTTTCTTCTCATTTTCCTTTCCTGTGAAAGCATTTAATTTTCATGCAATAAAGGGAGATGTGAAATTTATTATTTATATTAAAAAAAATACATGTTTTTTTTAGTCTTTTAAGGTTTTGAATTTAGCTTCCATATAAGTTTTTAGATTTAAAAATATTTTACTTTTATTTTCGAATTTTAAGTTAAATTTTAATTTGGTCCTTAAAATTTTAAAATGTTGCATTTTTACTTCTAAATTTTGAAGTATTGAGTTTCTTTTCCATTTAGTCTTCAAAATTCAATGTTTTACATTTTCACTCCTTAATTTTTTTTACTAATACTCACTTTTGGCATTTGACGTTAAAGGTGAGTAATTTAAAATAATTTTGATAATGACAAAAAATTAGTAAAATTATTTTAATTTATTAAACTAATAGGTATGAAATCTTCACAATTCACATAGTTGAATGAGAAATTTTGGACCAATCATACATTGTCACGTCATTTATCAAATTAATGATGAAATTACAAATAATTGAATTTTGGACTAGTTGAAAGTTGACATGTATCCCAAGTTGAAATTGAAGATATCAACTGGTAAATCTCGATGATGCCACGTATTTTAATCATGACCATTAGATTAAACATAATTAATTCAATCCAATTTGATATTATTATTTGTGCTAAAGTCCAATTGAGCAAAAAAAATGTTAAATTTAGTCCAAAGGTCAAATAAGGTTCAAATCCAATTAATTGGGCCCAAGGGCCAAGTCCATGGACCAACCAAGCCCAAGTCCACAAAGTTCACCATAAAACTCTATAAATAGAGAAGTTCTATTCATTTGTGAGACAGAAAATTCTACTCTCTAGAGAGGCTAGAGAGAATTCTCATAACAATCAGAAGACTCCTAGATTTCTGGAGTTGCACATTTCTTGAAGTCACAAGACTCCTGAAGATACAAAGTTTCTTCCAAGACTTTGACTTAAAAAACAACACGCACTCTGCTTACTCAAGTCAAATGTACACATTCAACTGAGAGAGAATTAGAGGATCAAGTACTAAAGATCGAACGACATCCACAAAATCTACATCAACACAAGTTCAACTCCACAAAGTTTTTTTTGAAATTTCGTGCGAACAAATTGGCATGCTCGGTAGGACATATCTATATCTCATCTCTCTCTCAACATTCAAACAAACTAATGGCACCAAAGAAAGCTACATCTAAAGTAATTGTTGCAATCGACGCCTACACATGACTTGTCACCCGCAGTCGTTCAAAGGAGATCATGCGTGAGCAAGAACAAGGTTCTGCTATAGCAGACAAAACCTGGGAATAGCTAACAAAATCTCCTAAATGATGTAGAACTCAAAGAAACTAGAGAGTTTACTTTATTTATTTATTTACTATAATTTAATTTGGAGTATTGCAATGATTAAAGAGTTACACTACGAGTGATGTTTATACTCTTAATTTGATGTAAATCCACTTACATTAAAAATTTGTATAATTGTAGTCAATTTTACAAATATTTGAGGTAATTTATCTTATATATATGTTATACAAACTATATGTGATTTTGAAAGTAGTACAAATAAAAAAAAAAATTGCTATTAAAAGTTGCTTACTATCTGTAACTTAGCTTCTACAACGAGGTTCTAAAATGCTATATATTTCTTATGACATTTTTTACTGCGGTAAAAAATGTTATCAAAAGTCATTCATTGTAATGCAGCGAAAAGTTTTCATAACTTTAAATTTATGCAACAAAACATGATTTTTTTTATAGCTTAAGTTATAGCATTGAAAAAATGCTAGAAAAATTTAGGGACTTCCAATAACATCAGCTATGACAACATGGTCATTCTTTCATTGCTACAAAAAATGCTATTAAAGCAACCATAGCATTTTTGCTAATGCTATGAAAAGTTTCCATAGTATTAAAATTAAGCTATCGAAAATGAACTTTTTATAGCATTTTTTATAGTATTGAAAAAACACTATGAAAAGCCTGTGACTTTCAATAACATTGTGTGTGACTGCATTTTAAAAAATGCTATAGAAAGTCTATGATAGTATTTTTTTAAAGCTATCATATTTGATATTTGTTGTAGTGTGATTATTTTCCGTTAGCTCAGTGAATTCCTTTCACCGATGAATCATAGGTCCTCTCTAAGATAGAGAACTTCTTATCAAGAATGAAGTCTTAGGCTTCACCTAGGATCGAGAATTCTTTCTCAACAACACTACCTTAGGTTCCCCTTAAGATAGAAATTATCTTCAAAGTATTGCTATTTTCAATTAATGCAATCGTATAGCAAAATATGTCGAGTATAGATAAAAAAAACTTCAATGTTGCACAAATCGGCCACCAAGAATAAAAACACTTTTGGACCATAAACAAATATGACAACCCTAAAAGAACACTATTATTCTTCTTTTAAAACTGTGGCCATGAAAGGAAACAAATTCCTCCATTGGAAATAATAAGCAGTATCTCAAATAAGGAAAATATTGGGCAAAGTATATAAATTTGTCAAAAATTTTCAGATAAAAAAAAAAAAGAAAAAAGAAATATACTTCAGAAAGTAATATTATTCGTGACCGATGTTAAGATTACATTTTTGATAACAACAAAAATCACAACAAGTGGTCTTAGAAAAAATATAGAGCCAATTAACAAATCCGTAACCATTGGAAGCTTTATTGTTGAGCTTTTTGTATTTTGTTGATTGAAAACAGCATTTTGAATGCCCATTTTGGAAAGGGAATGATAAATTGCAAAGGCCAACTTTGTAATTTTCCATGTGAGGACTTGAGTTGCAAATTTGGGAATATTCTTAAGCACTACAGCCATAGCCAAGCTACTCCCATGTACAACCCTACTTTAAGTATAGGGTTTCTTTGAATATAAACCTCTCCATATTTGTTCAGCTCCTCTGTCTGCAAATTTTATATCTTGAATTTGTTATTTGGGTTTTTATGATAATGAAATGATTTTTAAAGAAATGAGTTGCTTGCCTGATTTAAGAAGCCTAAAGTCAAGACTTTACAGCCCTTCTGATCTGTATAAGTTATTGCTTCTTCAATCAAGCTGTCTATTGATTTGGTTTAATTTGCCACTGAAGTACATACTGCACAAATAAGTTCAAGCTCCTTTTATTAGATACCAAACTAGTTATATATCCAAAAAGGGAAAAATAGCCCTCAATAACCATTTAATTTTTTTATTTTTACAAATTGTACTCGTTTTTTCTTTCTAAAACTTATTTAATTACCTTATGTAAGGAAACATTTGAAAATATGGCATGTTTTGTTTTACTATTTTTTAATCATAGCTTTCATCTTATGTCAGTAAAAATTTGAGTTTTAAGTTAAATTTCAAAAAGAAAAATCATACTCTTTTTAAGTTTTCAAGATACTAAAAAGTAGATAGTAAAAATATGGGAATAAGTAAGTATTTATACGCTTATGAATTGAATCTACTCTAAAAAGATTATAAAAAAAGAGACAATAAACTTAATTTTAAAAGACAAAATAATTACCCAAATCTTTTAAGTGGTTAGATGTTTAATTCATCACTTGAACTTTAAATTTGGGGATGGTCCACGTTTGCATCTTCAGCTTCCAAATTCGGTTGCTTTCAACAAGAGATGTACGGCCATAGATCCACGTCAGCAGCATGGTGATTGGGGAGGGGAACTACAGATACCACGTGGAAGTGTGGGGCCTGGATGCCATCTTGGCAAATCCTTGATGTAGATGATAGATGGAATCAGCAGTAGTGGATGAGTGAGATGGACTACGTTAGCAACATCTTCGTGTCTTTTAGAGGGATTTGAGATGGAGAGGATCGGTATAACTGCAGACAATGTTAGATGTAATGGTAGAAGGTTGGGATGTTCAAATAACCCAACAACTCGAATAACCTAGACTATCCAATCTAAAATATAAAGATTCGATTAAGTTAGTTTTGTTCTTGGATTTGGTTGGGTTAAACTTTTTTCTATTTTTTTTAGTTGAGTTAGTTGTGGGTTGGCTACAAAAATTTGGTTGACCCAATCCAACCCAAATTATATATATATATTAAGTTTGATTACTTTGTATTAATTAATTTGTGAATTTTTAATAATTTTTTTAAATTGTTATAATATTTGTCTTTGTTTAAAATTTACAATAAATATTATAGATATTTGGTATTTGACATTTTAATTTTATGAGATTTTAGGAATGTTTGGCTCGCGATAAAAGAAGAACCTTGAGTTGAGTTGAGTTAGTAATTATTATCTGGAGAGTTAAATTGTTTGTGTTTGTTGTGCAGAGTTGAGTTGAGTTGAGTTGGTCATTATTATAGAGTTGAGTAGAGTTGAATTTGAAATTCTGTGTTTGGGTGCAGAATTGAGTTGAGTTGAGTTGGGTATCTAATACAATTTTTGTAAATGAGATTGGTTCTTTTTTTTTTTTTCTTATTTGCTGTTGTTGATTAATTTTTAACTATACACCTATTTTCCCAACTCTTTTATGACATGAACCGAAAAAAATCTTTTTTTTTTCAATTTGTAAAACATAACAAATTCTTTTCAATGTATTCTTTTAAGAAACGTAAAAAAATCTAATTATCTTCAATCTGAATAGCATACCACCAAAATATATGTCATATTGCAACTCAATTTACTTATGAATTAGTATATTGTATGTATGTATATTGAATCTTGCCAACTTAAAATTATTATAAAAAAAATTAACATGTTGTACACATAAACGTTGAATAACGGGATAATTTAACAGTTTATGTTTATATAATATGGATCGTATATGTCGAACTGAAATTATACATAGAATAATTATCTTTCATTTCATAATGATGGTGATAATGTGATAGTGTAGTATAGTTACATTCTTCTGAACATCACAAAAATTATATCAAATGATTGAACACGTGGTCGTTCCAAAAAACAAATTGACATAATATATGTTTTTGGGTTGAAATATTAGGTGGTCGGTCTAGTGGGTCCGAGCATATAGGCATGTGCAATACCGTAGTCGTTTCTCTTTCGATACAGTGAGGAAAAGGTCCGTCTTTTGTCTGTTCATACCAATTATATCAATTAGGATGCATCTATCATCCTCAGTCAGCCTTTCAATACCAAATATGGCTTGAACTACCTCATTCCGACATCTAAATTCCAGCTCATATTTCTTGGTTTGCCACACAATGAATCTGCCCATATGCGTTGATTGAAAATTAGTGATTGATCACATGATGTCAATCATTTAATTCTAGAATGTCAGTCGTTTCCTCTTACTCCCTCTGGATGGCTCTGTTGATTCGCTTGCTCTGCCTGTGGAGATATGTGGTACGCTTGCTCTCCTCATGGACATATCTACTTGATCTTCTTCCATTCTATCCTCAAGCAGTTGGGTTTGTTTATTATCTGGGGTAGGGTATTCTTGAGATCTTCGTCGAATCTCATCCTCCATTCCTAGAACAAATTTGACGCCATCACCACTCGAGACTCGCAGGACTACTCGGTTGCCCTGTCTTCCCAAATACATTTGATAGTTCATCATAATCGGAGAATGGCTTGTTCCATAATCCCTTCGCGTTAGGATGACTCTGCATTGGTATGTAGAAGCAATACTAGAAATAATATGAAAACAAGTGTGGTGTACATTTTCATTTTTATAGAAAAGTTACCCGAACCTAAACGTCGAAGATTTCCCTGTCCATCTGAACGCACTTGAACTCATGAACAACTGAACTCATGAACGTCAACTGTCAGATGTAGTATCTAATGTTCGTTGGTTGTTGTTCTATCCTTCTATTATTGTTAAGCAACTTTGCCAATCTTATGAGCAATTGTCTTTAGACTCTGTAATACTTGTTATGATTGTAAATAGCTCTTGAACAATCTCCTCTTACTAGGACAAGGGGGAAGTATGTAAATCCTGAGAGGATGAATTGTACTTAGAATTAATGAACTTAGATTTAGTTACAAAATGACAAGTCTTGTCAACTGAGTACACCACTCATGTCCTACTATCTCGAGCCAAGTATACATTACGATCATCCGTTGTACTGCATTGTCCTACATGCTGTTCATTAACTAGTCCATTAGGGACAACCATAACTGGTCCAACTTGCATTGTACAATAAGACCTATGCGCATGCTCTGCTTCATCAAATATTTCATACAACTTATATAATGTCCCCTTGTACTCACTAACTTGACTATGACATTCGTGTCAAGATAGATAGATCATGGTTACGAACAACGAATATCACATAGAACTTGTATTTTCTCATCTACCTATATTTTAAAAATAGAGTAGTCAATATCAGTGATAAGCGTTGAGGTGAAGGATTTTTTGGGGAGTTAAGATTTAGGAGTTCTAATGGTTATGGTTTAAGGGTTCTCATGCAATCCTTTATTACTTATATGTGTCTTAAATTATTCAACTAGATATTCTAGTTGAAAAATTATAAGTATATTTACGTAAAATTAAAACTAGCCTAGATAAGTATTATTATAGTTGAGATCATTTGATTTTTCTAAGATATACTACAATAGTTGAGAACATATTAGCCTACAATTTAAACATACTCTAAAGTTTTGATAAATGCTTAAATTGTGTAATTGATAAAATAAATATCATCTAAAAATGCATAGAGAGTTTGAAAAAAATTATATTAAAAAAAGAAATAAATAGTTTATGTAATTAGTAAAATAAATATCATCTAAAAATGTCATAAATAATTAATATCATCTAAAATGTCATACATAAAGAGTTTGAAAAAAAAATAATATTAAAAAAAAAAAGACAATACTTCCATATTACAAAACAACTTAGTGTTTAGTCAAAATTTGAAGATTAAAACTTTGAGACAAGGTTATAGAATGAAAAAAATACATATATGAAAATTTAGATCTAACAAAAAAAAAAAAAAATCTAAAAAGATTTTTCTTTTTATCTCATACTTAGAGCTTTAATCCATAAGGTAGTGACATATTAGAAAATAATTATTAAAAATTTAATTTTTGTTAAAAGCACTTTTAAGACATGTTAAAAGCAAATTTAAGACTTTTTTTTCATTTTATTCATATGCTTATGATGTTTAAAAGGTACTAACTTTCGTGCCTGTGTTTATTCCTATATTTATGATGTTGAAAAGATATTAACTTTTGTTCTTATGCTCTCGATACAAATACCTTATTCTCTTAAAGATAGTAAAATAGACCACCTTTTGTTTCTTTTGGATAACCTACAAATAGGCATAGTTTTGAACGACATTCCAATTTTTTAGGGTTTTGCTTCGCTTTTACTAGAAGATCGCTTCGCTTTTGCTAAACGATTGGGCATCGACCTATATGATAGGTTCTGTCTTCTTCCACTTGCTCAATCGTTTACATGATTGTTGTTTCCTCTTTCTTCCTCCTCAAATGAAGTCCACACAGATCCCATCCTCTGGATTCTCACACCGAGAATACCAAGGTAGCCTTCTTGGTGGTGTTATACTCAACTCGATGCCGTCAATGTTCCATGGAGGTTGTTCATGCTGTTGGAGAGTTCATGACCGAGGCCATCGCTGTATTCAAGTGTGCGGTGTTCGTGCAGTGTAGCGGTCGTGTTGTTTAAACGTTCGATGTTGTTGTGTTCGAGTGTTCGTGATCAAGAAGCGTGGAGACTAGTCTACAAATGTGTGTAGAGATTTCTCTTCTTGATAATTTGTAATTTCATGCTGTAATTTCTGTATTGAATGCATAACCCTTTGTTTCGTTTTATGACCATAATTTTTAAAGTTTATACATGATTGTAATTTTTTAATGATCTTTTCTGCTGCTCATGGAAATCCTTGTGATCGATGTCCTTCAATAGAAACTTCTGTTAATAATCAAATTGTTAAAAGCCATTTGCAAATATTCAGATACTAAATGACTAAGATCGAAATATAATAAATTTAAAGATTTCTAGATCTGACTGTTAACAAGAGTTGTTAAGACAGGTCAGACGCATCTTAATCAAAGAGTTGAGAGTACCTCAATGTAGTGGGAGGAAATTGTGCTTCCTAGTCATTATTGAGAATTAGATACATTCCCTATATATAGTTTAATAAGAAGCCTATTGTACACTAATATGTTTACAATGATTCTATCGGCTAAAGTGTTTGAGAATTATCTAGTAAGACTAGACATACCAGAGGTTAAAAACCTAGGGCAAGTGGGAGAAATATCGGGTATGGGATACTGAATGGTAAACCATGGGTATGGGATGCCCTAGTTTATTTTATTTCTCTTAAAATTTAAAAACTCAGTCTTATATATTGGATATATAAGTTACCACTGGAGTTTTAGTCCAAGTAAGAGTTTGTTGTTAAGTTTTATGTCCTAAAACTCGTGGTTAGTAAACAATAGAACTTATTCTGAAAATTCAATAAAGTTATTATTGAATATATTGTTTTTTAGAAATCCAATAAACCAAAGTACATTAATTATTATATGAGTACCTGAACTTTATGTGGAGACATACAAATAGATCAGGTTCAAGTAAATAGTCAAAATGATCTATAGTATATGAATAAGGTTGGGTGCTTTATTCTGGTAACACTATTGGATACGACCTACTCTGTTGTTGTTACAAAGAGTTGTAAAGTGCTACAAACGAAGTGATCCTAATTTGTTCATGTTGGGACATGAGGAGTGGGGATGTCCTGTGCAAATGAGTTTTGTGTAAGATCGGACCACGAAACCAGTCACTCTTACTTTATAACGTTGTTTATTATTTAAGACTGACTATTTCAAGGCGATGACCTAGGTAGCTTGACCTTAATCCTGAGCTAACTATGAACTCCTGTTTGTGCGGGATTATACTTTGATTTGCTAATAGTGAGAGTAGACCAACTGCCTCTACTCAATAAACTTACCATTTTAGGGATAAGACGGGATGAATAGTTGGGGACATAGGGTGCAAGATGGAATTCACTCCTACCCAATTAGGGATAGTAGAGAAGTTGTTCCCTTCAAGTGCTGATTATGGGTTTTGAACAAGAGGTCTTACCCTCTCATTGGCTCGAGAGAGATTCGATTTGTTGATTGGATCACAAATCAATTGTTCATTAGGGGATCAGTGGGACTTAAGGAACAAGAGGTAATTTCGTGGATAAAACAGAGATTCAACCCAGCCATTATTACGAGCAAACTGTGAAGGGTTAACTTACTAATTATGGTTATATCTATTGGACATAATATATCTACAGTGAGGGAGTTCAGCTATGGGCTTTAGTGGAATCACCCATTAGTTAACGAATGGGGGTTAGATCGGTCTAATGAGTTTAGCCAATTAATCTCGGATCATTGGAGTCCATGATCTGTAGGTCCGCGAGGTCCCCCTACTAGCTCGTAAATGGATTAGCTCTAGAATAGTGTGATAAGTTAATTTGAAATGTTCAAACTAGAATTAAATAAAATTGGAGAAATAATATTTCATTATGAATTAAATATATGAAGATAGTATTGTGTAAAATTAATATAATATTTGATATTAAATTAATTAGAATTATTTAAATTAAGAAAATTAATTTATGAAACTAATTTTGTAAAATTAATAATCATTTCAATTTTATTTAATAAAATTGATTTATGAAATAAATTTTGATGAAATTGAAAAACAAGAAAGAAATCACAAAATGAAAAAAAATGTTTTTTCCATTGTCTTCTTCCAAGTAGCTCATTGACAACCCACTTCTTCAACCTTCATTAACTCCAAACATGTGCTACATCTCATGCAGTAAATCTCTTTGCATGAATGTCTACAATATATTAAAGAGATTGGAGTTTTTTTAAGAAAATGCAACCGAACAAATTTTTCAGAAAAATTCGAGTGAAGAAGCTATTCTTCTGCTGGGTTGCTGCAGTGTGTTAGTCTCCAAATTCCTTAATTCAAGCTTATTTTGAGTCCCACTACTCAATTTAGAGCACCAAGAGGATAGTAGGGAAGATTTTGGAGGTGGTCTACAACATGATTCAGAGCAGATTTGCAGCTGAATTCAAGCTTAGAGGAAGTTCTTCAAAGGTATGTCTTGAAATCCATTTATTTTTGTTGTATCATGCTCTCATTTCTACCAAAATTAATGAAATATAGTGCTTATGGATCTTGATTACTTCTGATGCACATTGGTACGTTCCAACAGTCTCGCTGAAAGAAGGCCAGAGAATGAATGAAGTATCGATGGGTTCCATTTTTGGGCGAATCTGAGCTGTCAAAGAAGAAATCAAGATCCAGGACGAACCATATGGAATTTAGCAAGTCATGCTTTAATGAAAGTTACTTATTGATAGCAAGCCTCAAAGTTTGCTAAGCTATTTCCTTTACTGATGTTTACGAATGCTTGTTAGATTAATAACTTATAGAGTATGGATAGGTATGGTCCAGACATGATGTTCTTAAGTAATTAATGTCTAGCGCTTATGAAGTATGTTGTCCTAGAAAAAGTCTGAATTGTTAACGTCTACTATTAGGGAAAGCTAAGTCTATAAGACAAAACTAAGTGTGATGTTTATATGTAGGACTCCTAGTAAATTATGTTTAGCTCAATACCTCAAAGTGGTAACCAAGCTTAGAGGCGGTTGATGATAGGATCGTAGCTATGTACATATAGGGCCAATAGGACTGGGAAGGTGATAGACAGAGGAGCCATATCTCAGGAGATGAATTCAAGTTTCAATAAAACTTATTAATGAAGAATGCTATGCGTTGAGTTGGTTTTGCATTAGCAAGAACTATGAAGAGTGATAAACTATGTGATTTCAATGATAATTGTTGATAAGTTTATATGTTTTTAAACAATTAAGTTTCATGAGATTGCTTAGCATTTTCATCAAGTATGTACTATTTTAGCGCATGCCAAGGTGATATGTTAGCCTTATTTTAGATTAAGTATGTTCTAAAGACTGTAACTAAGTTTCTATAAATGCTAAGCTTAAAGCTATGTCCTGAAACATTCATATATATATATGATTTTAAAGCATGATATGTTTTCAGTAAGCTAGATACTGAAAGTATAGAAGGTGTCCAGGAAGTACCTAAGGTGTTGACGGTACTTAGTGACTCCACGTGCATGTAGAAAGTTCTAAAGAAGAGGTCGAAGTATGGGTCTCTTAGGCCATATTTCAGTAACCTGAGGATGAAGTATGGGTCTCTTGGCTTGATACAGACGTTGGGAGCTTGGGCGATGAATGCTCATTCTCAACTAAGATTCAAGAAGTATTCACATAGTATGTTTTATGCTTCAAGTGTTATGGAAGTTGTTCGATGAGTTACAATTAAAGACATAAGTAATGGTCAGAAGTGATACATCTCGACTAAAGTTATAGTGGAAGTTGGGTCGAAGGGTCCATCCCCCAACCAAGCTTTAGTTCAGTAAGGTTATGCTCAAGAGCGGGCCAGAGGAGTCGCTCTCTTGTAAGATATTTAATATGGAAGTTGAGGCCTAAGGACATCCTAGAGCTGATCTGTAACGACCCAAATTCAGAAGGGGTACATGAATGAACTGGTATCACATCCGAATGAGAGGGATCCTGAGAACATGAAAGTATGGTTAAGAAAGGCTTAAAATAATTGAAAGTTACTTCTTATACCAACAAGTTGCACCTTCCTTTTTGGTGGCTCAATTATAAGAACTCCAAAGTTAATTGTGCTTAGCTTGGAGCAATCCTATGTTGGATGACCTCTTAGAAATTTTTCTAGGATGCATGTGAGTGAGGACAAAGTATGCTGAAATGACCCGTGTTGGTTTGTGGGTACAACTTTTCATGGTCAATGATGCCTAAGTTATGTTTAGTTACTAGTAGATAAGTTTTATGTAAATACTTTCTTGACTAATTTTTCAGTTTTCAGCTACGTTTTTCAGTTCATGATCTCTTTGTTAAACATGATTGATATCTTTGTCTTTTACCTTTCAAAGGTTAGTCACTCACTGGGTTTTTAGCTCACCTTGTTTAAATGTTTGAAAGTCTAAGCGTGGGTTATGTATAAAATAGTACGCATGTATTATGTCATGTAGGGACTAATTGAGTGTGTTTGGCTCACTGCTTATGTAAAGTGCATATGTTGTATTATTGAAGAGTAATGTAGAACTTTATTAATGATTGTCATTGTCTTAAGTTATGGTTGAGTATATATGCATTTCAAGAATCTAAGTCAGGTTAAGTAGGTTAGTAGGTAATAAGTGCCAGCGAGAGGGTTGATAACTACTGCTGTCACACCCCCTCCCAAATTTAGACTAGTTGAATGTGTTGGGCTCACTGCTTATTTAAAGTGTATATGTTGTATTATTGAAGAGTAATGTAGAACTCTGTTAATGATTGTCATTGTCTTAAGTTATGGTTGAGTATATATGCATTTCAGGAATCTAAGTCAGGTTAAGCAGGTTAATAGGTAGTAGATGCTAGCGTGAGGGTTGGTAACTGCTGCAGTTACACCTCTTTATAGGTCATTAGGAAAATTTGGGAGGGGGTGTGACAATTTTAACTGGAATTAATTGTATATGATATAAAATAATATAAAATTAATTGTATATAATATAATTAATATATATTATAATATAAAGTTAACTTTGAATTAGATTCATATTGAATTAGATTCATAATTAAACTATATAATAAGAGATCAATAATATTTAAATAAAATTCAAATACTAAATCAATATAAATGAGTTTATATTAAAAGTATAGGTTATAATTGAAATGAAAAATATTCATATTAAAACTATAAGTTATATGAGAGATGCACGTTTGAATATGGTTAAAACTAATTAAATTAAATATTAGATATTTAAATTAATTAATTGTTTTTCTTTAATTAAATTAATCTAATCTAATTAAATTAAACTAAATTAAATTCTTCTGCATTGCAGGAGAGTGGAAGAATGGATAGAGAGGGCAATTACCCTCTCTCTCCGTTTAAATTTGCAGAATAGTCTACAATTGATATTGAATTTATTATCCTAAATCTCGTGGATCTTGTAGTTTGTAACCTTTAAATACAAATTTTCATTTAATAAAATAAGCAGTATATTTGAGATTTAGAACACATTAACTCAATCCAATAAACTAAGATCCAAGGTTATTTTATGTAGCTTGAACAATATGTGATATGTTGGGAATGGTGTCCTAATTCTCCTTGTAATCTCGTAGTTTGTAAACTCTGTATAAACATATTGTTATTAATAAAATAAGTGTTATTTGCATTCACTCAATCCAATAAACTAAGATCCGAGGTTGTTTTATGTAAATTTAAACAAGTATGTAGAGACATATATGTGGATCTTGTTTAAACAATAACCTAAATTGTCGTGCAGGATTTGATCGTGGATCGTGGGCTTATTACATTTTCATGGGTTTTTTAGTCTTTTTGTATTGGCTGGACTCAAATATGGCCATATTTGTATTATTTTTTATTAATGTTATATTTACAATTAGTTTGGTCCAAAAGGTTATGTTTGCAAGCAACCTTAATTAAAATACTAAATGATACTTAATGTTAGAGTTTAGTTTTAAGGATATATATATACCCTCGATTTGGTTCAGCTTTGATTGGTTTTTCAAATAAAAATCAATCTAAAATCAATACTTTTTTATTTTCTCCAAATTCAAACCAATATGCCTATTTTCTCCAAATTCAAATCAATATGTTTAGTTCTATATTAAAAAAAAAATCAAAACATTGAATCAGTTAGGATTGGTGTGATTTTTCAATTTTTTATTTTTATTTTTGTTGTGCTCCTACCAAGTTGTACGTCTAGCTAATTAATTTTTCTTAAAAAATTCTCCGTTATTTTTGTTATTATTATGTTAATAAAAATTAAAATGTCCGCAGGAGAAAGTTACATTATCATATGATGTTAAGGTTTGTCTAGGCAAATTATTTAGGATTTTGGTCACTTTTCACTTCAGCTAGGGTTTAGTAGATTTTAGAACACTTAAATTATTATTATTATTATTATTATTATTATTAGATTCCATGAATAATTGTGCTTTTATAATCAATTTACTTATCCATATAATCTTTTGAATGGGTTAAAGAAAGAGGGGAAGTCCAAATGTGAAATCTTGATATATAGTACGAATAATTTTAAAAATATTTGGGTCTTTAACGTTCTAAAATTTTTATTGCTTTCAAAATGTTTTTATAATATGTTATGGACTTGTTGAGAAAAATTTTTAGACATCTATTAATATTTATAAGTGTTTATCACTATTTATCATATGACATTTTGTTATATTTAAAAGTATTTTTAGTAGTTTTTCTATTTAAAATAATTATCCTTAAAATATATCTTTATTTATTTAAAATCAATATAATGTTCCTAATTAAAAAAATACCCTAGAAAATAGTCCCTAGCACTTTCTCAAAATTAAAATAGTCCTAAACGTTACCTTAATTGAACTTTAATGCATATTCTCTATTTTTGCTTAAAAAATTGTTTAAAAGTAAACATTGTCATTTTTTTTGGAGAAAAAAAAGTGAACATTATCATTTATTTGGTTTTTATATCTAAAAAAATGTATTTGATTTTATACATATTCAAGGAAAATGTGATGAGTTGAAATTTAATATTTAAATTAAAAAAATACCTTTTTTAAAAAAAAAAACTTTAATCATGTTTTAAGAATAAATTTAAAAATATTTGAAGTATTTTTTTCATTAATTAACATAATTATACCTTTTAAATTTAAAAATTCTTAAAAATTCATTGGCCAAATGTACAATTTTTTTAAAAAAACAATTGATAACTATTATAATCCAAACTAAAATAGTCTACATTCCAAACACTAACTATTACAACCTATTGACTATTATAACTCACCAACTATAATAATCATCGACTACGACTATAATAACTAATTCAATGTCCAAACATCCCCTAGTGATCAAATGCAAATATTTTTAAAAATTCAATATATTTTTTTTAAAGATAATATTCTTCTTACATGTCTCACTCGTTGCATCACACACAATTTCGAACCAACTACTCCTTATACATGCTCTTCTACTAGGGATGTACATATGTTGGGTTGGGTTGGGTTGATTGTATTTTTAGGACCAACCCGAAAATTCAGATTGGTTGTGTTGGTAACTCAAATGACTCAAATAATGTCTCCATCCAACCCAACCCAATCATTAAAATTCGGGTTGGATTGGGTTGGGTTGGGTTATTGGGTTATAACTTTTTTTTTCTTTTTAATTAAAAATATGTGGATTTATATGCAACATATGACTAATAGCTAAGGGGCTATTTGATAGCCCACTAAAATTGGGTTGGGTGGGCTTAAAAAGCTCACCCGGTGTTTAATGCCCGTTTAAAAGAAAATGGTGGGTTAACCAACCATTTTCTCTCCCCATTTCACATTATTTTTTCCAGGCGTTTTAATTCCTCTCCCCATTATCTCTCTCTCTTCCCCTCATGCCTTTTCATTATTCTCCTCTCTATCTTCTCATCTTCTCTCTTCTTTTGCCGTTCAATTTATTTCTTTCATCTCGTCTCTTCTTCCTCCCTCTAGCTCGCATGGGTTGTATTCTTCTTAGACTTCATTCTATATTTGCATTTTCTTGTTGAACATTGCGTTTCTCGATTTTCTTTGTGTAGCTATTCTTTTAGATCTTGGAGATATGAACAATTTTTCGGTAGATCCAACTATTTCTTTTTTTTTTTTTTTTTGGTAGATTTCACTATTTTTTTAGTAGATTTATTTGTAGTAGATTTGAACAATTTCTTGTTAGATCTAACTTTTTTTTTAGATCTGAAATCTTTTCAAATACTTGGTTTCTAGCTTAGAATTTGTACGTTCTCGTCTGGATTTTCTCATATTTATTCATTCTTGCATGTTTTATTTTTCGATTATTGTTGGCTCTGTATTTCATCGGATTCATTTTTATTCTGATTTAGCTTTCCGTCATTTTGGGCATCGCTTTGGCTTGCAAATCTACTTTTTTTTTAGGTCTAAAATTATTTTGAATACTTGGTTTGTAACTTAGGATTTGTAGTTCTCGTCTGGATTCCCTCATATTTTATTCGTTCTTGCATGCTTGATTTTCTGATTATTGTTGCCTCTGTACTTTGTCAGGTTTGTTTTAGTTCTTATTTAGCTTCCCGTCATTTTGGACATCTTTTTGGCTTGCATGTTTATGACTAGAGTTTACTTTTATAATTTGTTCTTCGTCTCTTATGATTTTCTTTCACTTCTAATATATTATTACAACAAAGTCTCTGTTATTTTTTTTTTCACATTTATATCGTATTTACTTCTTCGTCCCTATTCTTTCTTCCCTTGCTTATATAGGTTATGTTTGTCTTTGTCTTCCCTACTTTTTTTTTTTTTCCAGATTGCCTCTTGCCACTTCAATAATAAACCATGTGTCCTTCCCTTGCCATTTCTTCTACTTTTCCATCAAACTTGGACGAAAAATAAATTCTTGGTAGGGAATATCAACCATGTTATTGAAGCTTGGTGGGGGTCGAACCCACCCTACAACAGATTCGTTTTCTATCCTTTTTTTCCTTGAGACCGATGATGATTTGTTATAAAATTTTGCACTCTAATTTTTTTTAATATGATTTCTTATTTGATTTTATTTCATTTCGATAATTAGATTAAAACATTATGCATCACTGTTTTTTCTTATGTTTTGTGGACTACTTTGTAATTTCTTCCTCCATACATAGTCAATTTTTTTGGTTTTTTCTTTTAATCAATGGATTTTTTGTATCCATTGAAAGTGTTTTCAGTATTCAACTATATTCAATTTTCATACACTTAAATTGAATTTTAATTTTATAACTATTGTAATTATTTATTTTGTTTGTTTGGAGTTGGATTTGTTCCAATGAAAGATCTATACCAAATACTAATGTCTATAATCTTTATTTTTATATCCATTTATGTGTGAGATATTATATTATAATTACGTCCATTTTCAACAAATTTATTTTATGGTAACTACCTACAATTAATATTGAATTGATCATTACTTACATTATTTATATTTGAGTTTACTCTCTTTATTATGAGTTTAATGAATTTACTGTTTGAACTTATTGAGGTTCTAACTCTCCTCGCCAACCATCCTTCTTGTATCTTCTACTTATTCTCGAATTCCTCCTCATATTTTTTTTAGACTTCTCCACAACCTCCTCTAATACACTGTGTTGGTATGTCCCTGCTCTAACTTATTTTTTTTCAAGTTTTCCCAAAACCGTTTATATTCTCATATGTGTGGTTTCTCTATTGCAATATGTTTTGTTTTCTTCTTCTACCTCTGACTTCAACCTTATTCCATTTATATAAGGTAGCTAACAAATGATAGATTGCCTTAAACAAGGTATGTTTGATTCCTTCCTTATATTCCAAGTAAGATCTGTCATTAATGTTTTCATGTTTTTGTCAGGCAACATCAATTTTTTGCCCTTACGTGTGGACTATCTCGAATACCATTCACTCCTAATATAATCAAAAGATATGTTCTAGTATATATTATTTCTACTTCAGTCGTATTGACCTACCCTTTAGTCTAATCATACTTATTTTTCTTCCATGCAGGGACCAAACTAATCGAACATACATTTCGAAACTATTTTGAGGTTCGTTTTTTACGTTCAAAGTAATATTCATTATAATCTTCTACTTGGTGCTTGACTTGGTGAACATTTGTAATGCACTGTGGTTTTGTATTTTTATCACTTGTATATTAACATTGTTGGGGACTTTTTTCTTTGTAGACTTTGATTTGTTGTAAATAGTTTGACGTTCATTTTAAGTTTCAATTTAGAATTCCATCTATAAATTTAAATTGGTTCAATTTTTATTTCATTTTATTTTGTCTTATACTTTTCCGTAAAATTAAAAAGAAAATTGCAAATTGGAATAGAATAAAAAAATATATGTTTTTTTTATTTATATAAAGAATAATTATAAATACATAAAATTAATCTTTTTGAAAATAGTTGTACTATAAATACAGAAAATGAAAAAGAAAATATTCCCTCTATTTTTTTTTTAACTTTTCCAATGTAATAAATTTTTATAAAAATATTGTAATGTTTTAGAACGAAAGTTACATTTAATATTGTAATCAAGACCAATTCTGAACGAAAGTTCTATGTAATATTTTCTAATATGACATAAATTCCACGACAAAGAAAGTACATTCTTAGAGGAAGACCACATAAGAAGTCATCAACCTCGCAATAGACTAGTATTGAACGAAATTTCCAAAATCGTTACAGATAGAGCTAGTTCATCTACTAAAGTAGTAGATAAAACTAGTACATCTGGTCAGTCACAGATAAAACTAGTACATCTGGTCAGTCACATCTTTCTCAAGAGTTGAGAATGCCTCGACGTAGTGGGAGGGTTGTTCATCAGCCTGACTATTACTTGGGTTTAACAGAAACACAAGTCACCATACCTGATGACGGCATAGAAGATCTATCGACCTATAAACAGGCGATAAAAGATGTGGACTGTGATCAGTGGGTCAAAGCCATGGACCTCGAAATTGAGTCTATGTACTTCAATTCTTCCTGGGAACTTGTAGATTAACCAAATGATGTAAAATCAATTGGTTGTAAGTGGATCTATAAGAGAAAACGAGACCAAGCCAGTAAAGTACAGACTTTTAAGGCTCGACTTGTGGCAAAGGGTTATACCCAAAGAGAGGGAGTGGACTATAAAGAAGCTTGCTATCCCGCTGCCATGCTTAAGTCGATTAGAATACTCTTATCCATTGCCACCTTTTATGACTATGAAATTTAGCAGATGGATGTCAAGACAGCCTTTCTAAACGGCGATCTTGAGGAGAATATCTATATGGCTCAACCAGAGGGGTTTATTGTACAAGGTCAAGAACAAAAGGTTTGTAAGCTTCAAAAATCAATTTATGGTTTGAAACAAGCTACTAGATCTTGGAATATAAGATTTGATACTGCGATCAAATCTTATGGCTTTGAACAGAATGTTGACGAGCCTTGTATTTATAAGAAGAACGTCAATTCTACTATAGCATTCTTAGTTTTATATGTTGATGATATTCTAATCATTAGGAATGAAGTAGGTTACCTAATTGATATCAAGAAATGGCTAGCAACGCAGTTTCAAATGAAAGATTTAGGAAATGGCAGTATGTTGTTGGGATTCAGATTATTCGGAACTGCAAGAACAGAACACTAGTCATGTCTTAAACAACTTATATAGACAAAATGTTGTCTAGGTATAAGATGTAGAATTCCAAAAGAGGTCTGTTATCTTACAGATATGGAATTCATTTGTCAAAGGATCAATGTCCTAAGACACCTTAAAAGGTTGAGGATATGAGACGCATTCCCTATGCTTCCGCAGTAGGGAGCCTGATATATACAATGTTATATACTAGACCTGACATATGCTACGCGGTAGGGATAGTCAGTAGGTATCGGTCCAATCTTGGATATGATCATTGGACTGCCGTTAAAAATATCCTCAAGTATCTTAGGAGAACAAGGAACTACATGCTTGTGTATGGTACTAAGGATTTGATCCTTACTGGATACACTGACTCTGATTTTCAAATCGATAAAGATGCTAGAAAGTCTACATCTAGAGGAGCAGTAGTGTGGAGAAGTGTGAGACAAAACTGTATTGTGGACTCCACAATGGAAGCTGAATACGTAGCTGCTTGTGAAGCAGCAAAATAAGCAGTATGGTTAAGGAAATTTTTGACAGATTTGGAAGTCGTTCCAAATATGCTTCTGCCTATCACCCTATATTGTAATAATAGTGGTGCAGTTGCAAATTCAAGAGAACCAAAAATCCACAAGCGCGGTAAGCATATTGAGCGCAAATACTATCTGATCCGAGAGATTGTACATCGTGGAGACATTGTAGTAATTCAGATATCTTCTGAGCAAAACATTACTAATCCTTTTACAAAGGCCCTCACGGCTAAAGTGTTTGAAGGTCACCTATAGAGTCTAGGTCTACGATGTTTGTAAACTAGGACAAGTGGGAGAACTTTTGGGTATATGCCCTAGTTTATTGTACTCATATGTTTCTCATTTAAATTCAATATTGAGCTACTTCACTAGGAGTTTTAGTCCAAGTGGGTGGATTTTATGTCCTAAAACTCATAGTTTGTAAATTAATAAACATATTTTGTTTTGTTTTTCGATAAAGTTGTTATTGAAATTGTAATCTTGAATCTAATAAATTAAGGTTCTGAGGCTATTTAATGTAGTTTGAACTTTATGAAGTGACATAATATGGATCAAGTTCAAATATATAGCCAAAATAATCTATAGTATATGAATAAAGTTGGGCGCTTTATTCTGGGACACTATAGATGCGGCCTACTTTGTAGTTAGTTAAATGATGAGATCCTGAATCGTTCATATAGAAATATGTGAGTGGAGGCATCCTATGCAATGGGTTTTAAATGTCGTTTTATGTATAAAACTGACTATTTCGTTAATTGATGACCTAGGTAACTTAATCTTAATCCTGAACTAACTATGAACTCCTGTTCACTCGGAATTATCCTTAGATCTGCATAGGTGAGGGTAGCTCATAATCGTTGGTCCAATAAGCCTCCCATTTTAGGGATAAAATCGGGTGGATAGCTGGGAACATAGGATGCAAGACGGAATTACTCCTACCCGTTATAGAGATAGTAGATATGTTGTTCCCTTTAGTACTGAATCCAGGTCTTGAATAAGGGGCCCCACCCTCTCCTTGGCCCGAGAGGAATTCGGTTTATAGGTTGGACCTTAAACCAATTGTTCATTAGAGGACCAGTGGAACTTAAGGAATAAGATGTAGTCTTGGGGGTAAAACGATTTTTATGACCCAACCAAGATTAAGAACAACCTGTGAAGGATTAGCTTACTAATCATGGTTATATCAAATGGACACAAATATATCTATAGTGAGGGGAGTGGAACTACGGGACTATAGTGGAATGACCCGTTAGTTAACGAATGTTGATTAGCTCTATTTAAAGAGTGTAGTCAGCTAATCTTGGATCGTTGGAGCTCATGATCTATAGGTCCATTAGGTTCCCCTACTAGCTCATATGGAATAAACTTAGAATAGTATTATAGAATAATTCGAATTGTTCGAATTAGATGAAGAGAGAGAAACCGACAAGTATATGTGATATAGTGGTCGGATTTAACAATTTAGAGATACAACTTTAATATTTAAATGTGATTTAGATATCAAGAATATGAATATGTTCATATTCGAAAGTTCGGAAATAATGGAAATGGTCAAGGATGTAAAAGTCAAAGAGTTGACTTTTTACTTTAAAAAGTCAAATTTTAACTGACCTTATATTCAAATGTGATTTGAATTTTGAGAAAATGAATGCAGATTCATGCTCAGGAGGTCAAAATTAGTCAACACGGAAAAATCATAAAAAGTCAAAATGTTGACTTTTTGGTCAAAGTTTGACTTTGACCAAATGACTATTTTGCCCTTTGACTAAAGTTAGTGGAAAAATCCAAACTTTTGTTGGATAATTCTACTAACAAAATAGTGGGCTAGGTGTGGACTTATAGTGGAGACATTAAGGCCACTAAGATAGTGGATTATAGGTATTGGGTTTTTATGGATTTGGTTCATGCAATTGTTGCATGGTTTTTTTCTATAAAATAGGCTTTCATTTTGAATGAAAAAAGTTTTTTCCATTTTGCTAAAAAATTTTTGTAAATTTGGGCTAGAAAAATCACATTTTTTGGAGAAAAATTTAAAACCCAAACCTAATCCAAAATTCCATTTCTTTTTTCCATCTCTTTCTCTCTCTCGATTTTTTTCATCCACCGGGTCCCACAACTCGATTCTGAGTCAAGCGGATAGTAGGTCAACTCTAGTGGTGGTTCGAAAGAGTTCAGGTCGAGATTCAGCAAGGAAAAGCGGTTTTCGGGAGCTTCAAAGATAAGTTAATTACTATTTTTTTCCCCTCAAAATTGCATGTTTTTTCCTTTAAATTAAAAGCGATTAGAGTGTAATTAGGTCCTAATTCCGCTGCATATGTCTCGTGTTCCATCAGGTCGTATCCGTAATATCACCAAGATCAGATATCCCATTTCATGCTTATACTACACACCTATTTAGGTTCTCACTTAAGTCATGATCCACTTGTATATCACATATACATGCTTAAGTTCACATAAGATAACCATGGAGCTTTGTTTATTGGATATGAGTAAATTTCAGAATGAAATAATATTTATTTTCATCAAATAATGTGTATCATTACAAACAACGAGACTCTAGGAGAAATAGGACACCAATCCCAACAACTATGAGATATAACAAACATATTTTCTTAAAATGAACATTTCATTCAAAACAAAAATATGTACAATATGTTCATTACAAGATTTACAAAAGCAAGTAATAACATCTTCATCAGCAGCAACTTCTCCCACTAGTCAAGTTGAATATACTACCGTTCAGCCTTGAGTAATAACATTCAAAACAAGCTCTTCAAGTTCTCTTCCCTTTTTATACTACCGTCCAACCCTTATGCATCAAATCTTCTTAAGCCACCTCACCCATTATCGGAGATTAAGGGCCCAAATTAAGCCATCTGTCCGGATAACTAAAAGAAAAGTTTAAAGCTAAACATTTCAAGCAAACTCGATGCTCGATGAAAAAGGGTCATTACTCGATGGTTCTCTGCTAAATACTCGATGGGATACTCGATGCTCGCATTTCTCGATCGCTTATACTCAATTCTCGACCCTTCCTCGATCGTTCAGACTCGATGCTCGACCCTTCCTCAATCGCTTATACTCGACGCTCGACCCTTCTTCGATTGCTCATACTGGATGCTCGGCGACATTTACTCAATGCCTGCCTTGTGCTTACTCGATGCTCAACCACCATTTCCACGACCAACACTTAGCCATAATTTCTGTTTTTGCAAGGCTAGCTTATTAAACACCCGAGAGTCGAGATTCTCATACTTAAACGTTTCCATGTTCAATTCCTTATCCTTAAACATACTTAAGTGAGGTAATTAAAACTTGGGTTTTACAAAAATAATTTGAACTCTTCAAAAATTTTCCCATTTAAAATTCTTGTTTAATCCATTTGTGAGCTAGCAAAGAGACCTAATGGACCTACAGTTATAAGCTCCAATGGTATGAGATTAATTAATTAAACTCTTTAGTTAAATTAATTAAATTCATTAACTATGAGGCACTCCACTAAAGACATATAGCTATACTCCTATGAACTGCAATATATTTATATGTCCATTGATTTATCCATATTTTCTAAGTCTACCCTTCACAAATTATTCGTAATTACACCTGAGTCAAATTACCATTTTACCTCTATAGTTACCTTTTGTACCTTAAGTACTACTGATCCTTTAATGAACAATTTTGTTTTTGGTCCAAACATAAACAAAGTCCCTCTTAGGCCAGTGAGAGGGTGAAGTCTCATTGTTCAAGTCCCCAAGTCAGCACTTAAGGGAACAATCTGTCTACTTTCTTTAAAGTCGAGAATGAGTGAATTCCATCTCATGAAGCTATGTTCCTAGCTCTTCACTCAGTATCGTTCTTAAAATGGTAGGCATATTAAGTTGGCAACTAAGGTCACTCTCATCCATATAAATCAAAGAATGACCCTTATGAGCAGGAGTTCATAACTCACTCATGATTGAGATCGAGTTACAGGGTTATCATTTGAAATATAAATTTCTTCATTTAACGGTGTTACAAAGATAGATTATATTTCGTGGTCCAGTCTTATACAAATTCACTATATAGGATACCCCCACTTGCATGTCATCACATAAACGATTTGGATCAAATCGTTTGTAATACTTACAGTTGTTGTAAAATTTACAAAGTGGGTAGTATCCATAGTGTTACCAAGATAAGGTACCTAACCTTATCCATATACTATAGACCTTTCCGGTTATTTCTTGAACACGATCCACTTGTATGTAAACAAGTTAGATTAAATAACCTCAGATTTTAGTTTATTGGAGTTTGAATTATGCAAATAATAGAATACTTTATTCAAGAAATAAACACATTATTTATTAATTAACAATTTTTTTACAAATTTGCACAAAATACGATATTTAGGACATAAATCCTAACAGTTTCGTCATATCAAACGGATACAAATTCAAAGAAGAAGATGTTGTTGACATGTCGCCTTTCTTTATCGATGATGTATCGAATGAGAAGGGGATTAATGTTAATCCTGGAGAAAATGTTGAGGTAGATGAAGATACTAAAATTATTGTTCGTAGGTCTTCTACGCCGAGAACATGACCTAATTATTTATCTAATTATGAGGTATAGTTAAATAATTTTCCCTTTGTATCTTGTTTTTGGAACCCCAGTCTTATAATGAAGCTAAAAGAGTTCTTGAATGGGAAAAAGCAATGAATGATGAAATCTTGGTTCTAAGCAAGAATGACACATGGGAACTTGTTCCAAAGCCAAAAAAATGTCAAGTTAATTACTTGTAAATGGGTTTACAAGTTAAAGAAAAATCTTGATTGTACTATTGACAGGTATAAAGCTCGTCTTCTAGCTCATGATTTTTCATAGCAATATGGTTTACACTATGAAGAGACATTCAACCCTGTTGCTAAAATGGTAACCATCTGAACAATTATTTTATTACTTGCTTGCAAAGATTGGAAATTGTGGCAGTTAGATGTGAAGAATGTTTTCCTCTATGGAAAGTTGAATCAAGACATTTTCATGGATCAATCTCATGGTTTTATTTCTAATGAGTTTCTAAATTTTGTATATCGACTCAAGAAGGCTTTGTATGGTCCTAAGCAAGCTTCTTGTGCTTGGTATGGCAAGATTGTATGGCAAGATTGCTTGGCCACTTCACAAACTCAAGTTCGTTGTTACTCTACCACCTTGAGTTTGAGGAAGGGTGTTAAAGTAAATTAGGGGTTTATTCCTTTATAGTATTTTTCCTTTTATGTATTTTTATTTTCTTGGTTTCTTTTCCTTTATTATGGTCTTTTGATGTCTATTTATTCTCTATTTCATTGTATTGAACTCAAATAATTATTCAATAATAATATACAAAATTAACAACATTAAATTTGGACATAATAACTTGTGCTTAGGCCACGTTTACTAATGTCTAATCAAAATTATCGCAATTGTAATGAGTTTATATTCATGTATCAATTGTAATGGGCCTCAACCACAAAGTGAATAAGAATTTTTTTATTGTGATTACCATACACTGATGCAATCGTAATAAAAGATTCATTGATGTTGTTTACTTGCATAGGAAAACTTAATGAAAAGGATAAATGATGAAAAGCTAGTATAAAAGAGGGTTTGACCCACGTGATAATCAAACATATTGGATTGACGATTATCTCCTCCACAATAGAATTACAATTGTTGATTGCAAAGTTAATAGTGGGGCTTGCATTTCATTAGATCACATAACATTGATAAACAACAACAAATTTAATCAAATGGGATCCACTATTTAGATAACTATTGATGAATTACGTTTACAAGCAAGGCCTTAGTTTAAATCTAATCCTTATAGTCATGTTTTACCTTTACACACATAATAAATTCTTTTGATCTTTTTTCCTTTTGTTTTTCCCTTTTTTGAATTCAAACGAGTAAAATACTTGATCAAGTAAGTTGGTGAGGTTGTGACAGCAAGATTTAACATTGGGTAAGCAAAATGTCCATTTGCCAATTAAAGCATTATTGAAAAACCAAATTGATCTAAAAGAAATTGTATAGATCATAGACTCTAAAATTGTAATTGGAGTTTGCGAGTGATACAAAGAAGAAAGATAAACCCTAAAATTTTAATTTTAGTTTGAATCTTGGATGAATGATTTGTAAATCAATATGTTAGAAACTTGAGATTTGAAATGGAATTTTCAAATTAGAACACATTTTTGGGTTACAGATTTTGCTACTTTAACGGTTGCCATTCAATTAACTTAACGGGTAAGAGACAAAAAAAAATAAAGAAAGAGGAATCTCCTTAATTCACGTTGGCTATATTTCAGTTTAAAAACTCTTTGCCCTTTGGGCTCTTTTTCAAAATGAAGGATTAAATATAGGGCCAATTGGACAAATGGCCAAGATAGAATTACATTTTAGAAAAATGATCACAATTAGAATTTTTTTAAACTAATTTAAATACTATTTAAAATTTAACCATGGATAAAAATACCCCACTACCAAATCCCTATGAATATGGTATATTTTTTAAAAAAAAAAAAAAAAAAATCTGACCATAAATCAAACCACTTAAAATCTCCTAAATTTGAATTTTGAATATATCTATTGTGAAGCAAATTAAAAAATAAAATTTATTAAATCACGGAATTATGAAATCATGAATTATAAAATAATGATTGAAACAAATATTGAATAGAACTAAAATCAAACAAAATAGCATGAATGAAGAAATCATTCAACAACAAAAAGGTCAACAAAATTATTTATAATTAAATTTGTATCTAATTGATTAAGGAAGATTATGACAACCGATATTTGACTAATCTTCACTTAAAAAAAATTATTTTAAACCGAACAATAATATTTTAATGAATTTTAGAAGAATTACCATTTGTAATACAATACATGGTATTTGCAATGATAATTCACCTGAACTATAGGAAAATAGAGACAAAAACATTTAGCTTATGATATTTGTAATCCATTGAAAATCAAAGTGTTCAAGTGTTGGAATAACAAAAGGTAAAAAAAAAAAATAATGTAAAGAAGAATTTAATTTATTTGAGAAAAACATGCAAATACCTAGTATTTGTACTTTTAAAATTAACTTAAAATTGGAAAAATGGTAGAAGAATAATAGAGGCAAAAACATTTAGCGCACATTGTATTTGCAACTCATCCAAAATCTATGAAGTGTTGGAATAAAAAAAAAATAGTGTAAAGAAGGCTCTGATAAATTTGAAAAAAAAAATGCAAATACCAATGTTTACAATGTTTCATTGAAAATCTCCTATCAAAAACACATTTTATTTCTATAAGAGGGATAATAACACATTTCTTTCATCTTCAGTTCTTTTGGCTAGGATTTCAAAGGTGTTTACATATTTTCAATGAAATTAGGAACGCTTCCAACGCTATATGTCTTGCAAGAGCCAGTATAAACAATGAGCCATCAAATTTGTCCAACCCTTCAATTTCAAGGAAGATCTCTTTAGCATTTTCACTCATGACCACGATTAAGCAATTGACAAAATAATCGACAATCACCACGTACTTTTTTTACTTTTTCTTGACCCTGCAAAACCCAAATCGCTCATCCACTTTGTGTTCTTGGAAACAATCAACATTATAACCTAAAAATTGTTATTGTGTTGCGTATATGGGAAAATCTAAAGGGAAGCTATGAATGAGAGCTGACAAAACACCATTGCATTGGAAGATGCAAGCGAATACAATCATAGGTCTTCCACTACCACAAAAAAGTTATGCATTTAGCTCTTTTCAAGGATCAAACTTTTTTAATGCCTTTTTTCTTTATATTCGTGTCAGTTTGGTACTGAGAAATCATGATTCGTGGATGGAGTGAAGTAATTTAAGAGAGGATAAAAATTGGATTTTGCTAAAATTGTGAAAAATATAATCAACAATAATTGATGGAAGCATTGAATTTGGATGGGGCAAAGTTGGAAAAGTAAGTAAGGAGGTATCCCCTCCCTTAGCTATTTTGAAGAGGTATTATAATTAAAGTGTGGGGTGGAGGGATCGAACCTCAAATCATGGGGTTGATAGTATGAATATTGTACAATCATTCTGTAGATTTCCCCAAATGGAAATGATAACAACCCGTTTCATAACTATTTAGATCCATTTGGTAAGTTTTGATTTTTTGTTTTTAGTTTTTAAAAATTAAGTTTATAAATATCTCTTCCACTTTTAAATTCCTTACTTTGATATCTACTTTTTATCTATATTTTCAAAACCAAGTCAGATTTTGAGAACTAAATAAAGTAATTTTTAAAAATTTGTTTTTGTTTTTTGAATTTGACTAAGAATTCAACTCTTCTATTTAAAATTGATACAAATCATGATAAGAAAATGAGAGAAAATAGGTTTCATATTCATAAACAAAAATTCAAAAACGAAATTGTTACCAAGCGGAACCATAGTTCTAGTTTTCTATCAATTAAAAATTAAGCTTACCAACAACAATTTCCACCTCTAAATTCTTGTTTAGTTATATCTTTTCTATTGAAGTTTTTGAAAACTAAGGAAAAAAATATTTTAAAAAACTTTTTATTTTTTTGAAATTTGGTTAAGACTATAACGTTTTTACTCTAAGGAATATGAAAGTCATGGTAATAAATTTAGATAAAATAAGCTTAATTTTTAAAATTTAAATATTTACCAAGCGGAGTGTAAATGACTTTTCTATACCGGAATAGTTACAAATATAGCAATCAGAATCGAAATATTTACAGATACAGTACAATGCAAAAAAATTTACAAATATAGTAAAATTAAGATCCAGTTCTCAAAGTCTATCAATGATAGACCATATAGGTAACAATAATTTATCAGAGATATACTATATTACTAAGATTAGTCTATCGGCAATGATTTTACTATATTTATAATTTTTTAAAATTATTGATATATATTTAATTATTGATTTTAAAAGTGCTACATATTACCATTACTTTTCTATTTTATAAAGTTTTCCAAGGGCTTAAGGATTCAGCATGTTTGATTTTGATCCAAATGGTCTGATGACATTATTTGATTTTGTAAGCCTACATGATCATTGAATAGTTGTGACGACATGTCTTCGAATTAATTTGTTTCATTACATAGATACAAAATCTAATTATTTAATCTGATAGACATGAGGCAATTTTATTAGACTAACTCAAATAGTCAAAAGATAAACATGTTACGTTATCTAAGACCGTGTTAGGTGATTATTAGATCATATTTAGTAATCCTTTCCTTTTTTATTTTTAGGTTTTTTTAAGAAGTTTTTTAAATATAAAAAAATATTTGAAAATATTTGCACTTCATAGTAAAAAATTCTAAAAGTACAAATACTTTTTTAAAAAACTTTTGTTATAAAGTAAGAATTTCCGTTTTTTTAAATTAAATCTATATACATCCATTCATCTCTAAATTTATTGCTTAGTTATATACTTTTTACCAATAAAAATCAAGCAAAGTGAAAACTAAAAAATATATATATATATATATATCTTGAAAACTTTTTTTTAGGTTGGCTAACATTCAATTCTTTTACTAAAAAAAATGAAATTCATAATAAGAAATTGAGAGGAAATATATTTAATTTTCAAAAAGTAAAAACCAAATAGCTATCAAAAGGGACCTATTTTTTTTGTTTTTAATACTTTAAAATTAAATCTATATACACTCCTTCCACCATTGAATCAAGAAATTTAGAGGTAGAAATAGTGTTTGAAGGATTAATTTAAAAAAAATAAATGATTATCAAACGGGACAAAAATATTACAACACGAGACCTAAATGGGCTGTTTTAAACATCTATTTATCATTCCAACAACTATCTTCCACATGTTATCATTTCATGAAGCTGAATCAAATACGAAAATAAAGAAGTCAATTTTGCAATATTCACAAACTTCCTTATCTCAACCAAGTTAATAGGATTTACCACTCCATTTTAAATTCTCTAGGTTTAGATATAAACAAAGTTTATTGATTTTTGTTAAGCAATTTTCAAGTTTCATCGGTTTAGGACAATTTCCTTTTTGTGAAACAAAAGGAAAGGTGCTCAAATCAATGAACTAATAATGATGGGCTTAGACTATTGTTTGTCAATTATACAAGTTACTTTTCTAAATATTATCTACGTTGTTTTAACTTTAAAGACATTTTTTAGTTGCCCTTCATGTTTTGAAAAGTTAGGAGAATTTTGTGAACGAACATTAAACTTTTTGTCATTTTGGTTTTTCTACTTTAAGTTTTATGTGAGAAAAGACACCAATATCCCTACTTTCCGATCAATTAAAGATGCCTATGCACCCCAAAGTTAGCGAAGTAATTTTTTAAGGGTTCATGTGAAAATATTTTTTAGTAAAGTAAATGAAAGTAGAAAGAGATTTGAATCTCGAAAAGATGTCCATTCTGGCGATGGAAAAATATTTTAGACTAATTTAATGTCTATACTCTAAAAAAGTTTCAATAATCTATGAAATTTAATTTGTGTTTTCCACTCCGTCAACATTGTCAATACTAATAAATAAACACGAAATGACATTTATTATCTAATCTATTCAACCATATGACCGAATCACACCAACTTAATTTAGAATTGAAGTAAGAAAAATATTACATCAACACTTAGTTGATTATATTTGTAAAATAAATATCATAATTGAAAGCATAGTTCAAAGCTATAATTTCTCCCTCTATAATTAAAGTCAGAAAGGGATTAGGATTAGTTCATGAAGAATTAAATGAGAGTGTAATGAAAAACATTAAAGGCTATGGTGTCAGGTATTTGACCAGAACACTAATAATTGTTGCATAAACATCACCATTAGTAGCCATATTAAAGGCAGAGGATACACGTTGAATTATAAAAGTGAGTTATATATCTTAGATTCATACAATACTCATAGGCTCGTAGAGTGATATTATTCCGCCAATAATTAATATTTTCAGAACAGAAACACACACACATTTATATGTAAAAACATATATATAAATTAAGGTAATTAATGAGATGATTATTACATGGAGTCACAGGGAGTGAGCGTGGTAAGAGGCTGAAAACCGTGTCGAAGAGTTGCCTTCCAGACTTGGTCAATGTTGGACATGGTGTAGCCACACTCGTGCACCGTCCACCCTTCCATAGCGTGCACCACACCCGCAATACGCCATGCACTCATCACTCTTCTCGGCAGCCAATTCTGCGATTATTATTCAAGGTAACTTTTATTATTACCATATATGTTCTGAAAGGTTCTTATATACTTTTAGATAGAGAATCAAACTTCTAGTCTATTTGATAACGTTTTCGTTTCTCGTTTTTCAAGAAACTGACCTGTTTGATAATCATTCTTATTTCATGTTTCCAAAATTTGAGAAATGTTCCTAAAAATGGAGCCATAATTGAGGAACTACAAAAAGTAATTTTGTTCCGTTTCTATTTTATTTAAAGTTGTTCTTTAATATATTATAATGGAGACTTGGCTCATTGCTGTAAAACACGTGAATCAAATCTCACATGAGACTTTCTTTTATTCTATTTTTCTTTATATATATATATTTCCTTTTTCTCTATATTTTTTTATATTTCTTTTATTTATATTTACTTTCTTCTTTCTTTCTTTTATATTTCCTTTTTCTCTATATTATTTATATTTCCTTTATAATTATTTATTTTCTTCTTTATTTCTTTTATATTTCTTTTTTCTCTACATTTTTTTATATTTCTTTTATTTATGTTTATTTTCTTTTCCTCTATTTTTTATATTTCTTTTATAATTATTTATTTATTTTATTTATATTTATTTTCTTTATTATTTTTTAATATCTATATTTTAATCTAATTTTGAATTTTGAATTTTCAAATATTTAAGTTTATATATTATTTTGATTTTCAAATTTCAAATTTTCAATTAGGGTTATTTTGGAAATGAACCAAAAAATATATAAATATATTAAATTTAATTTTGAATTTTTTAATTTCCAAATATTTAGATATATATATTTTTAATTCAAATTTCAAATTTTCAATAAGATTGTTTTCAAATATAGGAAAATGAACCAAAATATTTACAAATATAAGTAAATTTAATTTTGAATTTTAAATTTTCAAATATTTAGATATATATATTATTTTAATTTTCAAATTTTAAATTTTTAATAGGATTGTTTATAAATATAGGAAAGTAAACCAAGATATTTACAAATATAGCAAAATTTCAGTGGTTATCATGGTCTATCACAAATAGACTATGATATTTTGCTATTATTTGTAAATATTTTCATAGTTTTATCATTTAAAATAACTTTTCTTTTCAATATGTATATATAAATATTTTTAAATTTTAAATTTTGCAAAATACATTTTATATATTTTTTAAATTCATATTTTTTAAATTTCTCTGATATACGAAACCAATTTTAATTTTATAATAATATAAATTTTGTTTACTAAGATATTTATTTAAGTTCATTTTAATATTTTAACAACCACGACATTTATATAATAATAAAACTGATTTAGATTTGATACTACATAATTTAAAATTCAAAACAAATGACTTGAGTGAGAAATAATTTTGTAAATCAAATTTTAGCAACGTATGAATGATAGAAGCAATTGTATTATCGATATTAATTTTACATTAGGACTTACGTGCATTCGATAGTTTAAATATTTGATAACTACTTTTTATACTTTAATGCATGCTATATATGTTTTTATATAACTAGATTATATTTAAACTATAAAATATGGGGAAAAAATGTAAGGAAAAAATATAAGAAACAAGAAATAGTTATCAAACAATTTTTTTTTTTTTCATTTTTCCAAGAAACGGGAAACATGAATAGTTATCAAACATATTCCTATTTCTTGTTCTAAAAAAAAGGAAACAAGAAACAAGAAACAGAAAACGGGAACGTTATCAAACGGACTCTTGATATTCAGAAATAGAAGCAAAGAGGTAAGTTGGCGCCTCCCTTTGCTTGTTTTAGGTTCAAATGTTGAATAAAGGTATTAACATTTTAAAAGTTACATTTTTAAAATTGAAATATTATACAGGTAAGAAGTTAGAAAGTAAACTTTTGCTACAATCATTGCGATCTTTAAATTGATGCACCATGTGTTATAAATTAAATAGGTTACAGATTAGGAAATTAAGCTAAACTTTCCTTTTGTATTTTCTCACTCTTTTGTATAAATCTCCTATGAAAATCTCAGTAAAATATACCTAAATTATTCATTTGAATATCACGAACATATAATATCTTTAGTGCTAACCTTAACAACCATTAAATTCGTTTGAACTCTAGACTTCTTGCCCATATGATCTAAACTATTACATGACATGTGTGGACTTAAAATTTTAATTTGATTTACAAAATCTAACATGTAAACTACAAATATTAATTAGAATTTTAAGGAAATAACATTACAAATATAGGGCATTCTACTCTACCAGATTAACCAACTACTAAACCAAAAGGTTTATTGTTAATTCAACATATATTAAGAACTTTTAATTGATAGATTGGTTTCAAGTTGGAACGTTCTAATATTCTTTAACTAAACCATATTTATGAGCAAAGTTGTCGAGTGTGTACCTCGCAAGAGTGCACATTCTCCAAAGAACGAGGGGCCTTCAATGCAGGGGTGCAGTGGTAGAAGCAATCTTTGCGTACAATCTTCGGAGGTAACTGCGAGAAGGGAATGAAAGTCGTTCCTTTTGGTGCTTTCAGTTGTTCTTCGTTTGTCAGTCCATCTCCTACTAACCATATCTGCATGAAGTTTTTTGGTAAGATTATTACTTGAAAAAAAGAAGTTGATGGGTTCTGTTATTGAACGTTTCTTCATATGAAATCTTGAAAATAGGTGAAAAGATTATAAGTAATTTCTGGAAGTTACATCGTGAGAATAGCCTTTTGAAAGCACTGGATTGCTCTCAAACTTGGTGTTGAATGATTTGTTGAGCTTCCTGTATTCTTCTTCATGTAACACAGCTACCTGCACAATGATTCATCAACTCAAACTTTCAGTTCATTTCACCAAAATGATTCACTCAGATAAAATAAAGGGATAAGGAAAAGAGGTCCATTTTAAATGCTGACCTACTCAATCCGCTTTTTGGAGAGAAGGGTCATTTTTTATGGATGGCGGAGGCGTGTGTAATTTTATGGGTCCTCTGAGGGGAGCGGAATAAAAGGGTGTCTAGGGATGTGGAAAGGGACTCTTGGAAGATTGCTCCTTGTTCACTTTCATGTCTCTATATAGGTTTTGATTTCAATGACCTTTTATAACTATACTATAAGCACTATTTTGCATAGTTCGAGTCCCTTCTTGTAAAAGGAGCTCCCATATACTTTTTTTATGTTTACTTAATAAAAGTTGTTGTTTTTATTAAAATAAAATAATAATAATAATAAATAAATGCAGACCTGAATTCCTCTTTGGCATAAAGAATAAGAAAGGGCATAAGCCACTTTTGTAAGTTTGCCTCTCAAGAGAACTTGGGTGGCAGATTTGGGGATACTATTGAGAACTACAGCCACAGCCAGGCTACTTCCATCCACCACCCTGACTCTTAACTTAGGGTTCCTTTGCACATAAAGCCCTCCATATATGTTTAGATCCTCTCCCTGCAATTTCTTCCAAAATTTTTGTTAGCATTCCACTGAATTTATGATCAGAGATCTGTGAAGAAATTAGTTGAATACCTGATTCAAGAGACCTAAACTCAAGACTTTACAACCCTTTTGATCTGCCTCTACTATAGCATCCTCAATCAAGCTGTTTATCGATTGCTTTTGCCATTGAAGGAAGTACTGTACAGATAAGTTCAAAGCTTCATTTGTTAGAGACTAAACTAAACACAATCATGAAACCAATGAGCCACATCATAAGAAAAGAAATCCAAAACGTTTGAGAAAAAAAAAGAAAAAAAAAATCTGTGGCAGCATATGGTTGG